>NC_061838.1:25175722-25180722 GCF_019202785.1 Penaeus chinensis | reverse complement strand
CCCCTCCTCCACCTCCCACTCCACCTGTCCCAGGCCCGGGGCGCGCAGGACGAGGCGCGGCGGAGGTCCCGCACATGGCGCGGATCTCCAGCCCCGAGGAAGTGTGCGTGCCTGCTGCTGGGCACCCCGAGGAGGAGGGGGGGGGGGGAGGGGGAGGAGGAAAGGAAGAAGTAAAGGAAGGAGAAGGAGGAGAGGAAGAAGAGGAATAAGAGGAAGACATAAAGGAAGGAGGAAGAGGGTGAGGGGGAGAAGGAGGAGGAGAGGAAGAAGAGGAAGAAGTAAAGGAAGGAGAAGGAGGAGGAGGAGGAGGAGGGGAAGAAGAGGAAGAAGTAAAGGAAGGAGGAGGAGGAGAGGAAGAAGTAAAGGAAGGAGAAGGAAGAGGATGAACTAAAGAATATGAAGGAGAAGATGAAGAAGCAAAAAAAAAAAAAAAAAAAAAAAAAAAGAAGGAAGAGGAGGAGGAAAATGTCCAGAGGAGGAAGGACAGAAAGGGCAGAAGAAGAAGAGTGCAAAGGAGACCAAGAAGTAGAAGAAGAACAAGAACAAGCAGGAGAACGAGGATAACTGAGGCAGGAGGAGAAGGAGAAGAAGGAGAAGGAGAAGAAGGGAAGAAGGAGAAGGAGAAGAAGAAGAAGAAGAAGGAGAAGGAGAAGAAGGAGAAGGAGAAGAAGGAGAAGAAGAAGGAGGGAAGAACACACACGTGCGTGTCCACTTGGGAGGCAGGGCAAGCAGCTGGCGACTGTATATTTGATCGATACTCGTAGCAAGGAAAAAGAAAAAAAACCGCAAAAAACGCAAAAAAAAAGACGAAAAAGAAAAAAAAAACGAGAAAGAGGACAAAAAAAAAAAAAGCCGAAGAAAATAAAAACGTCATAAGGTCAAGAAGGTCATTCCAGTTGCTGTGCTTGAAAGTCATTTAGGTCGACAAGGACACGGGAGAAATATGCGCAGTATTGAGGACACAGGCTGGGGCTTTTAAACTATTCTTTTATTTCTTTTTCTTTTTTGTTTTCAACGTTAATTTCTAGGCAGCTTTCTAAACGTCTACAGGAATGAATGCTGATGAGCCGTGATCGCTGTTGATGTTGCTGTTATTTGCAATATTGCTGCAACGATTATTAGAGCTTGTTGTCAAAGCTTTCCGTGGTTTTGTTGCCTTTGGGAGAACGGAATTGCTAAATGAAGGAATAAGATTGATAATGAGGATAATGAGGATAATGATAATGAATATGATGTCAATAACAACAACAAAGATATATCCATTTATTATTTTCATCATCATTGTATTAGCATTAGTATTATTGGTACTATTATTCTTATTATTATCATTATTATTATCGTTATTACTATTATTATTATTATTGTTATTATTATTATCATTACTATTATTTTTATAATTATTATAATTACTATCATTATCATCATTATTATTATTGTTACTATTATTATTATTATTATTATTATTATTGTTATCATTATTATTATTATTATCAATCATCATCATCATCATCATTATTACGATCATATATTATCATTATCATTATCATTATTATTAGCAGTAGTAGTAGTAGTTGTAACATTAGTAACATCTTAATTTTAACAATGATAATAATAATAATAATGATAATAATAATAGTAACAATAATAGAAATATCATTATTATTATTATTTTTATTATTATTGTTGTTGTTGTTGTTTTTGTTGTTGCTGTTGTTACTATTATTATTATTATTATAATCATCATCATTATTATCATTATTATCATTACTATTGTTATTATTATTATTATCATTATTATTAGTAGTAGTAGTTGTAGTAGTAGGAGTATTACTGTAATAATTATCATAATCATTATCTTTACCAGTAGTAAAAACAATTATAATTGCTTTAATAATAATGATAATAATCATAATAACAACAATACTAAAAAAAAAAAAGAGTAAATAGGAATAAGACAGTAAATTAAAAGAGTAAAAAGATATGAAAATAGTAGTAACAAACATAATAGTGATAATAATATGAATAACAGTAATGGTAAGAATAAGGATAAAAACAAGTATGAGAAAAATAATAATGATAAGAAGAAGGAGAAGAAGAGTAGGACTAAAAATGAGGAAAACAATATGAAAACAATAATGACGATAGCAATAATAAGATTAATCATTAATAACACGTATTCCAGCCGCAATCCCTAACACTAACACCATTATCGCTATCAACATCATATTCATCAAGATATCCGATATTTTTCCCCGCTGCCATCTTACACCCTTGTTTTGCGGGAAAGATAGACGCTTTAACGCCAGACCGCAGGCTCATTCCATCAAGCAAAGAGCAGAATAACACGAAGGCTTTACGGGAAGACAGAACAACACGAAGGCTTTACGGGAAGACAGAACAACACGAAGGCTTTACGAGAAGACAGAACAACACGAAGGCTTTACGAGAAGACAGAATAACACGAAGGCTTTACGGGAAGACAGAACAACACGAAGGCTTTACGAGAAGACAGAACAACACGAAGGCTTTACGTGAAGACAGAACAACACGAAGGCTTTACGGGAAGACAGAACAACACGAAGGCTTTACGAGAAGACAGAATAACACGAAGGCTTTACGGGAAGACAGAACAACACGAAGGCTTTACGAGAAGACAGAATAACACGAAGGCTTTACGTGAAGACAGAACAACACGAAGGCTTTACGTGAAGACAGAACAACACGAAGGCTTTACGGGAAGACAGAACAACACGAAGGCTTTACGAGAAGACAGAATAACACGAAGGCTTTACGTGAAGACAGAACAACACGAAGGCTTTACGTGAAGACAGAACAACACGAAGGCTTTACGTGAAGACAAGGTCGTCGATTTTCTGCGAGAGGGAGGGAGGGTAAAGCCAGGCGAGCGGTAACAGCTGGAGGAACAGCGAGACCAGGGAATTATTGGTAGGTGATTGTTATTGTTATCGTTACTGATATTATTTTCTTTTGTTATTGTTATCGTTGTTCATATTATTTTCTGTTATTTTTATCGTTATTTGTTGTTAGTCTAATTTGTTATTGTTATCGTTATTAATATTATTCTATTTTGTTATTGTTATTGTTATTAATATTATTTTATATTCTCTTTTATCGTTATCTGTTGTTATCTAATTTTGTTATTGTTATCGTTATTGCTACTATCATTCGTATTATTGTTATCATCATTGTTATTGCTGATATTACTATTACTGTTATCATATCACTGATAAACAATTACTCCTGAATGACTGTGGTTATGCCGAAAACCTACTTCGAAAGACGTGGCCTTTTTCCTCACTGATTGGGATATTATGGCTATTATGGCAGCTAACCATGGGCCTTGGTATCCCTTGTCATTGTCTCTAGACGTTATAAGAATTACAAATATATTAGCATCCATTACTCTCTGTTATGATCATTATTGTTGTTGTTTTGTGTTGTTTTTTGTTGTTGTTGTTGATAGTATCATATTATTGTTATTATAATCATTATCATAATCATGATCTTTATCATTATAATCATTATCACTACATTATTATCATTATTCTCAGTATTATCGTCATCATTAATATTGTTATTGTTATAGCTATTATCATTACCTATTATTTTTATTACTATTGTTGTATTATTGTTGTTATCATCATTATCATTATCATTTGTATTAAATCATTACTCTGAATGTTATTATTTTTTATTTCAATATCATTATTGCTACCATTTCCATTATTACCATTATTGTTATCGTTATTATAATTGTTTTTTTTCTTATCACTGCTAGTGTTATTGTTGTTATTATTGTCATTATCATTATTTCTATCATCATCATTTATCATAATTTATCATTATTATTATCATTATTATAATTATTATAATTTTTATTGTTATTGTTATTATTATTATTATTATTATTATTATTATTATCATTATTATTATTATTATTATTATTATCATCATCATTATTACCCTTATTATAACTATCATTTATATGATTATTATTATTATTATCATTATTATTATTATTATCATCATCATCATTATTACCCTTATTATAACTATCATTAATATTATTATTATTATTATCAATATTATCATTATTATCATCATAATCATTATTATCATTTTTATCATTATTATTATAAATATCATTATTACTATTGTTACCATTATCATTATCTATATTATCATTATTATTATTGATATGCTTATGAATAATATTTTCATGATTACAACTAGTGTAATATTGTGCAATTATATCGATGTCACAGAACCTTCATGTTTTCGTTTTATTTAATAAATCGGCGATCAACTTTTCTAATTCCAGATTTAACGGAATTTTTTAGCAAGAAAACGCATGGAATATTTTTAGAAATAATTATACTGTCATCCATCACCCTCTCTCGGCCCCATTATGTTTCCTCTGCCTTCTCTTCCCCTCTTTCATCCAGTCCTTTCACTTCCCCTCTTTCTCTCTCTCCCTTCTCTCTCTCTCTTTTCTCTCTCCCTGCCTCCCACCTCTTCCCCCTCTTCTCAACTCTTTCTTCGACGTTTTTGTTCACTGTGTTTGTTCTTGCTGTTCTCTACCCTCTCTCTTTCTCTCCTCCCTTCTCTCCCTTTCCCCTCTTGCCGCATAAACAGCGAGTCCCTCTCCCATCCCCCTTCCTCCCCTGCCCTCATCCTCTGTCCCCTGTCCTCACTCCCCCTCCCCTGCCCTCTCCCCTGCTCCCTTCTCCCTTGCCCCTCCCCTGTTTCCTCCTCCCCTGCCCTCTTCCCTACCCTCTCCCCTGCCTCCTCCTCCTCCTCCTCCCCAGCCCCCTCCCCTGCCTCCTCCTCCCCTGCCTCCTCCTCCCCTGCCCCCTCCCGTCCACCAGGCGTTACCATAGCAACGTAGGACGCGCTGAGCACACACCTGGCCGATGGAGAAGCCACTTTCGGCGCCGACGGATCACACCGGCGGAAGAGCCTGCCTCGGCGCCTGTCGT
>NC_061838.1:25148222-25160722 GCF_019202785.1 Penaeus chinensis | reverse complement strand
TCAAAATTTGCCTTTCAATTCTCTATTGATTTTTTACATAAAGAGCTAAAGTTCTGAAGCCTTGCCTCTCACCTGCTAGGTCAGGATGAGCCCAATAAGGAGCACAGCTTAGCATCACTTCCCCATCCTGGTCCATGCGTATATCCCACCACATCAAAATGGCATCGCAGTTTCCTGACGCAAGTGTCTTGAACTTGATGCGAGTGGTCTCATCACAAGGAATGTCTTGCCGTCTTCCACTCCAGTCAAACCTATAAGAGAGGAAAGTAGGTATTAGTGCATCAATAAAGGAATCTTCTTCCAGACTATCCAAATCCTCAAAAAAATGACAGAAGACAAACTTAGTTTCAGCCATCGCACTGGTTACACTCACTGTCCACTACAGTCTTGTTCTGCTAAATTTGTTTATGCAAAAATGGGTTCACAAGTGCTCAGTCAACAAGGTGTCATACCTGGCCTTGCCTGTTTACCAAGTTCGACCCTTGAGAAACCTATCTTACTCTTGTTGAGGCCCCTCCCAATATCTTCGGGAATCTTGTGTTAAATGCAAATTTTGAGGCTATTATTCAGTGGCAAGAACGTCTTACCACAAGTGCACAAAGCTCCCGGAAGAAGTTTAGACTCAGTGGGCAGTTTGGAAGGGGGTTCTTGCATTATTTCTCCCAGTAAAGGATGGTGTGCCATTTCTGAGCAGTGGCTGGAAGAGCAACAGCTCAGGATCCTATTCCTGTGACTGACAGCACAGGGTGTGTCACAGATAATTGAATAATAAAAAAAAAATTATAATGATACAAGTAACACAATGTTACTTGTTATTGCACAGAGTTGTAGAATATCTTGACACATATAGAGTCTGCTCAATGAAAACAGGATATTACCATCTTGGTACTGTATAACAAATGACAAACACAGACCCTGGCAAATGGGAAAACAGCAAAAAATGCTTTGTAATACATAATTACACTACAAAGATGAAGCAAGGAGTCTTGATAAGGGGAGTTGCCATTCAAGTAAGATTAATACCCAGATTTTGGTCCATGTGCAGGTCATGAGGGACCAAGTTCCATTGGGCTAGTACCAAAATATGTGATTGGAAAGTTTAAACCATAGATTTTCTATTTCTTTGGAAATTAGGTTACTGGTGGTACGACACAGTCTCCATTCAATTGCTTAGTGATTGTGAGCAGAAGTGAATGAAGCCCATGTGGTTGTAAAATCTTTCACTGAGAAAACTATCTTGTCTCTACCATAGTTTTCCTTTATTTTTGTAATGGCCATGGTTATCAGGACTTTTTTTTTTGAGACTATACTTCATTCTCATGGTTGCTGTAAAAATGGGTGATGAGTGTAAATGAACATAAACATTTTCCCAATATCCTTTTCCTTATACTTATATGCTCTCATTTTATAACTATACTCTCTCCTTATCTTTGATATTTTTCCCACAGCACATTCACAACCTAATGAGGAAAATTTAGAAGAGTATTTGTATTAAAAAGATTATCAAAGTTGAAAGGAGAGCACTGCACTTCACCATTCAGAAAAAAAATTATCAACAGAACACTGACCAAAAAATGGTACAGAGAAGAATAAAAAAAATAAAAAATAAAATAAAGAAGAAAAAAGGAAAGAAAGAAAGAAGAAAAAAAGCTTTTATTGCATGAAACAAAGATCAATACAAACCAGAAGACTGGAAGAGGTTGTGAAATGGGTGTAAACCAAGATCTAGGAACTTGTGACAGCTGCAGATCATGAACTGCTGCAGCACCTGGGCACTCTTGAACCACTCTTGGCACCGACACCAAAACCTGTCCAATTCAGAATTAATTTTGAGCACACTGTTGGATATGGAGGCCATTTTCCAAATAAAACAAATATTGTCTGACGATGGTACGAATTATTAATTCATTTTATTTACTTCCATGCAGATCTGAATTACTTCTTAATATTGATTTTTTTTATCTCATGCAGATATGGATTACTTCTTAAAATCTAGTTTTTGGAATGTGAACTGATCTCCAAGACTAAATAAATAAATGAAGACAAGATGAAGCAACAACACACAAAAAACATCACAATCATTATTTCCAATACTTAAGAAATTAGAAATACATTGCAAGGACTGACCTCTGACTGACTGCTACCAGGAATGTTTCTTGTTACGGGTTGGACTCGATTCCATCTCTGAAGCATCTTTGACGATACAACCTGAGCATACACTGTGCCTTCCGAGGGTACCAAAAGGGCATCCTCCTGCGGAAGGTTGGTTTGTCTTGTTAATCAATAAATCACTGAATTCATCAAAATCATTTTCAATATGCAATATAGAAAATTTCAAATAATTTAGATCCAAAGGTCCTATTCACAATGATAGTGATGAAATGCATAACATGGAGGGAATCCTATGTGCCATGATCGTGGAAAACCTGCTAAAAGCAGGTGGTCCTCTTTCCAGCAACTTTTCCCTTATGAATATAATGTCTGTTGTGTCCACTAAGACACCTGGTAATGTTTGGCACTGTCATGTTATCTTCTTGTGAATGAAATATAGTTAGTCTGAAGTAGTAATTTTGGTGCTGTGTAGCATGTTTCATCTAGCTAAACCACTAATCTTTTGCTCTCCCACATTCACCCATCGCTCACCATATTATTACTTATCACAGTTGACTCTGAATAAATTATCATCTTTTCACTATTTTTCTATCTAGATACTTGTATATACAAATAAATACATATTCTGCTGTTTTATATGATATGAATACTGACATTCTATGTAGCAGAAATGTAACAATGAAATATACATTTTCTCATCCATAAACTGGAGATGCAACCAAAATTGGACCTAGTGGCACTTGAGAAATCAGGAAGGTTTGTGGTTCTTGGGAATCATCAGTTTAAGCTTGCACATTTTTTAGCTAATTTCCTAACTAAACCTGTTTCACCAATAGCACATGTGAACAGTTTATCAAAATTGCTACGAGTCATGAGAAATGATATCACCAAACCAAGAAACAATTCTGATCGTCTTAAAAAGCTGTCAGAAATTCTAGTCTGAATCCCTTCTTATATGTTTCACCACAAAAGCTTCACATATATGGTCATTATGGATAATAAACAGTCAACACAGGGAAAAATCATAATAGTAATAATAAATGATACACAAACAAATAACTCTCTAGTAATTCTCAATGGTTCAGTGGAGTTAGGTGCCATCATACTACTACATTATTCACAAATCTGAACCTCTTTGGTGCAGTGAGTGAATAGGACGCCACCTATTTCTAGTACATAGGGAGGTGGTGACCTAAAAAACCTGTACATCAATGCGATGCATCATTCAACATGTACACATCTTACTATCATAAATATCAATGCAACAACACTGATTTCTTACCGTCAAAAGGAAATCCCGTGCGTGTCTGTAGGTGTCGATGGCACCTTCCCCAATGAGCTCCGTGTCAAACACCTCTGCCACGAGGAGGTTAGCTTTCCTCTCCATGTCCTTCCCTGGACCAACCTCAATTTCTGTTGACCGTTTTGGGATCAGGTGCACCTAATAGCAGAGAGAGAGAAAGAGCATTTAACAATAAAACACAGAGTTAAATAAATGCAATTAAAAAAGAATGTAGTGTCAACTAACTAAGGAACTAAAGTGAGAATGACTAGTACTAAATACTAGAGTTAAGAATACTGACATGCACGTGTACAATGTACATACACATACACATACATATACATATACTTCAAGTGACAGCCCCATAAAAAAACTAATTTACCACAAACCATCAAAGCCTTAATTGAATTTCTATACACATATGAACACTAACCTTGTCTGCACAGCCATTGGCCTTCAACCCTTTCCTTGCACACTCAGCCATAGGGTAAAATGCCTGCAATGAAATTAGAGGGAAATCAGCTTTTCTTAAAAGATAATGATAACATTAATAACACTGATAATGATGGAAAGAATATAGAGGAAGAGAAAAAGGAATATGAAGGGGAGGAAGAGGACTCTGAAGACAAAAGATAAGATAGAGGAAGATGATATAGAGAAACAGAAAAAAGAGGAAAGACTATGAAAAATCACTGGTTAGAATATCATATATGACAATTTCTAACTCCATCCTTTGGACCATATATCCCTTAATGGAGAAACTCTCCTCACCTCACAAGCAGTGACTGAATCAGCTCCACAAGCTACTGCCATCATAGACAGCAAGCCTGTGCCAGTGCCAATGTCCAGCACATGCACTTCTTGCCCTCGTCTCCGCAGGTCTGCTACTGAACGTCTCAGACCTTCATAATATTTGTCATTCTGTTGGAGTTATTAAATTATAGTACATGAACTATCACTATCAAATAGCAAATTATGATATTTGACAGCATATAAGGTATGCGTGCACACACAGCCACACACACACACAATCAAAAAAATTCTAGATAGTATAGTAATATAACTTTCAAATATCATCATTCTTACTGTGATCAGAGTATCAGTATAACAATACAAAGAACTTTCAACTGTACATCTTAACAAGGCCTCTTCCTATGCACTTATTAAAATGAACCTATCTCTGCACTTCCTAAAATCATAACAATATCATGCAGGCTCCTCCTCACACTTACTCTTTCCTTGTCATGTAACATGTCTGCATAGGACGACCTGGCTACTTCTTGCTTGTAGTCGTAATCCTCTGGCTGGATGCCCCACTCCATTTTGCCAGTGATTGGGTTCAGTTGCTGTGTGAAAACACTCATCATGCGGCCGGCTTTCAATAAAGGGTTCCTGCAATATTTAATGTGTTTAATTGGCAGGAAAACAAAAAATAAATAATCAACATTAATGATGATCATCATCATGAAAATAATTATAATATTAATGACAAAACTTTGAAAAGTGAGAATCTCATGCTAGCATACAAACTGAAAAACAAATAAGAAAACAAAGCTGAATAATCAATTTCCTTTAGAGGCACCAACCACTTTAGCAAGGGTGCACACACACACACACACACACACACACACACACACACACACACACACACACACACACACACACACACACACACACACACACACACACACACAAAAAAAAAAAAAAAAAATAATAATAATAATAGTAAATAAATAAATAAATAAATAATATGCCATCCAATTTGAGAACTTTACTGAAAAAACAAAGCTGTGAGTATGTGCAAGTGTAATTCTAATTTCATAAACTTCTACAAGCTAGTTCTCAAATTTTCCTTTACATTATGAAAGAGGGAAGGAGAGAAACAGGAGAATGAAGAGGAGGAGAGTTCAAATATGAAAAATCAGACAAAAACTCAAAGGACGAAGAGCCAGAAGCAGAATATAAAAAACACAGATGCAAAATAAAAGAACAGGAATAAAATACAATGGGAAAAAAAAAAAAAAGGTAGAGAAAACACAACCAGCTCTTCAGGGCCAATGCCACCTACCTGAACACTTTCTGCTTGTGGCTAGGGCACTGGGAGGCTATCCTGCGCACTGAGGGTCCCAATCCAGCTTCTTGACGGTTTGAAAAGTTAGCAAGGGCAAATCTCTCTAGTTCTTTGCATGACGCTTTAAGTATTTCCTTGCGATGGAGGTCCAGGCACCATTGCAACCACCTCACCATTCAACGTGCACAAGTCTGTAATAGTTAAATTGTTGCTAGTTAAAAATGTTACTGACAAAAGTGTTAAAATATACACTTATAAGATCAGTACATTTCACCAAATCAATAGGCTCTGGGCATGATGGAGAAGACAGTACAGAAGAGCAATTTTTGGGGCTCCCCTACAGACATCGCTTCTCATAAATATCTTTTAATCCAGTGGTTCCCAACATTTTTTATTCAATGTCATAACTTTCATATTGCTCCTTGGCCCCCAGGTTAGGAACCCTTGTAATAAATAAAGATAACATTTTGGCACACCTGTTTTGACAACATCCCCTAATTCATATATAGAGTGAATTAACAGGTGTATTTCATTAAGTTTACTCTTGGCTTTGAAAGTGAAGCTGGCAACAACAAAACAGGGCATTTGGACAGGGAGAGATTTCCATGATGTAGTAGAAGTGCAACTGTGTACTTTGTGTGTAAATGTGAGTACATGTGAGTAAACATGTATTGATGTCAATGTAAATATCTGTACATATGTACATGTGTACCTTTATGTGTATGTTTACCTAAGGAGACACTGAGTGTAGTTTATAATTTCCTGTGGTTTATACATGAGTGCACAAGTCTGTGTGTATGTGTGTGTGTGTGTGTGTGTGTGTGTGTGTGTGTGTGTGTGTGTGTGTGTGTGTGTGTGTGTGTGTGTGTGTGTGTGTGTGTGTGTGTGTGTGTCTATTTATTTATATATATATATATATATATATATATATATATATATATATATATATATATATATATAATATATATAATATATTATATACATATATTATATACATATATTATATACATATATTATATACATATATTATATACATATATTATATACATATATTATATACATATATTATATACATATATTATATACATATATTATATACATATATTATATACAATATTATTACATATATTATTACATATTATATACATATATTATATACATATATTATATACATATATTATATACATATTATTAATATATATACATATTATATAATATATTATACATATATTATTACATATATATTTACATATATTATATACATATATTATATACATATATTATTTACATATATTATTACATATATTATATACATATTTATATACATATATTATATACTATATTATATACATATATTATATACATATATTATATACATATATTATATACATATATTATATACATATATTATATACATATATTATTTACATATATTATTTACATATATTATATACATATATTACATACATATATTATATACATATATTATATATATATATATATATATATATATATATATATATATATATATATATTGTGTAAGCACATGTACACTTTTTGGTTAGTGTTACTTACATGATGTAAATGTGACTCACAGGTGGACCAAAATCTGGGCAATACGCTTATTTGAAAGGTGAATCTCCCTGGTGCATGGTTCCTTGCATCCCTTTTGCAATGTTATGGTTTCTTTTTCTGCATAAGCATTTTATGCTGTTTTGCCACTTTCCAAGGTCTATATCTGTCATTTGTTATGCTGTATAAAGAGGTAATACACAGTTTTCCTTGATCAGACTGTTAGTAGTCAAAAATTGTGTGCAGTAACAGTGGCAATAAGCAATAGCGTTATTTGTGTAATTTCTTTATTTGGTTAATCTTTACAGTATGCACACACTTTCCAATGGCAAATTAAGATGATATTCTCGTAGGGGACAAAAAGTCATTGGTACAAGAAATAATCTGCTAACACAAGCTGGAATTTCATAAATAAATGAAAAATAAAGTGCCACTTGGTGCTCCCGAGTTTCAGCTCTAGCTTGCATACCGAGGTGAAGACAATGTTTGCTGGGGAGTGTGGGGGGTTGAGCCCCCCATCAACCCTCCCCTTGGGCAGGTATGCCCAGTCACAGCAACTTAGATTGTTAAATAAATTTTGAAATGTGGAGTTGGGGACTTAACTAAATTAAAATAGCCTTTACATTTTTGTGTTATTCAATATCCTGTAACACCCTGCACTGCCAGTCACAGTGGGCAGGAACAGGATCCTGAGCAAGGAAATTGTGTCTTCCTTCGAGCTGGTGCTCTTCCAGTCATAGTTCACAAATAGGTACACTCCACACTCGTTTACTGGTGGAAATAATGCAAGGGCCCCTTCTGAAAGGCACACTGAGTCTGATCATCCTCTAAGATCTTCGTGCTTTCATAACAAATTGTTAACGTCACCCCAGCCTTCAGTAAAAAAATTTCATTACATGATGGTCATGTTACATTTTCCAAATTTTATGTGGTCATTATGGTCACACACATACTAGCCTTTGCCAGTATATGTATGACCAAATAAAACCTGCCATCAACCACAGCAATAGCTAGGTACTCTACCTGCTATCCATGTCATTACTGCGCACTAAAACCATTACAACTAGACAGTAGATACCAAATGAAAACCATCACTAATAAAGGTGTCAGTATCAGCAATGTACAACATTCATTCACCTATTAATATTTACACTCGTTCCTTCACCCTTGCACCTGTCCATTTATCCCTCTTTTCCACTCATTACTTCATTCACAGATCCAGACTGGGAATCACTGGCTCCTGGGGTTCGGTTAATGACTACCCATCTCTGATCTCATAGGAATTGCGCAGTTTTTATATACTGGAATCAAAGGGCAAATCCTTTAGAGTCAGAGTAGTACAACTTTTTTTTTCATAACTCTATTCTAAACCTCATTTCATATCTGTTACTTCATGAACATCATTCAAAGGATACAAGATAAATAAAACAAAACTCCAATGTCATAACCTCAGTAAAAAAAAAATTCAAAGCGCAAATTAACGCATCAGCAATCGTTTCGAAGCCACCGCTCTCACCTGAAACTCCGGCCCCATTTTCCCAGCCGGCTGCGAGCGGCACTCCGGGAAATCCACGAACATTACCTTCCTAAAAACCTGGAGCTTTTCCACCGAGCACCTCACCCAATCATCCCATTTCCTGTATTTGAAATATATAAATACATAAAGAGTAGTGCCGTTATAAGAGCGTAAAAATGACCCGACAGTGACCATATGACCCATACTCGCAACAGCGGCCTATACATGGTCATTTACAGGCAGCGACAGTCAGCAAATCCTCATACCCAACGGCAGTCCACAAAGCATCAACCGCAGCCGATTAATGAGAGTTTTCCGCTACGAGACGAGTCCAGGCCTACCCCACCCTTCCTCCTACCAGTCTTCACCCGCCCAGACTATTGCATATACCCGCGAGTCTATTTTTTTTCCCTCGATTTCTATGTGTCCTCTGACCTTCCCTCTTCAGGTAAATAGATAAAATAGATATCCAGTTCCGGGACGATGCCTCCCGACCTCCAAGAGGATGATTCAGCTGTAGCTATCCCTCTGAGATACCTTGGAGGCCGTGCACGACCAAAATGAGCCTCGGAGAACATTAACATCTCTAAAAAACGTCTTCCTTCTCTCAAATAAGGACGAAATAAGACCTAAAAAGGGTTAAAAACAACCCAAATTTAAGGCACTTCTGACACTATCTCGAGAAAGACGCTTATTAAGCCGCTTAAAAAATACTTTAGGGCCGACCAGCTCATACCTGCCTATGACTTGGAATATTGCGGACCTCGTGGCAGCCGTCCCAGCACGAAACAAGGAGCGAAACGGAGAGAAAAAAGAAAAAAAGAAAACAGAATCGGAATTTTTTTTCTCACGTGTTAGCAGAAGACGACCTCGAGTTTCCTGCGCGACAGAGGAAGTCTTCTGAAAATTGTGTTTGGTGCTTGTTTTGGCGTTCATATAATTATTTAGGGGGAGAATAATTTTTATGGGGGTTTTAAAAGCATATTCGAGTTTCTCCTTAGTTTGAGATGATTAGTTGAGGGTCTTTAACACCCAAACCAGCTCGCCGAAAGGGTCGTTTCAAAATCGAATTTCAGCCCCAGAAGCATAGAATTGAAGAGAGAAAACGCTATCAGAAAATAATCCGTCGTGGACGAAGCGCCAGGGCGGCCGAGGGGCGGCCCAGAGTCGAAGAAGAGCGGGCAAAACAGAGGCCGCGGCAGTATTGGAACGCTGGCCATTGCGGCGCCGTGAGGCCTTTTTTCCTCGCCTTCAAAGCCCCCGAAAACCGCCTCTTTTCCCGCTTATCCGGCCCGACTCCCCCTTATCCGGCCTCCGACCCACTCCCGAAGGCCCGAGGAGAAGAGCTCCCCCGCGCAGGTCCAATTGGAGGGGCGACGTGGGCGAAACAGGCCAGAAATGACGACCCCCAACACAGGTGAGGAGCGCGGCGGCGGCGAGCCATTTCGCAGGATTTGCTCGCCTTCGGGAGGGCCTGCCTCGCCCTGGCCTCGGGCGCGGCGGCGGCGGGGCCCTCGCCCTGGCCTCGGCGGCGGCGGCGCAGGGGAAGGCCGACGCGATGCGGGCGGCCGAGGGCGTCCGCCGAGGGCCTCTCCCGTCGGCCCTTCCTCCCCTCCGTCGGCCTTTTCTCTCCCCCGTCGGCCTTCCTCTCGGGATTCGGTCGCCAGGCGAGGCGAGGGCGGCTCTGGCGTCCAGGGCAGGGCTCGTGGGAAGGCCCTCGGGGGAAGGCCCTCGGGGGCAGGGCCTCGGGTGTCATGTCAGCGAGGGCGACGTGCTGTCAAAGGGTTCCTTTCGCGGGGGGGGGGGGGGGTCTGGCTCCTCATTTCTCGCTGATTTCTCGTGTTTCCTGGGCTCTCTCTCCTCTCTTGTTCTGGTCGTGGGCTTTTGGTGTAGTTTGGGGGGTAGGGGGGAGTGGGTTTGAGCTTTCTTGCTAAAACGAAAAAAAAGAGAATTGAGGGCATTGTCTCCTGTGTTTTTGGTCTGACACTTCGACTCTTGTCTATATAAAGGTTTTGGCTCATTTTTTTTTTCTTTTTCTCTATTTTCTCGTCTTGCTTTGTTTGCTTTTCCTCGGTGGTGGCGTTGCCCGTTGCTCTGAGCTCGGGGCAAGATTGTGCACGCGTGAATGTTCAAAATGACGATTTTTTTTTTTTTTTTTTTTTTTTATTGGTATGTGTTCCTAATTTTCAATTCTTTTATGTATACGTATATATTATTCTTTAATTGCCAACTGGTATATCTATAAACTTGATTCGTATTGTATGTAGAAGGAACACAATACCGAGTTAATTTGCTTCTTTTTGTTTTACTGCTCATTCTTAGCCCTCTTTTTGTATTACTAATAGAGATGTCGCATTCCTTATATTATTTAAAAGAAACTAAGTAAGTAATGATGTAGTTTGTAGATCTCTCTTGTCATGTCCTGTTCTTTCTTGGAATCTTGTGGAAAAAGTAAGGAATTGACAGGCATTTACAAGGCTGCTTAATTGTTTTTGTGGGTATTATCAGTTGGAGGATTATTATTGGAAAGAGGCTGAATTTGAGGACACGTTTGTGGAATAATGGATGTGACAGCTGTCAGAGTGACGGGGAATCGGGAATGAGTCGTGAAGAAATTGAAAGAACCAAGGTCAAGTGAGACGAAGATCTACACTTGTTTCCTTTTTTAAATTTGATGTACTTATTGTACTTAATCCAATACACACCCTGATGGTGTTTCTTCTTCTTCGACTTCTTCGGTGTCTTCAATTTCATCTTTCTCTTCACCTTTGTGATGCACATGCATTGTCATATATAAAAGTGTTAATGTGTGTGCATGTGTGTGAATGCCTATGTGCATACATGCAGTCACGGCCAGAAGATACCCACACATTCACCACGAGCTTCACAGAGATTAAAATGGCTCTACACCTTTTGTTAATTCTTTACAATACAAATGCACTTGCAAATTTGTTAAACAATCTAAGTGACCATGATGGGATGTACCCTTCTGGCACTTCTCAAGGGTAGTGTCAATTTTCACAATTTTTTTTTCCTTTAAATGGTGTTACCGTTTGTGTCTGCAGATTATTTCTGAACCGGCAAGTGATACTTTCAGACTTCAACAGTGAGGTCTCAAATTTGCCCAAGCTTACTGCATCTACAACATAAAGACTAACCCATTTGTCAACATTGTAGCAGAGGTTATCACTCCTCCACCATGCTTTCTGACAAGTCTCTCTAGACTTTAGTGGTGCTTCATCGTGAAATAAAGAACTAGTCCAGGCTCTTGTAAAATTGTGATAATTACCTGGCACTGAATGCCTGTAAAGTAGACTTCAGATTCTAGGATAACCATAGCAAATTACAGCAAGCTTCAAGTGGCTTTGAATGGAATGTGTTCTGTGTGATTACAAGTAGGGAAGGCCTGAGGTGAGAGAGAGAGAGAGAGGAGGTGAGAGCGAGCGTGAGAGAGAGAGAGTGGAGAAAACGAGCGTGAGAGAGAGAGAGAGAAAACGAGCGAGAGAGAGAGAGAGAGAGAGAGAAAACAAGCGAGAGAGAGAGAGAGAGAAAACGAGAGGGAACGAGAGAGAGAGAGAGAGAGAGAGAGAGAGAGAGAGAGAGAGAGAGAGAGAGAGAGAGAGAGAGAGAAAACGAGAGGGAACGAGAACGAGAGAGAGAAAACGAGAGGGAACGAGAACGAGAGAGAGAAAACGAGAGGGAACGAGAACGAGAGAGAGAAAACGAGAGGGAACGAGAACGAGAGAGAGAGAGAGAGAGAAAACGAGAGAGAACGAGAGAGAGAGAGAGAGAGAGATAGAGAGAGAGAGAGAGAAAACGAGAGGGAACGAGAACGAGAGAGAGAGAAAACGAGAGGGAACGAGAACGAGAGAGAGAAAAAACGAGAGGGAACGAGAACGAGAGAGAGAGAGAAAAACGAGAGGGAACGAGAGGGAGAGAGAGAGAGA
>NC_061838.1:25138222-25145722 GCF_019202785.1 Penaeus chinensis | reverse complement strand
GCATACATATGTATGTATGTATATATGTGCATACATATGTATGTATGTATATATGTGCATACATATGTATGTATGTATATATGTGCATACATATGTATGTATGTATATATGTGCATACATATGTATGTATGTATATATGTGCATACATATGTATGTATGTATATATGTGCATACATATGTATGTATGTATATATGTGCATACATATGTATGTATGTATATGTGTGCATACATATGTATGTATGTATATATGTGCATACATATGTATGTATATATGTGCATACATATGTATGTATGTATATATGTGCATACATATGTATGTATATATGTGCATACATATGTATGTATGTATATATGTGCATACATATGTATGTATGTATATATGTGCATACATATGTATGTATGTATATATGTGCATACATATGTATGTATGTATATATGTGCATACATATGTATGTATGTATATATGGGCATACATATGTATGTATGTATATATGTGCATACATATGTATGTATGTATATATGGGCATACATATGTATGTATGTATATATGTGCATACATATGTATGTATGTATATATGGGCATACATATGTATGTATGTATATATGTGCATACATATGTATGTATGTATATATGTGCATACATATGTATGTATGTATATATGTGCATACATATGTATGTATGTATATATGTGCATACATATGTATGTATGTATATATGTGCATACATATATATGTGTGTATATATGTGCATACATATGTATATATGTGCATACATATGTATGTATGTATATATGTGCATACATATGTATGTATGTATATATGTGCATACATATGTATGTATGTATATATGTGCATACATATGTATGTATATATGTGTGTGTGTATCATTATATATAAATGTATCATTGTATCATTATATATATATATCAATATATATATGTATATATCCATTATATATGTGTGTGTCTGTGTTTATATATATATATATATGTATGTATATAAAGAACGTAAGAGCTAAAATTGGTAGGATATGATATGATATATACTTTAACAAAAAGTCTGCTGTTTGGACATTTTTTTGAAGTATGGAAGCAAACATTATGCACAAGATAAAATTTGATAATGTTATTGTATATATGGGCATTTAGAAACAAGGTAGAAGAGGGTATATGTATAAGTTCATATAAGTATGGCTGAAAATTAGTGTCACAACTCATAATTGTGACATCCAGTGAAGAATTTAAGCATTCAAACAGCTTACGGGACATTGTAGTTATTGTGATTGATTTTGAGCTTTTTATTGTCAACTGACGTCAGCCTTGTGCTGTGCATGGACTGTGAAGTTGATTTAGTTGATCTTGGTTCTATTTGGAGATTGTGGAATGTATGAATGATTAAGAAACTTGAATTTTATTGCTGTGTCATGCATATTCCCCCTTCCCACTCTCACTATTTGTAGTTTTTGTATCTGTACTTTTCATTCTTGCCTATCTCCTCTCTGAAAGTTCAACTTCCTCTCAAGAACAGAGGGAGTCAAAAGCCAGTGTAGTGCAATGAAATAAGAAGAGACTGCTTGTGATCATGCACTTCAAGTTATGTACATGAAGGAGGGGTGTAGGTGGGAGTCCCATACCAAGCTGACCTGCCTCTGTTGTTAGGCAACCATATTGATTAGCAATAGAAGTGGACTTGTTTACTAAAATAAGGGAGGCCAAAAACAGGCAATAATCAAAGGACTCATGCGTCAGCCTTATTGTTAAAATGTGAGTGGCTGTAGAGAGAGATTGTGGTGGTGTCCAGTGCACCATTCAGTGAAGTATTGATTCTGTTGGTGAAATGTTGGGCAGTGTTGTTGAAAGTGACAGGAGTTTTAGTTCTGTATTTTGTGGGCAATTGCAAATGCCTGTTGGTTAGGTGTGTGACATGGAGTGTTGGAATGTGTCAGTGGTGGTCTATAGAAGATAGTAGGACATGTTCTATGCCTCAAGAAGTGATTATGAGACTTGTGCAGAAGTTAAGTAAGGAGAGCATAACATTGAGTGAGAGAGAATGTGTTTATGCCTGTCAAGGAAGGTGCCAAGTATGGTGATTTCCTTTAATATTCCCCAGATTTCTTGTTTTGTACTCTTTCTGGTTGCATATGATACATCTTCAAGGAATTTGCAAGATTGCATGTGCAGTCAAAACAAGATATCAGTTCTGTTCTCCCAGAAGTTGATAATGTTTTTTTGTTTATTTATTTCTTCTTGTTGGTGTGGACAAATGTTAGAGCTTGTACTCAGAAGTTGTTTGAATATCAAAAGTAAGATAGAATAATACAAGACCTTGAATAATGTACCTATCTGTAATTTTTGATGATGCACCCTTATCAGATAACTATGGAGGTAGTTAACAAGATTTGGTTATGCCTTGTAATGTAATGGGATTTGTTTTTTATAATATTTTAGTCTAGATAATCCCTTGTTATATAAAAGGGGTTCCAGTAGCCTTGATAGCACCCTCTGACTGGGTCCACAGGTATTGATTTTATATAAAGTTGGTACTCATGTTGTTGGGTTTGTTCATTATCTCATTTTTTACAATTAATTGGTAAAGATTTATGGACTAGTTTTAGCTTTTTAGTGTTTCATAGTGTAGTATGGAGTAGTAGAATGAAGACTTCTTGATGTTTTTATCATAGGATTAATGATGATAATATTGTTGTTGTTTTGTTATTGTTATTATTATTATTATTATTATTATTATTATTATTGGCATTATTCTGACAGAAAAGGAAATTTTATCAACCGTGGTAAGGGATTAGACTACCTTAAGTATGAAGTTTTAAGAAATAGTTAAATACAATTATTTTTTTTTCCTTACTTTCTTTCTTTTCTTTTTCTTTTTCTTTTTACAATATTAGTTTTAAGTTCTTTCCCTTTTGTTTTAATTTTTATTGTTTTTGCTTGTACTTGACAAGCGTGGAGAATATTTGCAACCGTCACCATCTGATAACAATCCTAGGGCAAGAGTTTTGTTGATGTATGAATATAATTTTATATGTTATAGATTAACATATTTCATAACATAAAATTTTTGCTAAAGTTTGGCATAACTCTGGTGGCTCAGCACATACCACTCTGTGCCTAAGCTATTGGTCAGGTCGTGGCCTGGTCTTCGAGGCTTCATCCCGGCAAACCAGGACCTAGGGTCATGAAGTGATTAGACGTCATCAGGTGTCCATGAAAGTTCCATTCCTGTAGTTTTTATGTAGTTGTGTCAAAAGTAGGATTATGCATTTACTGTTGTAATAAAACAGATGCATACTACAATATTAGTATTTTTCTCTTTATTGATTTGTGATTTGATTTTCCCAATACATGGTTTTTGTTTGTTGAAGTAGAAATATGATTTTTTACACATTTTCTATATTCTAGTTGCCAACAGTCTTGTAAAATAGATTATTCTGCTAGAAATCTTTTGCAGGTGGCAAACAAAAAGTGATCTCTAATAAGATTTCACAGAATTAACATTTTTGCACGTAGTTAAACATCTTGTGTTTATCACTAGCAATAAACAAGGAGGCCATGGTCTGCATGATTCATCATAATTAAGCAAGTCATACAGTAAGAGGCCGACTCATTGAAAACTCTGAATTTTTAGAAATGATGTGTAAGAAGTTCTAGCTTGCTCTGTTGCATGTGAGTGATATTTTTGTCTAATTGCAGGCACCAACTTTATTGATACTGCCTATAACAGTTTTAAATGCGAACTGAGAGACAGCAGTTGTGTACATATATGATATGAATATATATATATAAATAATAATTTATGATTACTAAATCTTTATGAAAAGAAAAAATTATAATCATTCATGAAAGGATGGAAGAGCTGCAGTGAAAGTGTAAGCCTAAGCAACCAAAGCCTGCCAAGGAGGGCGTGACATGATTGCCTCGTAAGCAGTGATTAGCTTTCGTTACATCTCATTGACAAGAGATTGTGGCACTCACACACATCTCGGCTCGGTCTGATTGATATACCGGTGACCTTCTGAAGGAGTTGGTTCTCACCAATATGTCATCTCCTCTTTTACTGAAAGTGTTGGAGAGCACCTCTTTTTCAGTGCAAATCCCATCACAAAGGCTCTCCAAACCTGTGCCTTGTGCGTCTCTGAAATGTTAGTTAGACTTTTTCTTGACAGTCTTCACATTCCTCACAAGTTAGTCAGACGAGAAAGATGATGATGGCAAGCCTTGCTCCCTGGAATTGAGTTATGACAGTTTGCACGAGTGTGGCAATGCTGTCGTCGTCCTGCAGCTGCGTAGGTATCGATGACCTATGGCAGAGGCTGAAAATGACGTGGCTGTGTTGCAGTATCAATTCACACAATAGTAGTGTTGTTCACTGTATGGAGGAGAGTGATGTAGGTCAGACTGGTAAGTATTCATGGGTCTAATAGCAAAACTCTTTATTCAGCTAAGTATAATGGAAGTCTGGGATAATGAGGTAGCCCATTTATTTAAGATGTATTTCAAAGTGACCCAGTTATGCTTCCCAGCACCCATTCAACGGTCTTTGTGTCATGGAGTACACGGCACCTGGTACCATATTGTTTAAGACAACAAACAGCATTTAAGAGTGAAATTTTTGTTAGCTACTTGAACTAAAGAAAAAAAAAAAAAAAAGTTGGATGACAAATTATTAAACCCCATAACAATTAACAATTGTTTTAGTGGCATCTCTCTGATATGCAAAAAGATCCATTATTCTCTTTGTGAAAGATGATGATAGTTATTATTATTATTATTATTATTATTATTATTATAATCATTATCATTATCATCAGTATAATGATAATGATAAAAAATAAAAATAATGAAAATAATTCTATTATCATTACCATTATTAATAATGTTTTAAGAAATATGGAAAAAGCATCAAATTCGATATTGTTTGACTGAAAAAATCATCTAGGCAGACCTATAGGTCTGTTGTTTTAAAGTAGAATATGTATACAAGGAAATTAAAAAGAAATGCATGAATTCAAGATAAAACCTGAAACATTTACCCGCTCCTCAACAAGTCCAAAACTACACTGCTGGTTCTGGTGGACCCCAAGCTGCTGTTATGAAGCTAAAAGGAATGGATTTGGCTTCATATTTTTTTCAACAGCAGGAAAATAAATTACTTGTATTTATGATACATTAGTTACCAAGGAGACCTAAATAAAGAAGATCCGATAAACTATTAAGGAATTTTATTTTTTTAAAGCCACATTCCACTGTTGGTTATGTAATGTGTATCAGGTTTCTCTCTCTCTCTCTCTCTCTCTCTCTCTCTCTCTCTCTCTCTCGGCTTTGGGGATGGTGAATTTTTAGCTTCTTCAAGAACTAGTTTTTCCTCTTCTGAAATAGGGAACTTAGCAAGGAGCATTTCGTTATTTACATAAATAATAGTTTACAAAACCGTTAAAATCTACAAGCATTTAACATACTTGTAGACAATCCCAACAGTCATATAAATGCAGGGATTATGTTAAACCAGTGCCGATGGGCATGGCATGTACATACATATCATGCCCACTGTGAGTTTACTTGTGTTTACACGCTGATGGCTACGCTTGTAGTAAGTCACCAGTGAGCCAGTTACGAGTACTGCCTATCTTGCCCATTTCCTTGATTTTCAAAAATATTTTACATTATCTTATTTTCCTGTTACAGATGTTTATAACATTATAATAATTATAATTTTTATATTGGAAATAACACCATTGATATTCATAGCATTAGTAAAAAATATGTTTTTCCTGCCAATTTAAGCAATGGTGAAATTAGGTAAGGTCACAAGGTCTACTAATTGACTCCTTTGGGGCTAAGCACTAGCAGAGCCATCTATGTGCAGAGACATTTCACAAAAATATAAAGAAGGAGCCCAGCATCTTCCCCATTTTTTATTCATTTTCCCCTTCGGCATGTGGTTAAGTATTATTGAAAAGAAAGAAATGATAAAATCTATATATATTATAGTATCATGACTAAAATTTCATAGCAATGACTGACTTGTCAAAGGATGTCTACCCTCTGAATATCACTCAGAGCAAGGCACATTCTGGTCAGTAGTGAAGCAGCAATTGTTATGCTGTTCTCAATCAGTTTCTACTTTCTGCTTCCACTCTTCTATAAATTTCAATCTTGTATATACCATGCAAAGTAAAGACTTTTGTATTTACTACCTGTTCAAGGAAGATTGCTAATTAGTGCTGTGCTGACCTCTTCCATATGTATAAGAACCAGCTAGGTTCCCACTTGTCATATGCAAAGTGTCTAATTATGTGGCGTGCAATTGTCATTTATATGAACTTCATCTTGTTAATGAAGACCATTGGTTAAGAATTTAACCTTTGACATATAGAAGTAAACTACTTAGATTTTATGAAACCTGGGAAGCCTGAAGAATAATTTAATTTCTCCATACTGATGTCTCTCCTCTTCCCCCTTAACCTCTTTCCTAATTTGCAGTTGTTCCACGCAACTTCCGCCTTCTGGAGGAACTGGAAGCCGGCCAGAAGGGCGTTGGAGATGGCACCATTTCGTGGGGACTGGAGGATGATTCAGACATGACCCTTACCAACTGGACTGGCATGATCATAGGGCCACCTAGGGTAAGTCTTTTTTTTTTTTTTAATGAAATAAAAGATACTCAAGAAATGCACGTCAAATGATACCTCGGTAGTTGTGTTCGTAAGTAATGCAGTTGGTTGTGTTCTGTGATTTTTGTTCTGGTAAGCAAAAATACTCCCAAGTGTCTTTATGAAGAGCTTCGTATCAGGGTAATCTAATGGCATAGTTACACAACCACCTTATCACAAAAAAATCAGATAATTTTTGCATACTCCAATGATGTGTATACTGTGTTGCAGGTTTTAATGGCATGTGCATTAAAATTATCAACACAGTATATGGTTTCAAATACATTAACAGTTTCATTCATAAGAGCTTGCATATACCACGAAGATAGTTCATAATCTGATGAAAATTTTTATGTAATGCATTTTGATTGTATAAACTATATATTTGCCCAGTATTTATATATATATATATATATATATATATATTGACTATATTTACCATGCTAAGAAAAAAAAACATATGGTAACAATCCAAAGTTTTTGAACACCCCCCCCCCCCCCTCTCCCCAACTACCTTCTCAATCTCTTCTAGCCCTACAGTTATACTTGGGGTCAGTTTCATGTTAAGCTGTTTAATTATTGCAGTTACTTGTTGACTACTCTAGGAAGGCTACATTCTACAGCTCGTAGTGTTTCATTCTCTATGAAGAATTACCTGTGTCTGTTTTGATAGTATACCTAAAAGTGAATTTGCTCCACATATTGCTCAGAAAAAGCTAGTACAAGTGA
Organism: Penaeus chinensis; assembly: GCF_019202785.1. Taxonomy (NCBI): domain Eukaryota; kingdom Metazoa; phylum Arthropoda; class Malacostraca; order Decapoda; family Penaeidae; genus Penaeus; species Penaeus chinensis. The sequence continues at coordinate 25,138,325 of NC_061838.1, read as the reverse complement.
AAGACAAAGGTTTTTATGAGAAATTAATTTATTCCATTAAAAAAAAAAACTATATATATATATATATATAAATATTTGCTTAATTGTAAATCACCACCATTAA
>NC_061838.1:25130722-25133222 GCF_019202785.1 Penaeus chinensis | reverse complement strand
CTACCACTACCACTACACATCCCGGAATCAGGAGAGGGGATGCACCAATGCGGCACCATCGCTACTACCCATGGGATGCCACGCGCTTGCTGGCCGACACACGTGCCAGCCAGCCAGACCTCCTTCAAGATTAGGTATCCAGGCTTTTTTGAGAGAAAATTTCTTCCTCTGGGGTTGAAGCTTTTCATCTAAATGTAGACTTTGTGAGGGTTTTTGTGAATCTTGAACATTCATTGTATAGTGTGAGATCCCCCCAAAAAAGAATCGCTTTATAGAATGTGGATTTTACTGAATATCTAGGCTGATTATCTTGCTCATTGTCGAAGGGATTTCTGGCTTTGTATTGGGCAAAGGAAGTCAAGGTTGGTCATCTTGATAAAAGAAAGGTAATGGGAAGTCAAGCTGGCCTTTCAGAGAGCAAATCTTGTGGGGAAGTTTGTAGCTTCTCAAAGATGGAGAAAATTTAAAATGCTTACCAACCATTGTGCTTTGAAATACTGATGAAAAACTGTTCATCACTGATTGATAATGATTTGTACCAAAGTTTAAGGAAGGATTTTGTGATATTTATACTTTTTCCCCTACATTTGCAACTTCCCCAAACCAAAGGCTAGGGCAGTGTCACATGAAAAGGAGCATGGTGTATCGATATGAGCCTTTTGAAGGAGCCATGTTACAAATCCACAGCTTGTGTACACAGGGATCTTGCCGTGTCCATTCACCTCTTCATACCTCGTCCATAACCACTCCCCTGACGCTGTTTTTTGTTCCGTCTCAGAGATTAAATTCCGCAGCAGATGCATTAGGGCGGCAAGCATGCAAACAGTGGCGCTTTGTGTTTATCCAGCTGCAGCAGAGTACTGTCACGTCTCGCTTTCCCACAAGTCTCTCTCTCTTGTTTTGGAAGTTTACAAAAGTTCATATATATATTGTAATTTCTTAGAGCCCTTTACCCATGCCTCCATAATAACAGTATTATGGAACTATTATCAATTAAATACACTTATTGGAGTATATTGTATGAAGGAATGCAAAATGAACACATCTCACACATGGCATCCACCAAAATATTTAAGTTTCAGATCTAGTTTTACTATCTCTTTTCACTGTCTCACTTGATCTATACCTTTTTGTTCTGTATTGTTTTATTTGTATCATCGATGTTATTACTTTTTTTTATATACAAATATAGGTTACATCCTCAACATTTCTGGACCCATCCATCCACGTGGCATGTTGTTTGCCTTTGTTGGCAAGCACATTATTATTATTATTGATAATATTGACTTTAAACTACCATCACTTAGACAAGTGCATTGTTAGGGAGGGGGCAACACTAGCATTGTAGGGTCAATATTTTAGGATTTTAGGGTAAAGTTACTGATTTTTATCATGATGTTACAATTTTCCTCCTGTATTTTTACTTTTTTCATTATTATTAATTTATTATTTTTTTTCTTAAGGTTTCATCATAGCTTGTTTGTCCCCTTTCCCATGGTTTTGTTCAAAGGCAATGTAAGGAATTAAATTGTGAGAAGAATGATAATAAAAATTTCTACTCCATATGCCATTGTTTTTTTTATGAACTGTTTCAGTCCTTACCTGTGTTTCAGAGTTTTGGGTGAGTTTAGTGGAAACTAATTGATTTTAAATTAACTTTTTTCTGGCAATGTAAGCTTTGGAAGCTATTCACTTTGATGTATGAAAGATATCAGAATTATATGATTTCATTGTTTGGAACATGTAGTTACAAACATAATTATTTTAGATACAAAAAAGGAAGCGAGATATTGTTACTCCATTTTAAGTGCAAGTTGAATGTTTATGAAGTGATTATAGTCAAACCTAGTATTTAGGGAGCATTAACTGGTAAATGCAAATATAATTTTGCCTTTTTGAAAGAGTAAGGGTAATAAAATTTATAAAGAGAAAGAAAATGACTGGCAATTCTGGTGGAATGAAAATTATGAAGTGAAGGATAGATGACATGAACTAGAAGATTCTAGATAAAGGTAAAAAAAAATGTTTAAAAAATAAAAGTATGCCGTTCACAAAATTAAAATTATAGATCAAATATATAGCAGCTCAATAACAAAAATGCAGCTTTGAGTATAAAAACAGACCTACTCCAATTAATCTGTGACTTGGTACTGTAATAACCCTGGCTCTAGTTGACAACATGGGACCATGCTCATTTAGTCAGCAAGAAGAGTGACTTCCACTACAGAGCAAACGGTCTTGCAGATCCCCCACATTAGTAATGATAAGGAAACTACAACTAGCTTTGTTATTATTATTGATAATATTGTTGCTATTCAAGACCTGAACACAGCTACCATGATTCAGTGATCTCACTTGACCAGCTAATGAAAGGCGTATCAAATTATACTATCAAACTGATAACTAATATGAATAATTTACCATCATTCCATATGTTATGATTGTTATTCTTGGTTCAGGCTGTCTGTTTGTTTGCTTTAAAATGTGCAAGGAATGACCA
>NC_061838.1:25095722-25118222 GCF_019202785.1 Penaeus chinensis | reverse complement strand
TTATCGGCCCGGGAGATAACGAAACAGGGAATTCCATTAGATGTCCGGGACCTGATCGGGAGCTAGTAGTACACGTCATCGTTTTATTTCCGCGAGAAGACGGCGTGTGGGTGTGTTCGGGCTCACCGACCCTGGCTCCGATGGGGATAAATCGGGCGGTTGGAAGCAGGTTTTGCTTTGCGCAGGTGGATGTCCCTCTCACTCGTCGATGCTGGTAAGTATATGGTAAGTTACGGCGGCCAGAGATCTTCCGTCATTTCAGGTGCTTTTCTTCTGACATTGAACCATTTTGGGTACAGGTGTGTTGTGTGCATCCTGAGACTTGTTGGGGCATATATTTATTTTGTGGTTTACTTCTCTGAACTCGTCATTGCTGAAGCCTCTTTATCTCAGCAATGGAACTGATAGGCACTGGGAACGGTCGGTTGATTCATTGTCGTTGTACCTCTGAACCCTAGCATTCTGAAATACCTAGAAAGATGGTTCCATATGCCTTCTACTTGGGATTATGCAGCGGCTTCGATTCTGGACCAACACCCAAGACGGTGATGGTAATTTTGTACTGGGCATACGTGGCGGTAATGAAATCGGGCGCGTAAACACCCGAGACTTTTGCTCTTCATTTCCCGTCTGTCTTACCTCATCGAATATCAATTAGTGTACCGTTAAGTTAAAAATCATGATAATGAATGATACGTAAAACAGATAAATAACTGAATTCCTTTGTCACTAATAAGAGTGTGTTAACATATGACCATTAAAACCGAACGTTTTGTTAATTTCATCGCCTTTTTTTGTGCCTATTCTCGTGAACGCAGGATTATATGCTTGCGAACGGTGACTCAAGTTGAAAACATAAAGCTTGATAGTTTATAGGGTGTCTTCTCCTTGTTTTCTTTCTATTTCTGCTCTTCCCTTTCTTGCTTCCTCTCCCGCCGTCTCTCTTCCCTTTCCTCAACCCCTCCATCTTTCTCTCCTCCCCCCCTCCTCTCTCTCTCTCTCTCACTCTCATTCTCTCTCTCTTTATCTTTCTTTCCCTCTCCTTTCTTCTTTTCTCTTCTTCGCTCCCTTTCCCTCTCTCTCCTTTACTCCCTTTTTCTTCTCTCCCTATTTCCTCCTCTCGCCAACACGCAAGGGGTCCGAGTTGGTGCGAAGGTAGTAAAAGTTTCTTAACGATCGAATAAAAACGTTATGTCGTAAATGAACCGGGTGTGTTAGCCTAGAGAGACGGACGGATGCGATAATGATTAGGAAGAAGGAAAGAAGAAGAAGAAGAAGGAAAGAAGAAGAAGAAGAAGAAAAAAAACTTGGTGAATGCCAGACGAAAACAAGATGGATTAGAATGAAATGGTTTGAAAAGAAAAGAAAAAAAGAATGACGGCAAAGATACGAAGTATTAAAAGGGGAAAGGGGAAGAGGGAAGGGACGAAATCGATGAAGATGAGGAAGATGGGAACCCAAAAAAGCTTGAAGGTCAGACAGAGACAAAATGAAATAGAATGGAGTGGGAAGAAGAAAAAAATACTGACGGATGAGAAATGAAGGATGGAGGCGAGGATACGAAGAAATGCCGAAAAGGGGAAAGGAGGAGAGAGAAGGGAATGTGAAAGAGCAATAGAGGCGAGGATTTAAGAGCACCAGAACAGTAGTAAGAGGGACTGGGAGAGATGAGGAAACGAGATGGAAGACGACAGACAATGGTGTCGAATGAAATAAAAAAAAAGTGAAAAGAAGTTGATAAATGTCGGGAAGGCACTTGCCATAACGGACGCAGAAGTGAAGGATCTTGAAAACTCCTTTTTTTTATACCAGCTGTGGCTACATTGGTGGCACACTTACGCACTTAACAAGAGGGTCGTGACGCGAGTGCGGGCGGCGAGGGAGAGCTTGGGATTCTTTGCCATTTTTTTCTTTTCTTTGTTTTGTTGAGTTTTGTGGTTGGATGTCATATTTACGCTCTCTGTGCCTGTCTCCAGCTGTCTAGATGTCTTTATATGAATTCACTCCGTCTGTTCGTCTCTCTCTCTCCTCTCTCTCTCTCTCTCTCTCTCTCTCTCTCTCTCTCTCTCTCTCTCTCTCTCTCTCTCTCTCCCTCCCTCCCTCCCTCCCTCCCTCCCTCCCTCCCTCCCTCCCCCCCTCTCCCTCCCTCCCTCCCTCCCTCCCTTGGTGTTGAAGGAAACGCAGTCGCCCCCATATATCATTCCATATATCATTCCGTTTCGTACGAGTCAGTTTCCTTTAATTATGTCCAACTGTTCTTAGGAGCTTAATCACAAGGCACGGTTTTTATGCAGTAAAGATGATTTTAGTATCATTGGATTAAATTAGCAGAATGTACAGAGAACCCTTTTTCCCTTGGACGATAAACTGTCATTTACCACCCTTCTATATTTTTTTCTTGTGAATTGATTCAATATTGTTGCAGGTTCAATCATTCCTCGACGCACTAGGAACTATCACTTTTAGTTAGTTCCGGTAACGTGTCAACGTGCAAAGAGAGAGAGAGAGAGAGCAAAGAGAGAAAAGAGAAGAGAGGAGAGAGAGCATTTCTGTGACTAAAGCATGGCGTATTTGTATCGCCATGAACTTCCCGAACCTGCATGGGAGACACCACTACTTTCATCATGAAGCAAGAGATCCGTGATAAATACTAGTTATTTCGTCACATAAGTAAAAAAGAAAAAAAGAAAATAAATGATAAATTTGCTCTTGAATTTCCTTTAACAGAACATTGTTGCTTTTAAGATTTTGTTTATTAGAATAAGTAAGGTCTCCTCGCCTAGGTCGCAGGATCGCTTCCCCACCACAGGAAGTTCTCATGATGCTGCACGTGGAGGCTCTGGGCTGTTAAACCCGAGAAAGACTGATTTAAATGCATCAGAGGGAACGCTTGACAACTTCGCTTTGCTTGGTGACAAATAAGTGGAGTGTTGCTCAGCTGTCGGATTTGCTGAGGCCTTTCTTATCCCTCGGGTTTGGGTGAGATCGCACGAAGAAGCTGCTGAACTGTCCGTGGTTACTCTGGAGCCAGTCGTTATGTATATGCTTCCTAGCGGAGCGAGTCATAAAGAAACGAGTAATGACCGCAAATTGCCGGAAAAGCAACAGTGTTACCAAAGTCGTTACTCACCAGAAAACATCACGGCATTGCCATCATCTTACAAAAACACCGTTGGTAGTAATGCGATTACTCCCACCACTGTGTGTGTGTGTGTGTGTGTGTGAATATATATTATTGTGTGTGTTTGTGTGTATACGGTAAGCAAAATAATCCGTTAGGCAAGCAATTCGCCTTTACTTCCTGTAAAGTTAGCAATTGCCTTTGCATTTGCAGGGACGCGCTAATTCATCTCTTGAGGAAAGTCAACAAGTGCTTTCGCTCGCTCGTGTCTGGCGGCCCCCCTTCCCCTCCCCCTTCCCCCTACTCCCTCCCCCTCCCCCTTCCCCTCCCCCTACTCCCTCCCCCTTCCCCTCCCCCTACTCCCTCCCCCTCCCCCTTCCCCCTACTCCCTCCCCCTCCCCCTTCCCCTCCCCTACTCCCTCCCCCTCCCCCTCCCCTCCCCCTACTCCCTCCCCCTCCCCCTTCCCCTCCCCCCTCCCCTACTCCCTCCCCCTTCCCCTACTCCCTCCCCCTCCCCCTTCCCCTCCCCCCTCCCCCTACTCCCTTCCCCTCCCCCCTCCCCCTACTCCCTTCCCCTCCCCCCTCCCCCTACTCCTCCCCTCCCCCTCCCCCTACTCCCTCCCCCTCCCCCTACTCCCTCCCCCTACTCCCTCCCCCTCCCCCTACTCCCTCCCCCTCCCCCTACTCCCTCCCCCTCCCCCTACTCCCTCCCCCTACTCCCTCCCCCTACTCCCTCCCCCTCCCCCTACTCCCTCCCCCTACTCCCTCCCCCTCCCCCTACTCCCTCCCCCTACTCCCTCCCCCTACTCCCTCCCCCTACTCCCTCCCCCTCCCCCTTCCCCTCCCCCCGCCGAGTTGTGTGATTCGGCATCCCTTTCTTCTCAAGAGCCGCAGCTGTGTGTGTGTGTGTATAGATAAATATATATGTATGTATTTGCATATTTATGTATATATATTTATATATGTATGTCTACGTATGTATGTGTATATATATACATATATACACTAATGTATATATATGTATGTATACACACTAATGTGTATATATATGTGTATATATGCACTAATGTATGTATATGTATATATATTTATTAATATATGTATATACATGTATATGTATGTACATGTATATGCATTAAAATATATATGTATATACATGTATATGTATTAAAATATATATGTATATATATGCATATGTTTATATATGTGTAAATGTATTGTATGTATATGTATTATATATATGTATATGTATATATATGTATGGGTATATATTGGTAACAGATGGTCGCACATATGTGTATGTATATATTTATGTATATTGTATGTATGTGTCTTTATATATATTGTATATGTATATAAATATATATGTGCATACTTGTATTTACATGTGCATATATATGTGTATATATATGTATAAACATTTGTATGTTTATATGTATATGTATTAAATATGTATACATATATACTTATATGTATATATATGCATATACATATGTATATATACATATAAACCTACATATACGTATATATACATATATGTATATATACATTTATGTATACATACATTTATGTATACATACAAGACATGTATACATATATACACATGTATATATTTATATGTATACACATGTATATATATTTATATGTATACACATGTATATATATGTATATGTATAAACATGTGTATGTTTATGTATATATATGTACATGTATACACACGTATATACACGTATATATATATATATGTATATATACATATACATATATATACACATGTATATATATACACATGTATATATATGTATATGTATATATACACATGTATATTTGTATATGTATGTGTATATTTGTATATGTATGTATATATTTGTATTTGTATTTGTATTTGTATGTATATGTATGTATGTATGTATATATATATTTATGTGTGTATATATTTGTATGTATGTGTATGTGTGTGTATGTATGTATATGTGTGTATATATATGTATATGTATGTATATTTGTGTATATATATGTATATGTATGTATATTTGTGTATATATATGTATATGTATGTATATTTGTGTATATATGTATGCATGTGTATATATGTATGCATGTGTATATATTGTTTTTGTATATATATGTGTATATCTATATACATGTGTATGTATATGTATATATTTATATACATGTGTATGTATATGTATATACGTGTATATATATACATATGTATCATACATACGCTATTTATAAAATAGAAAAACACAACACACGGGTAGAAAACAACATATCGCCTCGAGTGCAAGTGTCATAGGGAAAGTTGCCGCCATGGCTGACGTTGTAACGCTGGAGCGCGGTTGAATAGGAAGGGCGTCAGGCAAGGGTGGAACTGCCAAACAACTATCCAGCAAAGATTCGAGAGAAGCCTAAGTCATGCAATGGAATGGTAGGCTGTGGAAAAATTGTGAATGTTAATTATATGTTTATATTTAGATAATTATATATATATGTAGATATGTGTTTTTATTTATGTATGTATTTACATGTGTATGAATGTATGTATATATACAGCATGTGTGTGTGTGTGTGTGACTGCCACGATGGTCCAGTGGTTAGAGCACTTGAGTCCGACCCTTATGGTCCCGAATTCAATTCCTCGCCGCGACAGTCGTTAAAATGCCTGCGCTCTGATTGCTGGCTCGAGCCCGACCTCATAGCGAGAAGTCAAACGCAGGTGTCGTAGGGAAAGTCACCGCCGTGGCAAAAGTGTTTGCACACCGAACCGCGGGTTATTAGGAAGGGCATCCAATCAGGCAAGAGTGGTACATCCAAATAACCTGGCAATAGTGAATTGAGAGAGGCCTATGTTCTGCAGTGGAATAAATGGCTGTTGAAATAAGAATTGTGTGTGTTTGTATACATGAATATATACATATATATTATATATATATTGTGTGTTTATATATAATATGTATATTATGAAACACTTTCTTTGAAATGTATTGGTAAATCAATATTAAGAGGTGTAAACCCCCCCTTACCCCAGGTCGCGACGCCGCTGATTAAATTCCAGTCATCTGTTGAGAGCCAGACATTGCTTTCATACGATATATATTGCGGTCTGCTCCTCCTCCTTGCCCCCCCCCCCCTCCCCACCACACACCTTTCCTCCCTCTCTCTTACCTCGTATTGTCTGCTTGTTGTTCTGTGATCCTGTGAGATTAGATTTGCCAAGTTCCGACGTCCTCTTCTGCGTTGCTTTGTTTACATTTCCAGATGAATTTCTTGTTTTGTTTGTGTGGTGCATCGGAGGGCATTTGTTTGTGTTTTGTTTACCGATTGAGTTATTGGTGTCATTTCGAGGTTGTTTATTGGTTATCGTAGTTGGTTATAACTTGATGCCCGGTTGCTCATATGACGAGCATGTTTTTTTTTTTTTTTGTTTTTTTTTGTAACTTGTTATTTTACATTCATATAATGTAAGGAAAACCAAAATGTTCCTTAGATGCATCCTTTCCTTAGTGACGTTCGATGCCCTCTGGCGATGCAGTTCTCGGGGCAGCAGGTGGCTCGCTTGACTGTGCGGCGTAACATGTCAACACCACATCACAGGCTACACGGCACCCCGCCACCCAACCCCTCTCAGAAAAGAAAAAGGAGAGAGATTGAGAGAAAGAGAGAGAGAGATTGAGAGAGAAATTGATAGAGAGATTGAGAGATTGAGAGAGAGAGATTGATAGAGAAATTGATAGAGCAATTGAGAGAGAGATTGAGAGAGAGATTGAGAGAGAGATTGAGAGAGAGATTGAGGGAGAGATTGAGGGAGAGATTGAGAGAGAGATTGAGAGAGAGATTGTGAGAGAGATTGAGAGAGAGATTGAGAGAGAGATTGAGAGAGAGATTGAGAGAGAGATTGAGGGAGAGATTGAGGGAGAGATTGAGGGAGAGATTGAGAGAGAGATTGAGAGAGAGATTGAGGGAGAGATTGAGAGAGAGATTGAGAGAGAGATTGAGGGAGAGATTGAGGGAGAGATTGAGAGAGAGAAAGAGAAAGAGAGAGAGTACATAATCAAGTCTGCAACACGTACGTCGCCGGTGTGGTCTCGAAGCGGGTAGTGTTCCATAGCCTGCAGGGAGGGAAGGTTGCTTGCTACATTGCAAGCTAGTGGGAAGGAACAGCGCTGCTTGTGGGGACATTGGCTGATCTGACAAGACGTCCTATGTAGGGTTCACAGAAGAACTTACGTACTTGTTATAACGTTATGACTCATTCACAGTTCTCGTCTTAGTTTTTTTCTTTATTGTTTTTGTATTTATTATTATTATTTTTTTTAACCGTAAGCCTGGGTCCTAACGACGAATAATCTTACGTCTACAACGAGTACATCATAAGTTATACTAAAACCCGAAGGCGAGCGTTTAAATATTGCTATTTCTCAATGAAAATTATATATAACTTTGCTAATTACAAAGAACGAATGGAAATTAGTGAGTTTTTGATAAGTAGGGATGTCTGATGAAATATGTGAAGATAAATAGGATGAAGTATGCATTAGTTCGTTCTGTAAAAGTGAACTTAATTTTTTGCCGCAGTTTTATACAAATAAAATACATTGACGTACGATAAATCCGTCTGCCATATGAATTAGTGAATTGGAGTTTATGCATATAGACTATCTATCTATCTATCTATATATATACAAACATTATTTTAAAACTTCATTTCATGCAAGAAAACATGTATTATTTATTATCTTATTTTTACCTAAAATAATATCATTCATGAACTGCACAACACTGGAGAAAAACAGTATGGTTTGCAGAGACGAAATTGTAGATCAGCGGCCGTCTTGACTCTCTTGATTCTGTCTCAAGTCTTCAGATCTCTCGGGCAGACTTAGCCATGGCGCTAGCTTATGGTGAGACGGAGGGATTATGATGAAGGCTTAGGACGAAGACACAGGAAGAACTAGAAGAGGGAGAGGGAGAGGGAGAGAAAGAGAGAGAGAAAGGGGGTTAGGACGTATGTTTGCTATTTTCTGTGCTTCGACGGCAAGTTATCGGGCCTTTTGTGAGGACTGATCCAGGGGTCTGTTCTGCGTTGCGACTCTGCATACCAGTCGTGCAATGTCATGCCGTGTTTCTGCCGACTCGGCCACGGTTCGTATTGTCCCAGTTGCTGGTCTTCTTGTCCTGAGTTCGCAATTGTTACCTGTTGAGGAATGACCTGAGGTTGTGTGCACACCTTTGCAACGTGCTCTGCGGAGAGACCTCGCCGTTTATTGCTGACATTGTAGAACATTTGTAGTGCTGGGATGGTGATGCGGAGCTGCTGTTCTGCCAACATCTGGACTTGGGATGCGTTTGTATCATGCAAGGGCGTGTTGAAATACTGCAAAGGGTTCCAGGTTAGCTTACCAGTATCCATTGATCTACCAGGGTGAAAGTTGCTCTTCCAGCACCCATAATTGTGAGTTCTTGAAAACTGTAATGAGGCGTCTAGCTATTGCACCATGCGGCAGGTGTTCAATCGCATATACCTGGTCAGCCTATCTGCGTAAGCTAGATCAATCCTGGTGTTGAGCTGGAATGAAATCTGCGACTACCTGCTGACATGGCTATTCTGGAGGGTGCAAATGTCTTCTTCAGGTTGATGAGGCCAAACCAATCTCCTGATGAGTGGTGGTCGATGCGGCATCTAGAAGCCAGTAATATTCTTCATAAGGTCTATACCTGGGTGATAATCTTCCGAACTCTGGTGGTACTCAGCAAAGGTCATGTTTCTCCTGCAGAACCTGAGTCTGTCAGGGCGTAGGGTCACTCCTTATGGGCGCAGGTCTCAAGGAAATCGTAACCGTGCTAAAATGTCTTTACGCTGTAGTCGTTGAGGAACATGTCTTCACACTTCAGCTTTCTTGACATTGCAGCCACAGTGTTGTTAGTCTTCAGATATTTTCGTATCTGGAATGTTCTCATGGTGTTATTATGATGGTGAAATTTTCACTCTCAGCTAGTTGGGTCGAATGCTAGCCGCAGTAAGCTTTCTGATATAAATGTTTGGAGACGCTTAGATCATTTCGAAGCGGTTTCTCGTGTGGTGGGTCTCATGCAGGCAAACTTGGAATACTCAAAATACATGTTTCAATGTGGTTTGGTATTATTCTTGGTTCGCCAGACTCTCAGCCTCTCCCCCTCTTTATCACTCTCTCAGCTTCAGTCTCCCCCCCCCCCCCTCTCTCTCTCTCTCTCTCTCTCTCTCTCTCTCTCTCTCTCTCTCTCTCTCTCTCTCTCTCTCTCTCTCTCTCTCTCTCTCTCTCTCTCTCGAAGTTCGATCGGAAACGTTACAAGCCTCGATCTAAAACGTTTTTCTTTCTCGACCGGAAACTTTTTCTTCCTCGGCCGGAAACGTTTTTTTCTCCTCGATCGATAACGGTTTCCCTCGTCAATCGAAAACGCTTCCTTCCTCGATCGAAAACGTTTTGCTTCCTCGGTCGAATCGAAGACGTCGACCCGCCCTTCAGGAGAGGGTTGCTGGGTAGTAGGGGCGCCCTCCTCCAGTCAGCGGGCGAGCGAGGGAATCCTTGGCAGGCGTTCAGGTAGAAAGTAGGCCCGAGAGAGGAGGCCGGGGAGGTCGCAAGGTAGATTCGTCTCCACGGATTGCCGGATGTTGCAATCTCTCTTGATGGAGGGAGGCGGCTGTGGCATGAGTAAAAAGGCCGAAAGCACGAGGCTGCTGCACACCTGGAGATCGAGGATCCTTTTTTTTTTTTTTGGTGGGTGGGTGGGGGGGCTTGATTTGTTTCTGGCATTTTATCGTCGTTTTTTTTTCTGATTTTGTTTTAGTTTTCCTTTTTTTTATGTCTATTTTACTTATGTTTTATTTTGTTTGTTTTATTTAATTTTTTTTTTCATTTTATTTATTTTTGTTTTATTTGCCATTTGCTTATTTTTTTTCTATAGGTGCTGTTGGTGTAGGTAAATATTGATGGATATGGCGCACGGGTCATATTTTTCATTTTTATTTTACTGCGACATTTGATATATAGTTTTAACGTGAAAGATTATCAGCAGTAACATTATGTTTTGTATTTATCTTGGTATAGATTTCATTCAGTTAATCGCTTTCCTTCAATCGTAATGTACAGTTACGCGCGCGCAAACGCTCTCTGTCTACTCCGCACACTGCCACATCACACCATACTGAACAGCACACCTCTACGCCACTTGACGCCGATGCCACGTCACACCATACCTGATACCATGCCATACCACATCATACGCCGCACCATACCACACACCGCACGAAACACACACACAAACAAACAAACACTACACACACCCTCGCGCGCTGCAGTGAAATGAATGTACCAGCAGTCATTTGAGAATTGAATTTATAAAGCTGTATATGTTTTTTATGATCTTGAATGAAGCTGTATGGCGGTGGCCGATCTATTGTTAAGGCCTGGTTCGGGTGAGCAGAGAGAGAAGGGGGGGAGGTGGGGGGGGGGCAGGAGGAGGAGGAGAAGGCGCAGGGGGGGAAGGGGTGTAGTGATGCAGGCGGAAGAACTAGGAGGGAGGGAGGGAGAGAGAGAGAGAGAGAGAGAGAGAGAGAGAGAGAGAGAGAGAGAGAGAGAGAGAGAGAGAGAGAGAGAGAGAGAGAGAGAGACAGACAGAGAGGGGGGGAGAGGGGGAGGTGAGGGGAGATTGACAGGGCGAGAGTGACAGTGTGTGCATGTGTGAGATAGATAAATAGAGAGGGAAAGGAGAGAGTAGGGGATAGCTGGGGCAAGAGAGAGACTGTAAATGTGTGTATGTATGTTTGTTTGTTTGTGTCTGCGTGCGCGTGTGCGTGTGTGAGTGTGAGTGTGAGTGTGAGTGTGAGTGTGAGTGTGAGTGTGAGTGTGAGTGTGAGTGTGAGTGTGTGTGTGTATGTGTGTGTGTGTGTTGTGTATGTGTATGTGTATGTGTATGTGTGTGTGTGTGTGTGTGTGTGTATGTGTATGTGTATTTGTGTGTGTGTGTATGTGTATGTGTGACAGAGAGGGAGAGAGGGGGGCGGGGGTAGCGGCAGAATGTGAAAGTGCTGATGGGTCGATTTCATGCCACCAACAATGGGTTTGTTTTCATTCGTGTCTTTGTTTAACATGATTATGCTTGCTTGCGTGCACGCGCGTGGGGCTGCTCATCCGGGACCCTAAATGAATAGTTATGCGGTACTTAATTTATGATCGGCGGATTTTACCTTTTTCCAGTTCATACATCAGTCGTAAACATTTACTGAACGCTTTAGGGACATAAACCAAGTATTATCCAATTATTCGACCGAGTGTAAAGAAAAGTTCGCATCAAGTTCTCCGGTGCGCTGCGTCTTGCACGCGGCGTCGACTAAGCTCCCAGCGCGAGTGCGTTAGTGCGTGCGCAGACCTGTGGACGGGCGACCGGTAACCTAGATATTAGGTAACAACCCCCGACATGTTGCGTGGCTGGCGTAAACGCATTGAGACTGGAGGAGGAAAAAAAAGGGAGTTGAAGGCCTTGAGTGGCACATTAACCAGTTAAAAGACTGTTTAACCTGCAGTGTGTTAAGGTTCAAGGGTGACCGGGGATAACTGGTGGGCGGCGCTGGCTCGGGCGTCGCCGTGGGAAGGCTGAGGGGTTCGGTCGTGGGGGGGGGGGGGGGCTCTCGCTTGGCCTACGCTTTCATCTGAAGGGGCTTGGAGATATATATATATATATATATGCTTAGGTATGTGCATGTCCTTTTATATGTATATATATGTATGTATATGTATATGTATGTATTTGTGTATATGTATGTATTTGTGTATATGTATGTATTTGTATGTATATATATGTTTATGTATGTATTTGTGTATATGTATATATGTATGTGTATTTGGATATATATGTGTATATGTATGTATATATGTGTATGTATATTTATATGTGTGTATGTGTATATATATATATGTATATGTATATTTATATATGTATATGTATATATTGTATGTATATATATATATATATGTACATGTGTGTGTATGTATGTATGTAAGTATGCACACATACATATACATACATACATACAGCATACATACATACATATACATATAACTTAAATACAAAACGAGTGGATTCTTAAATGCAGGAAACGTCGTTAATGAGGATAGGTTATGGATTAAAGGGCAGACCAAAACATGCAAGGAAGACCAATTAAGGCAAGGAAACTCCCGAGAGGTCGTAGGGTACGCTGTTGAAACTTGAAACAATCTAGTTGCAAGATCGCGCCGCAAGCAACATTTCTTTCTTGGATGTCGCCGAGTGCCGCCAGCGTGCCAGTTCATAGAAAGAGAGGTGGGGAGGGGGGGGGGGAGAATGGTAAGGGAAATAGGAAAGATGGTGTGGAGAGAGAAACGAGAAGGGTGTAGAAAGGGAAGTAGAGAGAGAGAGAGAGAGAGAGAGAGAGAGAGAGAGAGACAGAGAGAGAGAGAGAGAGAGAGAGACGGGCAGAGAGAGGAATCGAACAGTGTCTGATTCTCTTTTCCCCTCTTTTTCGCATTGCTCTTTCCTCCTCTTCCCCTTCCACTTTCATTGCTCCCTCCCTCTTTCCTATCTTTTCCTTCCATTACTCCTCCTTTCCCCTCCCTTATCATTCCTCTTTCTCCATCCCCTTTGCAAGAGGCTCTGGGTGTCTTTACACAGTGGCTGGTTGGACAGTGAGAGTGGTATACGGCTTGACTTTATTTGATGAAGTAATTGAAGCTGCGATGCGATGTCTGGGGGCAAGCGCTGGGTGCGGCGGCGCCCCTGGTCAGCGGAGGCCGGGGGCTGCTGCTGGTCTTGACGCGGCCACTTCCGGAGGCGAACTGAAGGGCGAAGAGGGTCAGCCATAATCGACAACTGAGCTCCCACTGAGACGAAGGTTGTGGACCGACATAGAGCCCACGCGCAGTCTTCTGGTCCTCCTACCTTACTTCTTTCCCCTTCCCCCCGTCCCCTCCTTTTCCTCCTCCCTTACTCCTCCTTCCCCATCCCTTTCCCCCTTCCCCTTTCCCCTTCCCCTTCCTCATCCCCTCCCTCTCCCTTCCCCTTCCCCCTCCCTTTTCCCCTTCCCCCTTCCCCTCTCCCTTTCCCCTTCCCCATCCCCATCCCCTCCTTTCCCCTCCCTCTCCCTTCCCCTTCCCCTCCCTCTCCCTTCCCCTCTCCCTTTCCCCTTCCCCTCCCTCTCCCTTCTCCCTTCCCCTTCCCCATCCCCTCCCCCTTCTCCCTTCCCCTTCCCCATCCCCTCCCTCTCCCTTCTCCCTTCCCCTTCCCCATCCCCTCCCTCTCCCTCCCCTTCCCCATCCCCTCCCTCTCCCTTCCCATCCCCTCCCTCTCCCTTCCCCATCCCCTCCCTCTCCCTTCCCCTTCCCCCTCCCCTCCCTCTCCCTTCCCCTTCCCCCTTCCCTATCCCCTCCCTCTCCCTTCCCCTCCCCTCTCCCTTTCCCCTTTCCCTTCCCGTCTCCCTTTCCCCTTCCCCTCTCCCTTTCCCCTCCCTCTCCCTTCCCCTTCCCCTCCCTTCCCCTCCCTCTCCCTTCCCCTCCCTCTCCCTTCCCCTCCCTCTCTCTTCCCCTGCCCCATCCCCTCCCTCTCCCTTCCCCTTCCCCATCCCCTCCCTCTCCCTTCCCCCTTCCCCATCCCCTCCCTCTCCCTTCCCCTCTCCCTTTCCCCTTCCCCTCTCCCTTTCCCCTTCCCCTCTCCCTTTCCCCTTCCCCTCTCCCTTTCCCCTCCCTCTCCTTCCCCTTCCCCTCCCTCTCCCTTCCCTCCTTCTCCCTTCCCCATCCCCTCCCTCTCCCTTCCCCTTCCCCATCCCCTCCCTCTCCCTTCCCCTCTCCCTTCCCTCTCCCTTTCCCCTTCCCCTCTCCCTTCCCTCTCCCTTCCCTCTCCCTTTCCCCTTCCCCTCTCCCTTCCCTCTCCCTTTCCCTTCCCCCTCTCCCTTTTCCCTCCCCCTCCCTTCCCCTCCCTCTCCCTCTCCCCTTCCCCTCTCCCTTTCCCCTCCCTCTCCCTTTCCCCTCCCTCTCCCTTCCCCTCCCTCTCCCTTCCCCTTCCCCTCCCTCTCCCTTCCCCTCATTCCCTCTCCCTTCCCCTTCCCCTCCTCTCCCTTCCCCTTCCCCCTTCCCCATCCCCTCCCTCTCCCTTCCCCTTCCCTCTTCCCCCTCCCTCTCCCTTCCCCTTCCCCCTTCCCCATCCCCTCCCTCTCCCTTCCCCTTCCCCATGCCCTCCCTCTCCCTTCCCCTTCCCTCTTCCCCCTCCCTCCCCCTTCCCCCTCCCCCTTCCCCATCCCCTCCCTCTCCCTTCCCTCTCCCTTTCCCCTTCCCCTCCCTCTCCCTTCTCCCTTCCCCTTCCCCATCCCCTCCCTCTCCCTTCCCCCCTTCCCCCTTCCCCTCTCCCTTTCCCCTTCCCCATTCCCCTTTCGCCTTCCATTACTCCTCTCTTCACCTTCCTTTTCCTCTTCCTTTTCTATTACTCCCCCTTCTTTTCCCATCCCCCTCCATTACTCCTTCCCATTAATCTTCCCCCATCCTCTTCCCCTGCCCCTTCTCCCTTTCTCTTCCCTTCCTTTACTCTCTCCCTCCCAGCCTCTTCTACTTCCACTGCTCCTCCCCCTCCCGCCCCCCTCCCTCCCCCCCCTCCCTCCCCCCTCCCTCCCCCCCTCCCTCCCCCCTCCCTCCCCCCTGGCTGATACATTAATTGTTGTTGCTTGCATTGTTTTGTTGTTGATTTGGATTTGTGTAACTGCTCATCAGTTAAAAAAAAAAAAAAAGCTTGGTTGTATTTCCGGTAAAAAAAATCAAATCGTGATGTAGCTTCGTGAGGTTAAGTATATTATTTGGATTTTTTTGTTTTGTTGTTTTCATTTGTAAGTGTTGTTTTTGTTCATTGCCAGAATTGTTAGAGATGTTTATCATCATTGACACAAAGACAAACACAGTAACGTGTACACAAAAATGAACGGAAAACCGCCACAGTAAGAAAATAAAATTTAAATGTAACGTTTCGAACTCTTCACGAGTTCCTCTTCAGACGAATGATAAACCAAAATGGATACAAGGAGAGAATTTTGACAAAAATCCAATGATGATATTTATATTTATCATCATCATCCATATTATTAATATTATTATTATGTTATTATCATCATCATCAAGTATCATTATAATTGTTATTATTATTATTATTGTTATTGATATTATTATTATTATTATTATTATTATTATTATCATCATCGTCATTATTATTATAATTATTATTTTTTATTATTATTATTATTAATATTATCATCATCATCATCATCGTCATTATTATTATTATTATTATTATTATTATTGTTGCTGTTATTAATATCATCCTTATTATTTTCACCATCATCATATGATTATTGGTAGTGTTAATGCAATTGTTATATTTATCACCATCATGGTTATTAATGTTATTATCAGTGTTGTTGTTATTAATTGTAATTGTTTTATTATCGCCATCATCATCAATGTTGTTAGAGGTATTGATATTAATAATAATAGTGGTAATAATTGTAATTATCCATATTGCCATTATTATTACCACCATCACTTTCTCTTAACTTATATTTTACCGACCCCTTCAGCAGCAGCATCTTCCTCATTATGCAAAAGAATGCCCTTAGGCTAATGTATTGGTGACGTTAGTATATAATGGTAGTATAGATTTTCCTTGTTGATGGATATAAACACCTCTGTAATTGCTAGTGGCTTACTATTGCTATTTCAGTTCTTGGTATTACTATAGTTGTTATTGTTATTAGTGTTATTATTTATTCAAATGGTAGTGCTATTAGCATTAGTTAAGATGTGGGTTCTGCAAAATGGGTTATGTGTTTTTATAATGGATGAAAATGTAAATCGAAGGAGAGATAGTAATGCAAAACGAAGGATAGATGAAAATAACGAGGAATAGATGAAAATGTAAACTGAAGAACAGATAATATAAACAGAAGAAATGATAATGTAAATCGAATTGAGAAAAATACAAAATAGATAAAATGTAAACAGAAAAATTTATGATAATAAAAATATAGAAAAAATAGACGTAAACAGAAGAATATATACAAATGTAAACAGATAGTGAACGTAATAGCAGTAGCTCGCCGCATTACAAGTGTCATGCTCTGACAATAAAGCAAGGGCGTGGAATGGCATGAAATCGTATAACGGAACGGTCTCACCTGGCTTTTTGTGTGCCTTCAACATTTATAAGGTTTGTCTGACATTGGTTGAAATTCTGATCGAGCGCCGGGGCTCCGGGCTGGCTGGAATGGCATAAGGAAGGGCAAGCGGGGAGGGAGGGAGGAGGGCAATAAGCGAAAGGAGAGAGGCGAGAGGCGAGAGATAGATAGGAGAGAGGCGAGAGGTAGATAGGAGAGAGGTGAGAGATAGATAGGAGAGAGGCGAGAGGTAGATAGGAGAGAGGCGAGAGGTAGATAGGAGAGAGGTGAGAGATAGATAGGAGAGAGGCGAGAGATAGAGAGGAGAGAGGTGAGAGATAGATAGGAGAGAGGTGAGAGATAGATAGGAGAGAGGCGAGAGGTAGATAGGAGAGAGGCGAGAGATAGATAGGAGAGAGGCGAGAGGTAGATAGGAGAGAGGCGAGAGATAGATAGGAGAGAGGCGAGAGATAGATAGGAGAGAGGCGAGAGGTAGATAGGAGAGAGGTGAGAGATAGATAGGAGAGAGGCGAGAGATAGATAGGAGAGAGGCGAGAGGTAGATAGGAGAGAGGTGAGAGATAGATAGAAGAGAGGTGAGAGGTAGATAGGAGAGAGGCGAGAGATAGATAGGAGAGAGGCGAGAGATAGATAGGAGAGAGGCGAGAGGTAGATAGGAGAGAGGTGAGAGATAGATAGAAGAGAGGTGAGAGGTAGATAGGAGAGAGGCGAGAGGTAGATAGGAGAGAGGTGAGAGATAGATAGGAGAGAGGTGAGAGGTAGATAGGAGAGAGGCGAGAGGTAGATAGGAGAGAGGTGAGAGATAGATAGGAGAGAGGCGAGTGGTAGATAGGAGAGAGGCGAGAGATAGATAGGAGAGAGGTGAGAGGTAGATAGGAGAGAGGCGAGAGGTAGATAGGAGAGAGGCGAGAGGTAGATAGGAGAGAGGCGAGAGGTAGATAGGAGAGAGGTGAGAGGTAGATAGGAGAGAGGCGAGAGGTAGATAGGAGAGAGGTGAGAGATAGATAGGAGAGAGGTGAGAGATAGATAGGAGAGAGGTGAGAGATAGATAGGAGAGAGGTGAGAGATAGATAGGAGAGAGGTGAGAGATAGATAGGAGAGAGGCGAGAGATAGATAGGAGAGAGGTGAGAGATAGATAGGAGAGAGGTGAGAGATAGATAGGAGAGAGGTGAGAGATAGATAGGAGAGAGGTGAGAGATAGATAGGAGAGAGGTGAGAGATAGATAGGAGAGAGGTGAGAGATAGATAGGAGAGAGGTGAGAGATAGATAGGAGAGAGGTGAGAGATAGATAGGAGAGAGGTGAGAGATAGATAGGAGAGAGGTGAGAGATAGATAGGAGAGAGGTGAGAGATAGATAGGAGAGAGGCGAGAGAATCGAGAGATAGATAGGAGACAGGAGAGAGAAGCGAGAGATAGATAGACAGGAGAGAGAAGCGAGAGATAGATAGACAGGAGAGAGAAGCGAGAGATAGATAGATAGGAGAGAGGTGAGAGATAGATAGGAGAGAGGTGAGAGATAGATAGGAGAGAGGTGAGAGATAGATAGGAGAGAGGTGAGAGATAGATAGGAGAGAGGTAAGAGATAGATAGGAGAGAGGTGAGAGATAGATAGGAGAGAGGCGAGAGAATCGAGAGATAGATAGGAGACAGGAGAGAGAAGCGAGAGATAGATAGGAGACAGGAGAGAGAAGCGAGAGATAGATAGGAGACAGGAGAGAGAAGCGAGAGATAGATAGGAGACAGGAGAGAGAAGCGAGAGATAGATAGGAGACAGGAGAGAGAAGCGAGAGATAGATAGGAGACAGGAGAGAGAAGCGAGAGATAGATAGGAGACAGGAGAGAGAATCGAGAGATAGATAGGAGACAGGCGAGAGAAGCGAGAGATAGATAGGAGACAGGCGAGAGAAGCGAGAGATAGATAGGAGACAGGCGAGAGAAGCGAGAGATAGATAGGAGACAGGCGAGAGAAGCGAGAGATAGATAGAAGACAGGCGAGAAGCGAGAGCTGATAGATGAGAGAGAAGCGAGAGGCGAGAGACGAAAGGGGGAAGAGTCGAGAAGGAGGAAGGGTAGAGGAAGGGGGAGATCTGCGGAGGGCGCGCGACCAGGAGCAGAAGGAGAGGAGAGAATGGCAGCGTCTTTCCATCGGGTGTTCCTCCTCCTCTGGTGCCTTTCATCGGCGTGCCTTTGCAGCCGTAGGAAAGGCCGATCGCGAATGACGGGGCGTTACGGACGCACAGGATCGCTGCTTTCGGCCGCAAGCACACGTCTTGGCAGGCAGGCAGGCAGGCAGGCGCCTCGGGCAGTTAGTGAATGCTTTGCCGCGCCGTGGACACGCTGCATTCCCTCTCCGAAACCCCTCTCCCCCCTTCCAATAAAAGCTTTTCACGTGTATTTTGCTCTGTTATTTGGAGGGGATATCCATTTCCTGGTTGTTATCGTGTGTATTCATACACGCACGTAACCACCCACTCGCACGCACGCACGCACGCACGAACGCACACACGCACGAACACACACACACACACACACACACACACACACACACACACACACACACACACACACACACACACACATACACACACACTTTCTCTCCCCCTTGTCTCTCCCTCCCTCTCTCCTCCTGCCATGTTTTCAGTTCCCTAACTTGAAACTTAAGTATTGTAACCAGGCTGTATCTTATGGCCATTAACTCTATTAGTGTGTAGGACTATATATTATGTCGTTTGGTGTTTGTAGAAATACTTGTTGTAAATGTCTTTTTAAAATCTTGACCAATGTTTATACGAACTCATGACGAGAGCAGCTGTTCTGATAATTATGTTCCTAATAGTGCTTCAAGGGGCCTTCCTGAGGGAGCGTTACTCCTGGAAAGCTCACCTGTGCTACCTTTAAAATGTATTATAAATGTAACGTAGAAATGTAGCTTATTTGGCTAATTAAAACCATTTGATTCCAATTCATGTCATTCCTTCCTCTCTCCCCCTTCTTTCCAACTTCCTCCTTCCTCTCTCTCCCTTCTTTCCATCTTCCTCCTTCCTCTCTCTCCCTTCTTTCCATCTTCCTCCTTCCTCTCTCTCCCTTCTTTCCATCTTCCTCTCTCCCCCTTCTTTCCATCTTCCTCTCTCCCCCTTCTTTCCATCTTCCTCCTTCCTCTCTCTCCCTTCTTTCCATCTTCCTCCTTCCTCTCTTCCCCTTCTTTCCATCTTCCTCCTTCCTCTCTCCCCCTTCTTTCCATCTTCCTCCTTCCTCTCTCTCCCTTCTTTCCATCTTCCTCCTTCCTCTCTCTCCCTTCTTTCCATCTTCCTCCTTCCTCTCTCTCCCTTCTTTCCATCTTCCTCCTTCCTCTCTCCCCGTCTTTCCATCTTCCTCCTTCCTCTCTCCCCCTTCTTTCCATCTTCCTCCTTCCTCTCTCTCCCTTCTTTCCATCTTCCTCTCTCTCCCTTCTTTCCATCTTCCTCCTTCCTCTCTCCCCCTTCTTTCCATCTTCCTCCTCCTCTCTCTCCCTTCTTTCCATCTTCCTCCTTCCTCTCTCTCCCTTCTTTCCATCTTCCTCTTTCCTCTCTCTCCCTTCTTTCCATCTTCCTCCTTCCTCTCTCCCCTCTTTCCATCTTCCTCTTTCCTCTCTCCCCCTTCTTTCCATCTTCCTCCTTCCTCTCTCTCCCTTCTTTCCATCTTCCTCCTTCCTCTCTCTCCCTTCTTTCCATCTTCCTCCTTCCTCTCTCTCCCTTCTTTCCATCTTCCTCCTTCCTCTCTCTCCCTTCTTTCCATCTTCCTCCTTCCTCTCTCTCCCTTCTTTCCATCTTCCTCCTTCCTCTCTCTCCCTTCTTTCCATCTTCCTCCTTCCTCTCTCTCCCTTCTTTCCATCTTCCTCCTTCCTCTCTCCCCTTCTTTCCATCTTCCTCCTTCCTCTCTCTCCCTTCTTTCCATCTTCCTCTCTCTCCCTTCTTTCCATCTTCCTCCTTCCTCTCTCTCCCTTCTTTCCATCTTCCTCCTTCCTCTCTCTCCCCTTCTTTCCATCTTCCTCCTTCCTCTCTCTCCCTTCTTTCCATCTTCCTCCTTCCTCTCTCCCCTTCTTTCCATCTTCCTCCTTCCTCTCTCTCCCTTCTTTCCATCTTCCTCCTTCCTCTCTCTCCCTTCTTTCCATCTTCCTCCTTCCTCTCTCCCCCTTCTTTCCATCTTCCTCTCTCTCCCTTCTTTCCATCTTCCTCCTTCCTCTCTCCCCCTTCTTTCCATCTTCCTCTCTCTCCCTTCTTTCCATCTTCCTCCTTCCTCTCTCCCCCTTCTTTCCATCTTCCTCCTTCCTCTCTCTCCCTTCTTTCCATCTTCCTCCTTCCTCTCTCTCCCCTTCTTTCCATCTTCCTCCTTCCTCTCTCTCCCTTCTTTCCATCTTCCTCCTTCCTCTCTCCCCCTTCTTTCCATCTTCCTCCTTCCTCACTCTCCCTTCTTTCCATCTTCCTCCTTCCTCTCTCTCCCTTCTTTCCATCTTCCTCCTTCCTCTCTCTCCCTTCTTTCCATCTTCCTCCTTCCTCTCTCCCCCTTCTTTCCATCTTCCTCCTTCCTCTCTCCCCCTTCTTTCCATCTTCCTCCTTCCTCTCTCTCCCTTCTTTCCATCTTCCTCCTTCCTCTCTCCCCCGTCTTTCCATCTTCCTCCTTCCTCTCTCTCCCTTCTTTCCATCTTCCTCCTTCCTCTCTCTCCCTTCTTTCCAACTTCTTCCTTCCTCTTTCCCCCTTTCCATCTTCCTCTTTCCTCTCTCCCCCTTCTTTCCATCTTCCTCCTTCCTCTCTCTCCCTTCTTTCCATCTTCCTCCTTCCTCTCTCCCCCTTCTTTCCATCTTCCTCCTTCCTCTCTCCCCCTTCTTTCCATCTTCCTCCTTCCTCTCTCTCCCTTCTTTCCATCTTCCTCCTTCCTCTCTCTCCCTTCTTTCCAACTTCCTCCTTCCTCTTTCCCCCTTTCCATCTTCCTCTTTCCTCTTTCCCCCTTTCCATCTTCCTCCTTCCTCTCTCTCCCTTCTTTCCATCTTCCTCTTTCCTCTCTCCCCCTTCTCTCCATTTTCCTCCTCCCTTGGTTACTTTTATTTCTTCCACTTCCACCTTTCCCCCTTTCCCTATATTCCCCTGCTCCCTCTTTCATTCTTCTTTTCTCTTTTTCATTCCTCCTCCTGCTCCTCTCTCTTTCTCTTCTCCCATTTCTCCTCCTCTTCTTCCTCTTCCTATCGTCCGTTTTCGCCTCTTCGTTTTCTTCTGTCTCTTCTCATTCTTCTCATTTCCTTTTTCTTCTGTCTCGCATTTCTTCTCTTCCTCATTTTCATTTTCTCATTCCTTCTCATCCTCTTTCCCCCTCTTCTCTCATTCCTCCTCATCCTCATTCCCCCCTCTTCTCTCATACCTTTTCCATCTCCTCTGAATCTGCTTCCTCCGTCCTGCCGCTGCTCCTCGTTTCGTCCTTTCCTCTTCCTCTTCTGTCTCCTTAGCCTCCTTTTCCTCTTCCCGGTTGCGTTTCTTCTTTGTCTTCTTCTTTTACTTCTATTTTGCTCCTCCTCCTCCTCGCCCTTTCCTCTGCTGCTGCTTCATCTCTTCCCTTCTTCTTCTGCCCCTCTTTTCTCCCTTTTCTTCTCTTTCTGCCGCTGCTCTTAGTCGTCGTTCTCGTCTTCCTCCCCCCCCCCCCCCTCCTCCTCTTAATCGCCATCATCTTCCTTCTCCTCCTTCTCCTCCTTTTTCTTCTTCTTCTCCTTCTTCTTCTTCTCCTCTTCCTCCTTCTTCTTCTCCTCCTCCTTCTTCTTCTTTTCCTCCTCCTCCTTCTCCTCCTCCTTCTCCTCCTCCTTCTCCTTCTCCTTCTTCTTCTCCTCCTCCTCCTCTTCTTCTCCTCCTCCTCCTTCTTCTTCTCCTCCTCCTCTTCTTCTCCTCCTCCTTCTTCTCCTCCTCCTCCTCCTTCTTCTCCTCCTCCTCCTCCTTCTTCTTCTTCTTCTTCTTCTTCTTCTCCTCCTTCTCCTCCTTCTCCTTCTTCATCTCTTCTTTCTTCTTCTTCATCTCTTCCTTCTTCTTCTTCATCTCTTCCTTCTTCTTCTTCATCTCTTCCTTCTTCTTCTTCTCCTCCTCCTCCGTCTCCTCCTCCGTCTCCTCCTCCTCCTCCGTCTCCTCCTCCGTCTC
>NC_061838.1:25065722-25083222 GCF_019202785.1 Penaeus chinensis | reverse complement strand
TTGCAGACGAGAATAGCTCAAGCCGTGACCTTTTGCGATGACTCCGCAGAACCCAAGGCTTCCATAGCAGGCCCGATGTAGGTCACTCAAATTAGGTTCAGGCGGAGAGGAGGTCGGGCGCGGAGGCTGCGCGGGACCTTCAGCTGCGGCCACGGGAGGGCGGCGCTGCAGGCGTCCTGAATTGGCTTTCGAGTGATATAGATATACACGCACGCGCGGATTCACGCACACACAAACGCACAATCACACACAAACACATACAAATACACACACACACACACACACACAATGCGTCATATTACGAATCTGTTAGACTATTATCATTAGTATCATTATTACTATCATTAATATTAGCTATTTAGTGTCATTATTTTTTGGCTAATTAGTATCATCATTATTATTATTATTATGCAACGTGTCCATTCGTTGACACGTTGCAGATGATCATATGACTACGAGGCAAGTACACTGCATTGAAGTAGTTAGACCGTCAGTTTATGCACGATTATTATTTACGAGGACGGTTAAGCAGGAAGGTAGGAGGGGAGAGGAAAGGGGACTTAAAGAAGGAAAGGGGGAGAGGGAGATACGGAGGGGAAGAGGAGGAAAGAGGAAAGGAGGAAGGAGGAAGGAGGAAGAAGGGAAAAGGAGAGATGGGGGTGGACTTAAAGAGAAGAGGGGGATGGGGAAGGAAGGAGGAAAGGGGATAAAGGAGCATAAAGCTGAAAGGGAGGAGTGAATTCAAGGAAGATTAGGGAGTGAGGAGGATGGGAGGGGAAGGAGGAGGAAACGGAAAAGGAAGGTAGGAGGCGAGAGGTTGAAAAAGGAGGGAAGAGGGAGAGAAAAGGGAACATTAAGCGCATGCAGACAAAAATAATGTATCCACTGGTATCTCTTTCTCGGAAGGAAAACGGCAGGGAATCTTTGTTTGTGAATTGTTGATCTCATCATTTCATTGAAATCATGCGGGAAAAGAGGCTTATTTTTCAGTTATGGTATTTTTTTCTATTAATGCTGCATTGCACTAATTCCATGATAGGAAAAGGCTCAAGGTAAATAGCTGTTCCTAAGAGCGGCCGATATAGTGGCCCCGGGTGAAGGTCACAGCAGCGGGGAAAGAACAGGTCAACTGGTTTGGCGGGGAATAGCTACTTCTGATGTTAATTGACTTGACTCCTTCCTTGTTAGTATCAAGTTCAGTAGCAGGCTTTGTTTTTGTTTGTTTGTTTCGGTTTTGTTTTGCTTACTGTTGCAAAACATGAACAGAAACATTTTGGGTGTTTGAGTAGAGTATAAATTGTTTCCTCTTATAACAGATTTTGATATCCTTCTTTGTGGATAGGGAGGGAGGGAGAGAGATAGGGAGGGAGAGAGATAGGGAGGGAGAGAGATAGGGAGCGAGAGAGATAGGGAGGGAGAGAGATAGGGAGGGAGAGAGATAGGGAGGGAGAGAGATAGGGAGCGAGAGAGATAGGGAGCGAGAGAGATAGAGATGTAGGGAGAGAGATAGAGATGTAGGGAGAGAGAGAGACCGAGACCGAGACCGAGACCGGAAAATTTAACTGCTTAAAGGAATATCCAGATGCGTAATCCTGGCGGGTCCTGAGGTAGGTACAACTTGCACAAGCAAAGATCGCTTCAGAAGAGGCGTTTCTCCCCCAATCCAGTACATTCCCGGCTTTTGCCCGTTTCTTATCTCCCGCCTTGGTCATTTCCTCTCTGGCCTTAACCACTCACCTGAATGCGCAGCTCCGACAAGCCTTTTCTTGTGATGGGTTGGTGCGAGGACGAGAGAATGCTATTGACTCAAGCATGTCAGTGCGTTAGTGGTTGAGATGCCGAGTTAGGGAAATTACTCAAACCTTTCTTGAACACTATTCTGTTTATAAACCAGGTTTTTAGATAAATAAATGCTTAGTTCGGGGACCGTTACCGCTGCAGTGAATTTTCTCTCACGACCCTGTCCCTGGCATCAACGCATCTCTAGACAGCTTGTTTCCCCGACGTCGAAATTGTACTATATCGTTATTAGTTATTACTGCAAGTAATTGTTAAACCTCCTTTGGCGCATGATCTGCATGGAAAAAAACTCTACGACCATCATCTTGTAAAGGAATACATACATATACACATATATAACTATATAGTACAATTTCGGCGCCGGAAAACAAGCTGTTCAGAGATGTATGTATCCATATGTGTATATGTATGTATCCTGTGTATATGTATGTATTCATATGTGTATATTTATATATAAAATATGTATACATATATATGCATACATATATGTATACATACATATATGTATGTATGTGTATATGTATATAAGTATGTATCTATCTCATCTTTATATGTATTTGTATGTGTTTCTCTCTCTCTCTCTCTCTCTCTCTCTCTCTCTCTCTCTCTCTCTCTCTCTCTCTCTCTCTCTCTCTCTGCTTTCTTCTCTTCACTTCTCTTTCCTGGGTTCCCCAATCGGCCTTCTATCTTCTCTCCTTTTATCCTTTCTCCCCTCCCCTTCCTTCCATTTCTCCCCCTCTCCTCCCGTCCATTTCTTCCCCTCTCCTTCGCATCTCTTCCATTTCTTCCCCTTCTCCTTCGCATCTCTTCCTTCCGCTTCCTCCCTCCCCTCCCCCCCTGTCTCCTTCCTCTTACTTTTTCCTTCCGCTTCCTTCTCCCCCTCTACGTTATCCCCCCCCCTCTGACCCCCCCCTCCCCGGTCTCTGCCCTCCTTCCTGAGCGATTTTTCATTCCGCCGGCGTCCCTCGCGCGTCGAGATTGCAGAGGGACGATTTGTATGCATCTGCTCCCTGGGAAAGGGGCGGAGGAATGGGGGAGGGGGAAGGGAGAGGGAAGGGAGAGGGGAGTGTGCTGGGGGGGAGGGGGCAGGGAGGGAGGGGAGAGGGGAGTGTGCTGATGGGGGAGGGGGCCGGGAGGGAAGGGAGAGGGAGAGTTGTTGATGGAGGAGGGGGGAAGGGAGGAGAGAATGTGTTGATGGGGGGTGGGGGGTGTTGGAGGGAATAGAAAGGGAGATGTGTTGATGGGGTGGTGGTGGAGGTAAGGGAGGAGGAGGGAGAGGGAGATGTGTTGGTAAGGGGAAAGGGGGAGGGGGGAGCGGGAGGGGAACCAAGACATCCGGGTTCACAATCACGAGTGTTTGTTTGTTCATCTATTATGATAAGTTCAGGGTGATGATATTTTAGCATTTTTTATGCATTTGGAAATTGTTTTACTGTTATCTTGTTGACTATTTCCTCAACGAGTATGGATAGTTTATACGAATGGTATGTGACTGATTTTTAGATTACCATTACGCTCATTAGATTCTTTGATCTGTCTTTGGTGAGTCGTAGTCTGTGGGGCCTTATTTTTTATTAATATTATTATAACTAGTAGTTGTAGTAGTAGTATCACTATTTCATTAGTATTATGAGCATCATTACTACCAACATCATTATTATTATTATTATTATTAGTAGTAGTAGTAGTAGTAGTAGTAGTATCATTATTAACTACAACAACTACAACTGCTATTAATATTCTCTTATTGTTGTTACTATTACTAAAGTTGTCATTATCATTACAACTATGAAAACTACTATTATCACCGTTAAAAGTATCACCACAGTCACTACAACTACCACCAGTACTTATACTATTAATCATGTTATTACCTTTATTGTTATTGTTATTCGTTGCATCATTATCTCCTCCTCCTCCTCCTCCTCCTCCTTTCTTCATCCCCTCCTCCTCCTCCTTTCTTCATCCCCTCCTCTTCTTCTCCTCCCTCTCCCCCTCCTCCTCTTCTTCTCCTCCCTCTCCCCCTCCACCTCTTCCTTCTCCTCCCACTCTTCCTCCTCTTCCTTCTCCTCTCCCTCCTCCTCCTCTTCCTTCTCCTCTCCCTCCTCCTCCTCTTCCTTCTCCTCTCCCTCCTCCTCCTTTCTTCACCCCCTTTCCTCCTCCTCCCTCTTCACCCCTCCTCTTCCCTCTCCTCCCCTCCTCCTCCCTCCACCTTCTCTTCCTCCTGTTCCTACCTTTCCCCCCTCTTTCTCCTCCTCCTTCCCCCCTCTACTTCCTCTTTCCCCTCCCACTCCATCTTCCCTGTCTTCTCCTCCCTTCCTCCATCCCCGTCTTCACTTCCTCCATTTCCCCTCCTTCCTCCCCCCTCCTTTCTTCTCCCCTTTTTATCCTCTTTCCTTCCCCCACCACTTCCCTTTCGCTCCCCTTCCCTTTCCGCCCTCTTCCCTCCTCTCCTTCCCCTTCCCCTTCAGCTTCCCCTTCCCCTTCTCCCTCTTCCCTGTTCCCTTAAACTTCTCCCTCTTCCCTGTTCCCTTAAACTTCTCCCTCCTCCCTGTTCCCTTAAACTTCTCCCTCCTCCCTGTTCCCTTAAACTTATCCCTCCTCCCTGTTCCCTTAAACTTCTCCCTCTTCCCTGTTCCCTTAAACGTCTCCCTCTTCCCTGTTCCCTTAAACTTCTCCCTCTTCCCTGTTCCCTTAAACTTATCCCTCCTCCCTGTTCCCTTAAACTTCTCCCTCTTCCCTGTTCCCTTAAACTTCTCCCTCCTCCCTGTTCCCTTAAACTTCTCCCTCTTCCCTGTTCCCTTAAACTTATCCCTCTTCCCTGTTCCCTTAAACTTCTCCCTCCTCCCTGTTCCCTTAAACTTCTCCCTCTTCCCTGTTCCCTTAAACTTCTCCCTCTTCCCTGTTCCAATTAAACTTCTCCCTCCTCCCTGTTCCCTTAAACTTATCCCTCTTCCCTGTTCCCTTAAACTTCTCCCTCCTCCCTGTTCCCTTAAACTTCTCCCTCTTCCCTGTTCCCTTAAACTTATCCCTCTTCCCTGTTCCCTTAAACTTCTCCCTCCTCCCTGTTCCCTTAAACTTCTCCCTCTTCCCTGTTCCCTTAAACTTCTCCCTCTTCCCTGTTCCCTTAAACTTCTCCCTCTTCCCTGTTCCAATTAAACTTCTCCCTCCTCCCTGTTCCCTTAAACTTCTCCCTCTTCCCTGTTCCCTTAAACTTATCCCTCTTCCCTGTTCCCTTAAACTTCTCCCTCTTCCCTGTTCCCTTAAACTTCTCCCTCTTCCCTGTTCCAATTAAACTTCTCCCTCCTCCCTGTTCCCTTAAACTTCTCCCTCCTCCCTGTTCCCTTAAACTTATCCCTCTTCCCTGTTCCCTTAAACTTCTCCCTCTTCCCTGTTCCCTTAAACTTCTCCCTCTTCCCTGTTCCAATTAAACTTCTCCCTCCTCCCTGTTCCCTTAAACTTATCCCTCCTCCCTGTTCCCTTAAACTTCTCCCTCTTCCCTGTTCCCTTAAACTTCTCCCTCTTCCCTGTTCCCTTAAACTTCTCCCTCTTCCCTGTTCCCTTAAACTTCTCCCTCTTCCCTGTTCCCTTAAACTTCTCCCTCTTCCCTGTTCCCTTAAACTTATCCCTCCCCCCTGTTCCCTAAAACTTATCCCTCTTCCCTGTTCCCTTAAACGTCTCCCTCTTCCCTGTTCCCTTAAACTTCTCCCTTCTCCCCATCGTCCTTCTCCATTCCTTTCCCAGTCTATAGTTTTTCATCATCCGAATGGTAATCTATGGATGCCCTCGACGAGTCAGGGGCGATTTGTTAAGCGCTCATGATCCCGTGTTAGGGAGGCAGGGAGGGAGATAGGGAGGCAGGGAGGGAGATAGGGAGGGAGATAGGGAGGGAGGGAGATAGGGAGGGAGGGAGGGAGATAGGGAGGGAGGGAGGGAGATAGGGAGGGAGGGAGGGAGGGAGATAGGGAGGGAGGGAGATAGGGAGGGAGATAGGGAGGCAGGGAGGGAGATAGGGAGGCAGGGAGGGAGATAGGGAGGCAGGGAGGGAGATAGGGAGATAGGGAGGCAGGGAGGGAGATAGGGAGGCAGGGAGGGAGGGAGGGAGATAGGGAGATAGGGAGGGAGGGAGAGAGGGAGGGAGGGAGAGAGGGAGGGAGGGAGGGAGGGAGATAGGGAGGCAGGGAGGGAGAGAGAGAGACATAGGGAGGAAGGGAGAGAGAGAGAGAGACATAGGGAGGAAGGGAGAGAGAGACAGACATAGGGAGGAAGGGAGAGAGAGACAGACATAGGGAGGAAGAGGAGAGAGAGACAGACATAGGGAGGAAGGGAGAGAGAGACAGACATAGGGAGGGAGGGAGGGAGGGAGAGACATAGGGAGGGAGGGACGGAGGGAGAGAGAGAGAGTAGGGAGAGAGAGGAGAGGGCGAGAGAGAGAGAGAGAGAGAGAGAGAGAGAGAGAGAGAGAGAGAAGGGATTAGGGGGGGGGGGAGAGAGAGAGAGAGAGGGGGGGAGAGGGAGGGATGAGAGAGGAGAGGGGGGGGAGAGGGAGAGAGAGGGAGAGAGAGGGAGAGAGAGTGAGAGAGAGAGAGAGAGAGAGAGAGAGAGAGAGAGAGGAGAGAGAGAGAGAGAGAGAGAGACAGACATAGGGGAGGGAGAGAGAGAGGAGAGAGACAGACATAAGGGAGGGAAGAGGAGAGAGAGAGGAGAGAGGAGGATGAGGAGAGAGAGAGAGAGAGAGATGGAGGAGAGAGAGAGAGAGAGGAGGGAGAGAGAGAGAGAGAGGGAGGGGGAGAGAGGAGAGAGAGGAGAGAGAGAGAGAGAGAGAGAGGAGAGAGAGAGAGGAGAGGAGAGAGAGAGGAGAGAGAGGGAGGGAGGGAGAGAGACATTGGGAGGAGGGAGAGAGACATAGGGAGGGAGGAGAGGAGACGAAGGAGACTTAGGAGGGGGGAGAAGAGGACATAGGAGGGAGGGAGGGAAGAGAGCGAACATAGGGAGGGAGGGAGAGACACATAGGGTAGGGAGGGAGAGAGGACTAGGGAGGAGGGGGAGAGAGAGAAGACATAGGGAGGGAGGGAGGGAGAGAGAAGAGGACATAGGGAGGGAGGGAGGTGAGAGAGAGAGACATGGGAGGGAGGAAGGGATGAGGAGAGACATAGGGGGGAGGGAGAGAGAGAGAGAGACATAGGGAGGGAGAGAGAGAGAGAGAGGACATAGGGGGGGGAGAGAGAAGAGGAGACATAGGAGGAGAGAGAGAGAGAGAGGACATAGGAGGGAGAGAGAGAGAGAGAGAGACATAGGGTAGGGAGGGGAGAGAGGAGAGAGAGAGAGAGAGAAAAGAGAGTATGAGAGTAGAGAGAGAGAGAGCGAGAGGGGAGAAGAGATAAGAGAGAGAGAAAAACATAGGAGGGAGGGAGAGAGAGGAGGAGACATAGGGAGGGAGAGAGAGAGAGAGAGACATAGGGATTGAGGGACAGAGATAGGGAGGGAGGGAGGGAGGGATTGAGGGACAGAGATAGGGAGGGAGGGAGAGACCGAGACCGCGAGAGACCGCGAGAGAGAAAGAGAGAGAGAGCTAGCGGTGCTATAAATCATCTATACCCTCCGCATGGAATCAATTGGCATGTTAATTAAGAGGCTGAAGAAAAAGATCCCCGTCCTCCTCCTCATTCTTAGGACCCCCCCCCCCCCTCCCCCTCCCTCCCTCCCCCCTCCTCCTCCTCATTCTTAGGACCTCATTCTCTCCCACACATATAGACGGCAGAGTCTGTAATTAGTTTTGGAAGATCGTTCTGACAACATCGCTTTCTCTCAATGAAATGTTCAGTTATTCTGGTTTTGAAATTGTTATTGATACCGGTTTGCCTGTTGTTGTATTTGTATTTTGATTTGTTTTATTGTGTTGACGTTATTCATATTTGGTGGTAAGTGCTGTTCGTACACTTGTAATGCTTCTTACAGATTTGTTGTCTTTGGGGATAAGATATTATTAGAAAGAATGTGGCCTGTGAGTTCTCAAAGGCAATTTGACCTTTCATTTTTGTTAGGTTTTGTCGGCGGAGAGAGCGAGAAGGGGGTAAGAGAGAGGGAAAGAGGGAGGCAGAGACAAAGTGAGCTAGAGCAATATAGACAAAGAGGTCGAGAGAGACAGAGAAAAACGGAGCGAGAGCGAGAGAGATAGAGCGAGAAAAGTATGGGGGTCGGGATGTAAACAAATGTGGCCATGTGTATATTTTTTTTTACAAAAGCATCGGCAGACGGCGCGCGCGCACGCACACACACACACACACACACACACACACACACACACACACACACACACACACACACACACACACACACACACACACACACACACATACACACACACACACACTTTCTTGTTGCGATCGCCTGGACGGGAGCCAGAATCCAGACTAAAAAAAATATAAAACTTTCACTCGTCAGGAACTTGTTTGGAGTTTATAGTATTACTTAATCGTGTTTGTTTACATAGAAACTGTGCAGGCGTTTGTTTGGTTATTATAAAAGTGTAAATTGATAAGGACCGATTTGGAATGGTAAGAAGATAGGCGGATATGTGAGTGATGGATGCCTAGCTTGGTAGATACATTGATACGTAGATATGATACAGTAATGGATGCGGGTGGTTGGTGAGGTAATTTGAAATAAGATGGGAGAGAGAAGAGAGGCAGAAGAGAAGCAGAAGAAAGACAGAAGAGAGGTAGAAAAGTGGCAAAAGAGAGGCAGAGGAGAGGCAGAAGAGAGAAGAGATGAGAAAGAGAAAAAAAGGAGAAAAGAAAAAGAGAAAAAAAGAAAAAAGAGAGAAAAAAAGAAGGGAAGAGAAAAGAAGAAAGGGAGGGGAAGGGGAGAGAAAGGGGGAGAGGTGGAAGGAAGAACAAAGACGATGTTAGACCAGAATCGAGAGTTTCAAAATAGGAAGCTCGGACATTCACGACAAGAAGGAAAATACACAAGTAAGAGTTTGAATAAAGGATGAATAAAAATAATAAGAGGAAGAGGAAGGAGAGCAGAGGATCAGTCGTCTGGGAGAAGAAAAAATAAAGATGAAGGTTAGCAAGAAAGATAAGGAGGAGGAAGAGGAGGGAAATGTACAACCATTGGAGTGAGGTGACATGTACAACCATTGGAGTGAGGTGACATGTACAACCATTGGAGTGAGGTGACATGTACAACCATTGGAGTGAGGTGACATGTACAACCATTGGAGTGAGATGACATGTACAACCATTGGAGTGAGGTGACATGTACAACCATTGGAGTGAGGTGACATGTACAACCATTGGAGTGAGGTGACATGTACAACCATTGGAGTGAGGTGACATGTACAACCATTGGAGTGAGGTGACATGTACAACCATTGGAGTGAGGGTGACATGTACAACCATTGGAGTGAGGTGACATGTACAACCATTGGAGTGAGGTGACATGTACAACCATTGGAGTGAGGTGACATGTACAACCATTGGAGTGAGGTGACATGTACAACCATTGGAGTGAGGTGACATGTACAACCATTGGAGTGAGGTGACATGTACAGTGGAAGTAATTTGAAATAAGACCTAGGAAGCGAAAGCAAAGGGCTTCGAGCTCGAGGCTTGTGCGAATCGAGACTTGATGTGCATGTCATTGTGTGGCAGCTGCTTGGGTTACATAGTAAGAGGTGTCGGCTGCTGGGAAGACATTTCTGGGAGTGGTGGATGGGCATGTGGAGAGCCTTTGGCCTGTGCCGAAGGTTGGAAATGCATGTATGCATACACGCACATCGCTCGCACATGCACACGTACATGCACACGCGCACGCACATGCACACGCGCACGCACATGCACACGCGCATGCACATACACACACGCAAGCATTTGATAAGTGCCCTTTTGTGTAGAGGGGGGGGGGGGGGGATTCCGCCGCGCAGTGAAGACCATTGGAACGGTTGCCTCTCCCTTTCTTTGGCAGCTGGTGGAGATTCCATGGCCATCTGCCGCGCTTGTTTGGAGCCTACGCCTTGTCTGATATGTTTGTTTCCCGTTTATTGTTTTATGTTTTTTTTCAACAACTTCTCTTGGCGGTAGAGCACACCTCAGACACTAACGCATGCGCGCACACGTGCAGATTGTGCGTGAGTGGGCGTCTACACGTGCACTGCGCATGTGCACGTGCAGACAGAAACACGCGTGAGCACTTGCACACGCCTCATACACACTTTATCGAAGGATTGTGTTGTTTTAACATTTTAGATTGCACGGCCTGGTTTATGGATCAGTTTTGTTTTCCTCTTCCTGTTTTGGTCGCTTGTTTGAATATTTTTATTAACCGTTAATTCTTTTTTTTTTTTTTTAATAATTTTTGTTGTGTTTTGTCATTCGTTTCTGTTGTCTTTATTATCATCAGTTAATGTTGCCTTTCTTATCGTTGATTTCCGTTGCTTATGTCTTCATCACTTGTATTAAGTTGCATAAGTTTATCTTTGGTTGCCCATATTAGTGCTCTCGTTCTGATTGCGCGACTTTCTGATCTTTTTGCAATTGATTTTTATACTTTGTTAAGAATAAATTAGATCACTCTTGTGTATGATATTAGCTTATTTTCGAGTCCTCACTTTTTATTGCGATTTATAGTGATTTGCTTGTAGTTATTTCATAGGCATTGGTGATGAATAAGGTTAAGTATCTCAAGGATATCTAAACACTTCTGAGAATAGCTTTTATAACGTGTGCGTCAGGATAGACTTGAAGGAATATTTGATTCCAGAATCGTTGCATGCCATCTTTGTCACAGTCAGGCGATGTGTAGCGTGGTTTATGGGACCTAGTTTGCTGGTCAGTCCGATAGTCTTCCTTCTCTTAACCGGCGGGTGGTAGGCGGTTTTCGGCTGTCGGACTTGCCGGCGAAGGTCATTTCGCCGAAGGTCATTTCGCCGAAGGTCATTTCGCCAACGGATAATTCGCCGAAGGTCATTTCGCCAACGGATAATTCGCCGAAGGACCAACGGCCGAACGGATAATTCGCCGAAGGACCAACGGCCGAACGGATAATTCGCCGAAGGACCAACGGCCGAACGGATATTTCGCCGCCGGCCGGAATGCCGAGTCGAGAAACCTCCGGAGTTCAGTGACCATTTTCATTTCATAGTAAGACATTAGCAATTGCTCTAAACTATGATATAGGGAAACATTTATTTATCGGCCAAAAGGTTGTCGGCGAACTACCTATTCGGCTCGCGTAGACCTCTGATTTAAAGTTCTGTTCTCGGTCGTGTTTCACGGACTGCAAAGATCAGCCTTGCCGTGGCTGTGCTGCAGGCCGGGCGAGGACTTTGTGGCCTACGAGTCGCTTGTCCTTTGAAGCCGGATTTCCTGGTTAGTTTTTTTTATGGAGGAGTGTGCGTTAGTTTGCTTGTTGGCGTGGGGTGTGTGAGGCCATTTTTTTTAGATAATTTATGTAGAGGCAGTTATCATTTATAACGAGTTTATGCTAATTTTAGGGGTTTTCTAAAGATTTTTTTTAGGGGGTATTTTCTGGCTCCTCCTCTTCCTCCTCCTCTTCTTTCTTTAAGATAGATGACCTGGTTTTAGTCCCCAAAAAGAGAAAATTCATATAATTCATTAATATTTTGTATCTTGAATCCCTTGAGGATCGCAAAGATTACTCTTTAGAATAGAAGGGTAGAAGAGAGAGATTCAGCTGCGGGGGGGGGGGGGGGGGAGGAATGTCACCTGCTCGTTCAAATTAAGGGACTTGATCGACGTGAAAGTGACACCCTGTCGCCTCCTCTCCGCCTTCTTGGTTGCACCGTATTTCTTTCCCCTTGTTTCGGGTTCCTCCTCCTACTACTACTACTACTATTACTACTGCTCTTACCCTCTCTTATTGTCCTCTTGTCTGTTCGCTTTTTTTCACATCGTCCTGTAAAGGCTGATTCGCATCCAATCAATTTTTCATCCATGATGGAAAGGCACTTCTTGTTCCCGCGGCTGCTCGGCAGTGACTGACCGTTGAAGGGTGCCGTTCGCACTGTCGGCAGCGTCACGTCACGTCAAAATGTTCTTCGAAAGCATCCGTGACGTGACGTTGACGAACCGTTTTGTGTGAATATGTCTTTTTAATTACATGGGAGAAATTCGGATGGAACGGTGGCGTGACGTGATGAGACGGTGACGTGACGGATAGTGTGAATCGGCCTTAACTCTTACTCTCCCTTTCTGTGTGCTTTTCTCTCTCCATTTCTTACCCTCCCTTCTGTTCTCTTTGCCTTTCCTTTCTCATCTACTTTTGTGCTCCTGACTCCCCTTCCCCTTGCTACTAATTTACCTTCCCCTCATTGTATCTCCATCATTTCGCCCTCGCCCTCCTTTTATTCTATGCTGATGCTGTTCTTACCTCTCCTTCAGTTCTCTTTGCTTCTCCTCTTCCTCCTGCTCCTCCTCCGCGCCACACGAGCAGGCGCAGGTAGGCGGGGGCTGGTTGGTTCCTTTCCGAGTAGAAAGATACTCTCTTGATTCGCTAATGAGTAAATGCTTCGACCGCAAAGTTCATGCGCTGGTCGGCAGTCGCTCCTGCTAGATGCAGCGATGAAAAACTTATAAGCCCGCTGCCACTGTGGCCTTGTTGCTCTCCTGGGTAAGCCCCTCGCTCCTCCTCAACGGCGCTCTCTGCTGTTCATCCTTGCCCTGGTCCTCAACCCGTCCTCCCTCCGCCTGCGTTCTTTACTCCTCTTTCTTCCGTCCTTGTTCTTCTCGATCTTCCCTCCTCCTCTTTCTTCCCTCCTCCTCTTTCTTCCCTCCTCCTCTTTCTTCCCTCCTCCTCCTTCCTCTCCTCCCCCGCCGCCGCCTCCTCTTCCTCATTCTTCTATATCGTCCAAAGCACGAGAGATTGAATGACGGGGGGGAGGGTGTGATATTTGGGTCAGATTCCACGTCCTTGATTAAATGTCATGTGGATGTTCTTGGTAAAGCGTGACGCGGCAGGAGCCTTCCTCGAAATGAAATTGGGGGGGGGGGGGGATGGCGAAGCAAGGATTGTAACAGGTGAGAGCGGCCGGGCACACCCCCCCCCCCCTCATCCCGTTCATAACAAAGCATATGTTCCCCAGATTGCGCTAGTGAGGGCATGGAAAAGGAGACATGGCTGATACACACAAGACGACTTGAGATCACACTATTATTTACCAATTATTCTCCACGTCATTTCATTTTGACATCATGTTTTGACGTCAATTCATTTTTCATTTCACTCGTAGTTCTCCTTGGCCCGTGGACTCGCCCCGGGAAGCTGGGCAGGCTGCGCCATTCACGTTGTCGCATTCACCAGGTACCCCTTTCTTGCGACCGGCCTGTTGGGAAGAATGCCTGGTAGGGGTCTGACCCAGTTGCCCGAACCTGGGCTAGATTTATTATAACCCTTGTACCACCTGGATAGCTATTGTGTGATGCTAAATATACATACATATTTTTTTATTTGCTTGAAATAACTTTGATAATATTGGCTAACCTAAAATAATATGCTCAAGCAAATTGACGTTTGCAGAGTAAATTAGTGTAATGAACTTACATAGGATTGATAACATCTGTAACCTACTTCCCGCAAGTCGAATTATCCTCCAGGGTCGCGGGATCAAGAGACAGGCAGGTTTGCAGACGAATCCGCAGATTGGGGGCGAAGCGTGACGGACGGGATCCTCGCTCCCTCACTCACGCACGCAGTCATTCACTCACACTCACTCACACTCACTCACACTCACTCACTCACTCACTCACTCACTCACTCACTCACTCACTCACTCACTCACTCACTTACTCACTTTTCAAGTGATTGTGAGCAACAATGGAAAGACGTCTCTTAGAGATTTAGAGAACGGTGACTTCTGAGAAATGCATGGATGAGGATAGTATATAAATGTGATAGTAACAACGTCTTTGACATTTGTTTTTGTGTTGTTGTTTTTTCAGCACGGTAATTACGCCGGCGCTCATTATATGTAAGTGATATTTTAATTGGCGGTCCCCTTTTTTTCTTGGGGTCTTTTCATCCGACCTCGCATATTCAAGGGCTTCCGTACAATTCGTCTTATTATCGGGCAAGGACGCGTTGCATTGATAGCTTTTCTCCCTCGAGGCACTTGCTTCTTGATTAAATCCTTGTCGTAGAGAGATTTCGTACCTTTGGGTTGGCCAATGGAAGCAACCGTAGATTCATCTGCTGTTGTTATTGTTTATCATCATCATC
The DNA here is from genome assembly GCF_019202785.1 of Penaeus chinensis. NCBI lineage: Eukaryota > Metazoa > Arthropoda > Malacostraca > Decapoda > Penaeidae > Penaeus > Penaeus chinensis. The sequence continues at coordinate 25,069,182 of NC_061838.1, read as the reverse complement.
ATCAATGTTATTATCATTATTAAAATCATTATCATTATCATCAGCAACAGCAGCATTATCATCATTATATCATCCATATATTATTATTCATGATTATGATTGATAAGGGGGTGCCAGCGAAAGTTATGCTCGCCTTATGATATGGATTGCAATGCGTATATTTTTTTTTTATTCAAGTTGATTGACCACTTTCATCCACTGCGCTGGTGTGATAGATGTCGCTACATCCCTTTCTTCGTTTTCTTGGATAAGGCGCTAGCTACTCCATGTTTGGGGGGGGGGGGGGAGGGGGGGAGGGGGGACTTGAACAACCCGCTGTTATTCAACAATAAAACACTGCCTATCGACTACTCTCGGGTGATTGACGGCGGAGTTTCAACGGTTGTTCCGCTAAATGCGTGAGCGTGTGTGGATTGAATTAGTTCCCCTTTCACGGTCTTCGATACTGATGTATGTAGATAGATTGCTGGTCTTGAATTCTCTCCTTTTTTCTTCTCAGTTATTTTACCCTTCTCTTTTCAGTCTCCTTTCTATATTTTCCTTTGTCCCTCTTCCCCTTTCCCCTCTCATCCGTTCTCTTCCCCTCCTCCTCTCCCCTTCCCTGACCTTTACCCCTTCCTTTCCTTCCTCTGTTATCTCTTTCCTTCCCACCTCCCCTTCTTCCCCCTCCTCTCTCTTCACTCTTCTCTATTCCTCCTCCCTCACTTCGCCCACATTCTCTCAATCAATCTCCTCCTCCTCCTCCTCCTCCTACTCCTCCTCCTCTTCCTCCTCTTCCTCCTCCTGTGTCTCTCCTATCTCTATCCGCATCCCTCGCTCCTCCTCCTCTTCCTCCTCCTTCTCCTCCTCCTCCTCCTCTTCCTCCTCTTCCTCCTCTTCCTCCTCCTCTTCCTCCTCCTCTTACGTCTCTCCTGTCTTTCTCCTCCTTCCTCCTCCTCCTCCTCCTCCTCCTCCTTTTCCTCCTCCTATGTTTCTCCTATCTCTATCCGCATCCCTCACTCCTCCTCCACCTCCTCCTCCTCCTCCCCCTATGTCTCTCCTCCTCCTCCTCCTCCCCCTATGTCTCTCCTCCTCTTTCTCCTCCTCCTCCTCCTCCTCCTCCTCCTCCTCCTCCTCCTCCTCTTCCTCCTATGTCTCTCCTCCTCCTCCTCCTCCTCCTATGTCTCTCCTCCTCCTCCTCCTCCTCCTCCTCCTCCTCCTATGTCTCTCCTCCTCCTCCTCCTCCTCCTATGTCTCTCCTCCTCCTCTTCCTCTCCTCCTCCTCCTCCTCCTCCTCCTCCTCCTCCTCCTCCTCCTCCCATGTCTCTCCTGTCCCCCCCCCCCCCCGCGCCCATTCCTCGCCGCCTCTGCTTTCGACACAGTGAGAGCGAAGAGAGCCGGATGCCCGTGTGTCTTGAGCCCCGAGGCGTTCAGGTGCCCCGCGTCCGTGTATCTTAATAAACTCTTTCCATAAATATTTAGGGGGTGAAAGCCTTTGTGTTTGCGTTGTCTGTCGGGATTGCCACATGGATTTTTTTTTTTTTTTTTTGGGGGGGGGGGGGGGAGAGGAGGTGGGGAGTGTTTGGATGTACCATATGTATAAAAGTGCCTTGGGAAAGGGGGAAGGTGAGAGGTCACGTGAGGTCAGGGCATCATATCCAGTACTTTCTCTGTCTCTGTCTTTTTATCTGTTTGTCTGTCTGTCTTATCACACATACACACACTCACACACACTCACACACACACACACATATACATATACATATACATATACTGTGTGTGTGCTCATATCTCCCTCTCTTCCCCTCCTCCGCCCCCCACCCCCGCGCCTCTCCCTCCCAGGCGCTTTGGGTGGCAGCCGCATAAAAGCAAAGGGCCGGCGAGTGTTTGCACGTTGGCGTATTTATGAGACGAGGATTGGCGCTTGCGTCGGGTGCGAAAAAGGCAGGCTATTGTTTATTGATTTGACAAACACGTTGAGGTCCGTCCGCTCGAGGTGCGGTATGCCGAGGAGCCTTTTTATGCGTTGAATAATACTTTGCGAAGGAGGTTCTTTGAATCTCGGGTTACGGGGGCCTTAGGCTCGGCTGTTGGGCCGCCGAGCCTCTCGCGCGACGGAAGGACGCGCGCAAGGTCGCAACAGGCCCCCGCGCGACGCTCCTCCTCGACCCGCCCCGCCTACGTTGCAAAAATAGCCCTCCGGACGAACGTGTTGCGTGACAGGCATGCCGCGAGAGCCCAAAATTGTCCCGCCAGGAGATAACCGTCCGTTATGGGATTCGATAAATCAATGACTGTGGCGCACTCACACGCATGTATGCACGCACAAGCACATGCACTCACACACACACACACACACACACACACACACACACACACACACACACACACACACACACACACACACACACACACACACACACACACACACACACACATACACACACACACACACACACACACACACACACACACACACACACACACACACACACACACACACACACACACACACACTCGCCCATCAGACTCGTCGCATATAAGGAGCCATTTTGCGAACTCCTCGCCCTTCGCCCCGAGCATCCGCAACTAAAAATTGGTAGAATAAGTAGAGAATAGAGAGCCTTTCCGTGCATGTGCGTGTATTCGTTGCGTGTGCGTGCGTCCGTGCGCGTCCGTGCGCCTGGCATGTAAGCGCTCTCCCGAGGCGTCGCAGTAACACCTGGAAACTGGTGTTAACTGGAGCGGTAGAAAAAAGAGTAAAGGCAAGAAAAAAGGAAATGTCAGAGATAGTTTCAGGAAGCTCAGTAGTGCAGAAGTGTCTTTAAAAATTCAACAGTGTTCTTGGCACACCTCCTTCTGGCGCTCCACCGCCCTCCCCTCCCCTTCCCTCCCCTTCCCTCCCCTTCCCTCCCCTTCCCTCCCCTTCCCTCCCCCGTCACGAACTCCTCTTGGTGTCATTATCGTGTAATCATGACCCCCCCCCCCTCATTTTCTTACCCTCCCCCCTCCCCTCTGCCTTGGGAGTGATTGAGGAAATATCGGTATGATCAGGAACAGAGGCACAGTGACATAGGTGAAAGTTGAGAGAGAATAATTAGAAAAAGGTTATTATTTGCATGGGGGAAAAACTGATAAGGAAGTGTTGCAGCGCGAAGAGGAAGAGGTAGAGAGGGAGGGGGAGTGTCTCTGGAGAGGGACAGGGAGAGAGAGAGGGAGAGGGGGAGAGGGAGAGAGGGAGAGAGGGAGAGGGAGAGAGACGATGCCGAGGAGATAGAAACTTGACCATTAGAATGACCTAAATGCACAGGTTGCATAATAGTAGCGTTGAGACACATCGTTACATAACGTAGCAAAACAGACGGCGTTTGGAGCGGCAAACGACAAGCGAGATGCGGTTGGCAGTTGCTCCGGAATAGACTTCTGATGGGAAATGATCCTCTCTCTCTCGCTCTCTCAGTTCCTCTCCCTTCTTTCCCTT
>NC_061838.1:25039519-25042019 GCF_019202785.1 Penaeus chinensis | reverse complement strand
TATTTTTATTATCATACACGTATGGATCTTAATTGCCTCTCACTCATTCACTCATTCACTCACTCACTCACTCACTCACTCACTCACTCACTCACTCACTCACTCACTCACTCACTCACTCACTCACTCACTCACTCACTCACTCACTCCCTCACTCCCTCTCTCCCTCTCTCCCTCTCTCTCCCTTCTCTCCCTCTCTCTCCCTCTCTCTCCCTTCTCTCCCTCTCTCTCCCTTCTCTCCCTCTCTCTCCCTTCTCTCCCTCTCTCTCCCTCTCTCTCTCTCTCTCTCTCTCTCTCTCTCTCTCTCTCTCTCTCTCTCTCTCTCTCTCTCTCTCTCTCTCTCTCTCCTTCGTCAGATCATATCCTCTCCCCTCCCCCCCCCACCGCCCATTCACACTTTCTCTCCGCGCGTAATTAACAGCGAATCCGTCTAAAAGGGGATTTCTTGTTTAGAGCGAGAGAGAAAAGAAAGGCTTATAAATCTCCATGTCTGTAGATACTATCACCGTCAAAAAAAAGAGAGAAAAAAGAACCAACAGCCGCCTACTCCCGCTGAGAACTGGGCATAAAAGGGGAAACCGAGGTCAAAGGTGAAAGTCAGGCACCGTCCGTGCGCCATCGCTTCTTGTCTGCGTCTGAGCTTGGAGGGGCTGATGTTCGTGATGGAGGGAGAGAGAAAGGAGGGAGAGAGAAGGGAGGGAGAGAGAAGGGAGGGAGAGAGAAGGGAGGGAGAGAGGGAGAGAAAGGAGGGAGACAGACATTCTTGTGAAGGGAAACTAGAGGGCACCGAATCGAAAGGCTCGCAAGAGGAAGAGGAAGCCCGAAGCGTTCCGAGGAGATTCGCTGGTCAACTGCAAGAGGGGACATGTATATATGGGGTTGCAAGGTCGTAGGAAGGGGCCGAGGGTGCAAGGGTTAATGAGAAGTGAAATTGCCGACGACTGACTTAAGGGTTTAGAACTGGGCAAACATGAACGTGGCAGCGAAGACTTAGGGGTAGTGAGGGGAGAGAGGGAGGGAGGGAGGGAGGTGACGAGAGAGGGAGGTGACGAGAGAGTCCAAGAGAAATCCAGAAACGGACGCCAAGTGGAGACGGAGCGAGCGCGCGGCGCAAGAAGCGGCGTAGACGGACAGCGTCGCGCGCGGCGGAGTCTGCGTAAGGGAGGTCGCCGATAGCGAAGTGCGCCAGGGAGGTTCTGGCTCCTCTGACTCGATGGTGCAACTCAACCGCACCTGCCGCCTTGACCTCCCCCTTGACCTGACCACATTCTCCGCGCCGAGACGCGACGCGCACGCTGAAGCCAGAGCCGCCGCTACGAACTACGCAACTTCTTTCATGTTGTGACGTAGTTTTACCTCCTTGTCTCTGCCGCGCCCCCCCCTACGGGAGGCGGCTGGGAGGGCGCAGGTCTTTGTATGCTAATGAATGTTGCCAACGCTCAGTGGAAAATCCCCCCTGCCAAAGCTAAGAAAAAATTTCCAAATCACAAGAGTAACGAAACGATTCGAATTTGTGTGAAAACACATCGGGATAAATATTCATGATTTTACCGTGCAACTAATTTTTCACTTCGCCGCCGCCGCAGCACCACACCATCGTGTTGCAAATTGCCCCCATAACAACATGGACAAGGAAGATGATGGCGTCGCTCTCTTGTGAAAAAAAGTCTCTCTCTCTCACCGAGTGAAAGTTGATCTGGACAAATCGCTTCCAGGACCGCAAGCTCAGTACCTGCAAGAGGCTCACTGCGTGTACTGCCAGAGGGAGCGGGGAGTCCTCGTGGGCCCGGGGGTGAGGGCGGAGGGTAGGGAGGAGGAGAAGGGAAAGGAGAGGGAAGGAGAAGAAGAAGGGAAAGGAGATGGAAGGAGGGAGAGAAAATGGGAAGGAGAGGGAGGGAAAGGAGGGAGGAGAAAGAGAAGGGAAAGGAGGGAGGAGAAAGAGAAGGGAAAGGAGGGAGGAGAAAGAGCAGGGAAAGGAGGGAGGAGAAAGAGAAGGGAAAGGAGGGAGGAGAAAGAGAAGGGAAAGGAGGGAGGAGAAAGAGAAGGGAAAGGAGGGAGGAGAAAGAGAAGGGAAAGGAGGGAGGAGGAGCGAGAAGGGAAGGAGGGAGGAGGGAGCGAGAAGGGGAAGGAGGGAGGAGGGAGCGAGAAGGGGAAGGAGAAAGAGGGAAAGGTAGGGAGGGAGCGAGAAGAATAAGGGAAATACAGAGGGCAAGCAGAGGGAAGGAAAGGTAGGAAAGGCAGGCGAGAAAGGGAGGGAGAAAAGTGTGGAAAGAGGGAGGGAAAGGTGGTCCGAGGAGAGACAAGAAAGGGAAAGGAGAGAAGACGAGGAAAACAATAGGGGGTGATATAAAGAGAAGTGGGGAGGGAGGAATCGCCATAGATGGGGAGCAGAAGGGTGAACAGAGGGGGAGGAGGGTGGAGAAGAGAGACCGACAGGAGGGAGCGAGAGCGTCGTTAGCATGGATGAATGGCCCTCCGTAACGCGCTCGCTGTGTTGCAC
>NC_061838.1:25032019-25034519 GCF_019202785.1 Penaeus chinensis | reverse complement strand
TGCGCTGCGTCAGGGCTCAAGCTTGCAGTAATCTCGCGCGTCGGTGTAGGAGTGCATACATGGCGGGATTGATCGTACGCATGCACTCACTCGCTCGTCCGGAAACCGATTATTCGAATGTCTAGACGTATGCACACGCTTACTCATTCGGAAACCTATATTATTCGAATATCTAGGCGCATGCGCTCGCTCACTCGTTCGGAAACACATAGATTATGCGAATACCTAGATGTATACAAGCACATACACAACTCTACTTACATACATACGCTTATGTGTCAGCGTTGTAGTACGTGGCTAGATGAGGATGCACGCGCACGCATTTCTTGCTATGAAAGGTGATGGTGAAGTAGATTTAGCTATGGAATGTGCTTCCTTTTTCCATCACCAGCGTCTTTTACTTTTTTTTTACTCTTCGTTATTGTTTGTTGTTATGTTTTGTCCTCTTCCTCGTCCTCCTTCGCTTTTTTTCTTTTTCCTCCTTCTCTTTCGTCTCTTTCTTTTTCCCCCCTCCGTTTCCTCCTCCCTCCTTTTCCTCTTCCTCCTCCTCCTCCTCCTCCTCTCTTCTCTCTTCTCTCTCTTCCTCCTCCTCCTCATCCTCTTCCTCCTCTTCCTCCACCTCCTTCTCCTCTTCCTCCCCCTCCTTCTCCTCCTCCTCCTCTTCCTCTACCTCCTCCTCCTCTTCCTCCACCTCCTCCTCCTCTTCCTCCACCTCCTCCTCCTCTTCCTCTACCTCCTCCTCCTCTTCCTCCACCTCCTCCTCCTCTTCCTCTACCTCCTCCTCCTCTTCCTCCACCTCCTCCTCCTCTTCCTCCACCTCCTCCTCCTCTTCCTCCACCTCCTCCTCCTCCTCCTCCTCCTCCTCCTCCTCCTCCTTCTACTCCTCCTCTTCCTCCACCTCCTCCTCCTCTTCCTCTACCTCCTCCTCCTCCTCCTCCACCTCCTCCTCTTCCTCCACCTCCTCCTCTTCCTCTACCTCCTCCTCCTCCTCCTCCTCTTCCTCCACCTCCTCCTCCTCTTCCTCCACCTCCTCCTCCTCTTCCTCCACCTCCTCCTCCTCTTCCTCCACCTCCTCTTCCTCCTCCTCCTCCTCCTCCTCCTCCTCCTCCTCCTCCTCCTCCTCCTCTCCTCCTCTTCCTCCTCTTCCTCCTCCTCCTCCTCCTCCTCCTCTTCCTCCTCCTCCTCCTCCTCCTGAAAGGTAGTAAAGGTCAGCGTAACCCGTTCCTATAAGCTGACAGGCGTCGGCGTAACAGGATACGGACTGACGGAATGGTCGGCCAGGATCGCTGTCAGGAGGATGGTGCAAGCGTCCTGCGTGATAGGGGGGTGGGGGGGGATAGGGGGGTAAATTCTGTACGCTTGTTTGTCTCCTTTGGCCGCTGTGTTGCTTGTTGTTTGTGCAGATTTCTTTGGTTGTGGCTCGTATGTTTGCTTGATTGTGTGTTTTTTTTTAAGGGATAGGTATGTTTGGTCACCTGTTATTTTGGTTGTTTATTTTCGTATTCTCGTCTTGCCCACAACTTTTTTTTTTTTTCCAGTTCTTCCTCTACCACAACCCTTCCTTCTTCTCTTCCTCTACCGTCACCTCTTCTTTCTCCTCTTCCCTTGCCACTACTTCTTTCTCCTCGTCTTTCTCTACCTCCATCTCTTCTTTTTTCTCCTCTTCCATATCGTTCTCCTCCATTTTCTCAAGCATTACCTCCTCCTTCTCCTCTTCCTCAAGCATTACCTCTTCCTCCTCCGATTCGTCTGCCATTGCCCCTTCTTCTTCCTCCTCCTGCTCCTGCTCCTATTCCTCCTCTTCCTCCTCCTCGTCCTGCTCGTCCTCCTCTCCTCCTCCTCCTCCTCCTCCTCCTCCTCCTCCTCCTCCTCCTCCTCCTCTTCCTCCTCGTCCTCCTCGTCCTCCTCCTCCTCCTCCTCCTCCTCCTCCTCCTCCTCCTCCTCCTCCTCCTCCTCACCCTCCTCACCCTCCTCCTCCTCCTCCTCCTCCTCCACCTCCTCCTCCACCTCCTCCTCCACCTCCTCCATCACCTCTTCCTCCACCACCACCGTCCCGCCATCTCTCCGGTGCCATTCCCGTCCCTCACAATAGCCAATTAATCCACCATTGAAAGATATTTAATTAAGCAGGAATTTTCCACTCGTCCGAGCCAGGATTTCGACCCTCAATTTCTCTCGAGGCGAGTTCATGGCAATACGATCATTAGTACGATGGCACTGTCAAAAGTTCAACGGTACTGGTCCTTCATTTGCATACGGGACCCATTGCAGGGAAGGTCTGGGTTGCATTGCTGAGTATGCCGAGTTGTTGCAAATGTATCTAGAAGTGGCATTGATTTGGATTGTTGGAGGTGGGTTGAAGAAGCGAATCGTTTGGCTTTCATCGAAGGTGGTTAGAAAATTCCATCGTTTCGAAGGAGGATGTTTGTTCTGTATAGTGTATTTTAACACTCTCAGGCCAGTAGACGACTATATTACATGTAATCTGGTATTTTAATGC
>NC_061838.1:25012019-25027019 GCF_019202785.1 Penaeus chinensis | reverse complement strand
AACAAAAGATGGCGCTGACAGAGGATGCATTTTTGTTTAAGTTTATATTTCTTGCAGTTGTTGAGAGTAAGGAAGAGATAAATATATGTTGACATTCAAGAAAACAGCGTTGAATAGTCTATCTATTGGTTTATTTCTCTAAATGTCGACATGTATGTACGTCCTATTTTGGATATGAGCAAAAATAAAGGCTGTATCAGTGTAAATCCTTTGCTGCAATCTCCAATTTCTATGATTTCATGCTTAATCCCTCCTGGAAAATGAGAGGCGAGTCCAACCAATTCAGTTTCCAGACACATTTTTTTACGTGTAGGAAACATTTCGATATTTGTTTACACAATGCCTTTCTCAATATTATGTTGCTTTTACCTATGGAAAAATCTGGTATTTACCATTTCATCTTTTTCTGATTTATGAGATGTCGCTGTATGACAAATGAGCGGTCTTGTTTTCCATTGTTAATTTCCATGTGTATATCTGTGCAACCCTCTCGGAGTATAATGAAGTTTAAACTGTTTGCTTAAATGTCTTCATGAGTCTATATATTTATTCATTTGTATTAGTGCGTGTCGATTAAAGGGAAAATCATCTGAATTTATAATTGCAATACTTGGTATTCCTCCCCCTGCCTAGTTTCGCGTCGCAGCCGTTCCCGTGCGTGCGAGGCATTTTCGACGACACCCCCTCGGCCGCGGGGACTTTCCTTGGGCATGGGGCTGGCCGCAGCTGCCCAGACATGGGCTGTGGGGCTTAAATTTGGGGATTTGGGCGGGTGTCGGAAAGCATTTGCCAATCCATCTCAAGCATTATGGACCCGATCCTGATTTGTGTAAACCACGGGTATCAGAGATCATACAGTACTGTGTTTGTATTATACCCATGTACACACACACACACACACACACACACACACACACACACACACACACACACACACACACACACACACACACACACACACACACACATACACACACACACACACACACACATATACACATACACACACACACACACACACACACACACACACACACACACACACACACACACACACACACACACACACACACACACACACACACATACATACATATAAACGTACATAAACATACACATATCCACGCATACATACATAGATACACATACATAGATAGATATACATACATACATACATACATACATACATACATACATACATACATACATACATACATACATACATACATACATACATACATACATACATACATAAGTGTATGTGTATATATATAATTTATATATATATACACATCTACATATGTTTACACATATAAACATACAATGATATGTTATATATACATTCATACCGATGTAAGACATGGCACAAGCGATTCATCAGAGAAAAGACAAAAACCCTGAAAAGGGCGCCTTGTGAAACCGCGGATGGATGCTGTTACGTAAGAAAAAAAAGGGTAGAGAAAAATGCAAACCCAAACATGCAACATTGCAACGCAGCCTCTCGTCCCGCCGCACAAGGAAGGGAGGAATGTACCCAGAAGAGGATGTCTGCGTGTGGGGGTGAGGAGGCCAAGGGGAAGGGTGCGCTAGGTATTTTTGCGTGTGGGAGGAAAGGGGGAGGCGGAGGGAGGGGAGGGGATGGGTGGAAGAAGGGAGGGAGGGGATATAATGGGGAGGGAAGAAGGAAGGAACGGGGTATAAAAGAGTTGGGGTGAAGGAAGGGAAGGAGGGAGGTAGTTAAAGGAAGGGAGGGAAGGAGGTAGAGGAGGAGGAAGGAAGGGAGGGAGGGAGGGGATATAAAAGAGGGGGAAGGAAGGGAGGTTGTGTAAAGGGGAAGGGGAATAAAAAGGGAGAGGGAGAGGAAAGGAGGGAAGGTAATTAAAGGAGAACGGAAGAGGAGAGGGAAGAATGAGAATGAAAGGATGGGCAAGGGATAGAGGAGGAGAGAGAGAGAGAGAGAGAGAGAGAGAGAGAGAGAGAGAGAGAGAGAGAGAGAGAGAGAGAGAGAGAGAGAGAGAGAGAGAGAGAGAGGAAGAGGAAGAGGAAAGAGGGAAGGAGAATGGAGGGAGAATTCAATTTTGGAGGAGGAGAATGAGGAGGAGGAGGTAAGGGAAGGAAAAGAATGGGAGGAGAGCGAAGAAGGCATGAGGGAGGGGAAGAAAAACAGGGGAAGAATGAAGAAGGGGGAGGGAAAATGTACAAAAAGAACGAATTTATTAGGATTAGAGGAAAAATGGTAGGCGACTAGGGAAGATGAATGGGAAGGAAAATGGTGGAAAGAGATGGTGAGATAGTAGAAGGATATACGGAAAAAGGGAGGAAAGAAGAAGAAGGAGAAGAGAGGAGAAGAAGAAGAAGAAGAAGAAGAAGAGGAGGAAGGGGAAGAAGAAGAAGAGGAGGAGGAGGAGGAGGAGGAGGAGGAGAGGAGAGGAGGAGGAGGGAGGAGGAGGAGGAGGAGGAGCGAGGAGGAGGAAGGGGAAGAAGGGGAAGAAGAAGAGGAGGAGGAAGGGGAAGAAGAAGAGGAGGAGGAAGGGGAAGAAGGGGAAGAAGAAGAGGAGGAGGAGGAGGAGGAAGGGGAAGAAGAAGAGGAGGAGGAGGAGGAGGAGGAGGAGGAGGAAGGGGAGGAAGGGGAGGAAGGGGAAGAAGAGGAGGAGGAGGAGGAGGAGGAGGAGGAGGAGGAGGAGAAGAAGAAGAAGAAGAAGAAAGGGGAAGAAGAAAGGGGAAGAAGAGGAGGAGGAGAAAGGGGAAGAAGAAGAGCAAGGGGAGGAGGAGGAGAAAGGGGAAGAAGAAGAGCAAGAGGAGGAGGAAGAATGGGAAGAGGAAGAAGGGGGAAAGGAGGCGGAATAGGAGGCGGAGGGAGGCGAAGTGGCCGGCGCTTGAGGCAGGTTGCTTAGGTCAGTAACTACAGGTTTTAGATAAGAACGTGGATGCTGAGAGAGAGAGAGTAAAGTCTTGACGAATAAGGAGAAGGGAAGGCGAGGACTAGCAGGCGGTTGGAGACACGATGGTGCCGAAAAGGAGGAGGAAGCAAAACTAAGACGAGGAGAAAAAAGAAAGAACAAGAAAGAAAGCGAGTCATACGGGTGGGAAAGAGAAGGTAGAAGGAAGAAAGGAAGGTATAATAGTCAAACGCAGGAAAAAGAGAAAGAAACAGAACGTTAACGGGAGGAGGACGCGGCGCGGGGAGGCCAGGCAGCAGACCCACAGGCGCTGGGACGCGGGGGACGGTGGGCGGCGCGTCGCTCCGGGGTTGCGTCCGCGGCGGCTCGCGGAGGGAACCGCTTTCTTGCTAATGTGTGCGGGTGTGTGTGTGTGTGTATGTACGTATACTCGTGTGTATATAAAATGTATGTATATATATATAAATTTTATATATATATATAAATTATATAAATTATATATATATATATATATATATATATATATATATATGTACATGTTTATACATAAATATATATATATATACATACATATATAGGTGTATTTATATATAAATATATATATAGATATAAATATATATATATATATATACATACACACATATATAGGTGTGTGTGTGTATATATATATATATATATATATATATATATATATATATTATATATATATTATATATAGATATAAATATATATTATATATAGATATAAATATATATTATATATAGATATAAATATATATTATATATAGATATAAATATATATTATATATAGATATAAATTTATATATAAATATATATTATTTATATATATATATATATATATATATATATATATATATATATATACACATACATATATATATGTGTGTGTGTGTGTGTGTGTGTGTATATATATATATATGTATATATATAAATATATATATAAATATATATATATAAATATATATATATATATAAATATATATATATACACACACACAGACACACACACACACACACACACACACACACACACACACACACACACATTTTTTTCCCACTTCCTAACACTCAAGGTCTTGTATATTTTCCCCGGAGAGTCTTTTATTTTACAATTTTATTATATTTAGTTTACCAAAATGTTTTTTGTTTTTTTCCATTGGTATTTCTTGGTGTGGGGGGGGGGGGGGTGAGGGGAGGTGGAGAAAGGGGGAGAAGATACGCACTTTGAATACATATTCGGTTGTTGCATCGGAAGAATGTCGCAACATTTCCGTCTATTCCGTTGCGGTTCGTCTGACTTGCGTCTTCACCCGGGACCTCTCGTCGCCTTCACGCACTCACACACGCACTCGCATTCCGTCTCTTCGTCCTTTTTCCTCTCTTCCTCTCTTCCTCCGGCGGGGGCGAGCGAAGAGTGCGTCTCCTTTTCTCGTCGTTTTTGACTTCTCGTCCTCGGAAAACTCGTGTCATTTTACTTTTCCCTTCTTTTCTCGTCCTCTCTTCCCTTCTTTTCTCGTCCTCTCTTCCCTTCTTTTCTCGTCCTCTCTTCCCTTCTTTTCTCGTCCTCTCTTCCCTTCTTTTCTCGTCCTCTCTTCCCTTCTTTTCTCGAATTCTTCACTCTCTTCCCTAGTTTTCTCGTCTTCCTCACTCCCTACCCATTCTCAAATTTCTCAATCTCCTTTTTGTCATCCTCTTTCCTTATTCCCTTCCCTCCTTTGCTCATCTCCTCCCCATTCCCTTCCTTCCCCTTTTCATCTCCTCGCCCGCTCCTTCCCTTCTTTACTCATCTCCTCTCCCTTCCCTCCCCCCCCCCCTTGTTCAACACCTCCCCTCCCCTTGCCTCCTTTTCACATTTCGTCTCTCTCTCTCATCCCCTCCCCTCCCCCATTCACGATCAGCTTCCTCTCATCCCCCCTCTCCTCTCTTCCCTCTCCCCTCCCTCCTGTCTGTACCCCTCCTCCCTCCCCCCCCAGTTATCTTCTCCATCCTCTCTCCTTCCTTCCTTCCTTCCTTCCTTCCTTCTGCCGATCTCTCCTTTTTCTCCTCCCTCATCTCCGCCTCTTCTCCTTCATCTTATTTCTTCCTTCCTTTCTTCCCTCCTTTATACATGTAAACATGTTTACTACACACACACACACACACACACACACACACACACACACACACACACACACACACACACACACACACACACACACACACATATATATATACATATATATATATATATATATATATATATATATATATATATATCCTCCCTCGTCTCCCCTTCCCCCTCAGACTGAAAATGGAATCCAGGAGAATTTCGAAACTGTCGTCTTATTTTGATAAATTTAGATTCTGCATTTTTTTTTTTTTTTCTACCAAAGTATAGAGTGTTTTACCATTCAACTTACATATGTGTATGTGCGCGTTTAAATATGTTTATATCTATATGTCTATATATATATATGTATATATATATATATAAAGGTATAGATATAGATATATACATGTATATGCATATATATAAATACATATTTAAATATATACATGTATATTTATTTTTATGATTATGTATATACTATTGTTTTAAATATAAATATATATATATATATGATAATAATAATAATGATAATAATAATAAGATGGAAGCGTGTGAATTGATGAAGAAATTAGAGTTATTGAATTAAGACGCTGGTCAATTTTAACAGCAAACTTAAGGATAATTACCTATAACGAAATCGTACCTGCTGCCCTTTCTTGCGCTGCTGTGTTTTCTTTTGTGTTAGTGTGTCAGGGCAACACTGATAATCGACCTGGGTATGTGTGCGCGTGAGTGAGACAGACAGAGACAGACGCAATGAGAGACAGACAGACAGACAGACAGAAACACAGACAGACAGAGAGACAGATAGACAGACAGACATAGACAGATAGACAGACAGACAGACATAGAGAGATAGACAGACATAGAGACAGAGAGACAGAGAGACAGATAGACAGACAGATAGACAGACAGATAGACAGACAGATAGACAGACAGATAGACAGACAGAGAGACAGACAGAGAGACAGATAGACAGACATAGAGACAGATAGACAGACAGAGAGACAGATAGATAGATAAACAGGTAGAGTGACAGATAGATAGATAAACAGGTAGAGAGACAGATAGATAGATAAACAGGTAGAGAGACAGATAGATAGATAAACAGGTAGAGAGACAGATAGATAGATAAACAGGTAGAGAGACAGATAGATAGATAAACAGGTAGAGAGACAGAGAGAGACAGATAGACAGACAGAGAGACAGATAGACAGACAGATAGACAGACAGAGAGACAGATAGATAGATAAACAGGTAGAGAGACAGATAGACAGACTGAGAGACAGACAGACAGACAGACAGACAGAGACAGAAAGAGAGCTACAGGGAGACACAGATAGAGGGAGGGGGAGCCATGCAGACAAACACAGAGAGAGACAATCAGATACAAACTCAACCAGAGCTAGAGAGAGAAAGTGGAAGGTGCGCCGTGCATGTTTGTGCGCATGTACATGCACTGTCACTAAATGCAAGATCCTGAGAGTCGGCGGCGGTCCCCCGCGGAGGCCAAGGCGAAGTGACTCTGCTGGATCTGGATGTGGGATGTTGTGCCGTCTTGGGTTGGCACTCGACTGGAAATTGGTTATTCGGGGTCGAGGTTAACATGGCCATGTGATGGGGAGGGAAGGGAGGGGAGCCATGTGTTGGGGAGGGAAGGGAGGGGAGCCATGTGTTGGGGAGGGAAGGGAGGGGAGCCACGTGTTGGGGGAGGGAAGGGAGAAGGAGAAGGGATATTATCATGTATAGAAATGGAGAGTAAGGTTAAAGCGACAGGAAGACCGTTTTTTTTAATTCGACTTTAGATATGAGTAAATGTATTTAGCAATACAAAGAAAGTGTTAAAATTGCAGAAGAGGAGAAACTGATAAAGATAGATAGACTAAACTTGAAAAGGAATGTAAATATTTAGCAATGCCAGAGAACAAGAACCTGAAGGGTGAACTTTCATGCGAGTAAACGAAGGAAGAAAAGTTTCTGATTCCGAATTTTATCCACCAACAACTAGACTTCGTTTATGCAAATGAAACGAGCAGAATAGAAGAAAAAAGCGACCACGACGACCAACCGAGATAAAGGAAGGCATGAGATAGAAGCAAATTAATGGATTTTCCTCGACTCCCAAGTTAAGAGAGACGCCGAGTTGATAAAACTGTGATCTGGGTGATAAGATTTTGATATAAATGGCTTTGATAATAGGTTTTTTGTGTATGTGGAGTCGGATAATTTGAATAATGCCTGGAAATTAGAGTTTGTCTCGAATAGGCTTGAAGAAGGACAAAGAGATTAATATGGAGAGAAAATATGATGATGAGTGACATGAAGATATAAAGTCTAAGAGATGTGAAGTCAAAGAGATGTGAAGTCAAAGAGATGTGAAATCAAGATGAAGGCTATGAAGAAGAAGAAGAAAATAGAAGGAAACGACATCGGAGAGACGAGAGGAATGGGAGTGGAAGAGAGACCAAGAGAGAGAAGAAGGGAGATGGAAACTAGGCGGGAAGAGTTGCAAGCAGGAGAAGTTGACCTTCATACTTGGCTTGCGGCGAGTGAGGTCACGCGAATGAGAGTCAGTGTGTCAAGTTTTCCCTGACATGAGGCGTCGGCAGCCATTGGGGTTACTACGTTGCTCCTGCGGGTTTCGGTGTCACGACCCCCCCCCCCCCTCCCCCCTCACGCTGACATGCTAGACCTTCGAGGCTGAATCCGATACTTGCCGTTTTAATGTTGACTTTGGTTTTTTATTTGATTTCATTGCACTTGGTGGCCCGTGCGCGCTCGACAATCTGCTGAGGTCCTACTCGACTTCTTTTGTTCCCGCCGTCCAGTCCCGCGCCGGTCGTGCGATTGGGTCGGGTCAGTTCGAATCCGTTTCTCGGGCGCTTCCTGCAGGTTCTGTCTCCCCACGCTCTCTTTATTGTGTGTGTGTGTGTCTGTGTGTGTGTATGTGTGTGTGTGTGTCTGTGTGTGTGTGTGTGTGTGTGTGTGTGTGTGTGTATTTTTGTATACTGTTTATAGAAGCATGTACACATAAATATTGATTTATCTGTCTATATATTCTACACATAAGTTACACACACACACGCAGAAACAGAAACAGAAACAGACACAGTCAGATAGAAAGGTACATACACAGTTTTAAACAATAAGATATATTCATGAGAATTTCGAAAGCTGTGAATATTTTTTCGCAGTTTCCACACACGCGGAAAATATGTTTCTCGAAGGCGTCTGGCGAGCGAGTGAGAGTAAGAGTGAGTCGAACAGGAGTGAGGGATTACTCGTGTGACTCGTTCTCAACACGACTTCCCATTTCTGTATTTTCAGTTTCATTTTGCTCTTTGGTTTTTCTCTTGTTGTATGTACACACACACACACACACACACACACACACACACACACACACACACACACACACACACACACACACATATACATATATAATTTATTTATGACTTAGTTGCATGTGTTTCCCTCTTTTTTGTATAGGTTTTCATCATATTTTTATATATTTTCCTCTTATGTACATTTCAGTTTCATTCTCTTCTGTGTGTTTTTTGTCTATAGGTGTATTTATATGTATATATATAGTATATGTATATAATATATGTATATATATGTATATATATGTATATATATGTATATATATGTATGTATATGTATATATAGTATATGTATGTATATGTATATATATAGTATATGCATATAATATATGTGTATATATATAGTATATGCATATAATATATGTATATATATAGTATATGTATATAATATATGTATATAATATATGTATATATATGTATATATATGTATTTATATATGTATACCCCATTGCCGCTGGGGAAAATGAATAAAAAATGGGGGAGATGCTATGCTCATTTTCTATATTCTTGTGAAATGTCTCTGCACATAGATGGCTCTGCTAGTCCTTAGTCACAAAGGAGTCAATTAGTAGACTTTGTGACCTTACGTGATTTGAATTGGTAGGAAAAATATATTTTTTACTAGTGCTATGAATGTCAATGGTGTTATTTTTATTAATAACATTATAATTACTATAATGTTATAAACATTAGTAACAGCAAAATAAGATAACATAAAATATTTCGTAAATCAAAGAAAAGGGTGAACGGGCGAGACAGGCAGTACTCGTAATTGGCTCATTGGTGACTTAGTACAAGTGTAGCTATCTAAATGTAAAACAATAAAACAAGTAACTCACAGTGGGCATGGCACGTCTGTACACGTCATGTCCGTCGGCATTAGGATATATATATAAATATAATATATATATGTATATAGTATGTGTATATATATGTATATGATATATGTATATATATGTATATATGTATATAATATATGTTTATATATATGTATATAATATATGTGTGTATATATATATGCATATATATATATATATATATATATGTATATAATATGTATATATATGTATATAATATATATATATAAAATATATGTATATAATATGTATATATATGTATATAATATATGTGTATAATATATGTATATATATGTTTATAATATATGTATATAATATATGTATATAATATATATATACATAAAATATATATAAGATATATATAAAATATATATATAAAAGTATAGCTACTGTAACTGTCTCACATTAAGAAAGAAAAGCATGGACGTGTTGGTGAAATGGAAATGGGTGATCGTGGATTCATGCTGGATCGATCTCTCGCATTAGCGTCAGTCATTATAGATTATTAACCCATTTAGGTTCGACACGACGAGCGGCCGACTATATATATATATATATATATATATATATATGTGTGTGTGTGTGTGTGTGTGTGTGTGTGTGTGTGTGTATATATGTATGCATATATATGTTTATATATGTGTATATGCATATATATATATATATGTTTATATATGTGTATATGCATATATATATATATAATAACTATATAATATGTATTTGATAGATATATATATATAATATATGTATTATATATATAATATATATGTATATATATATGCACATATATAATAAACATATAATATGTATTTAATATGTATGATATATATATAAATATATATATATATATATGTTTATATATGTGTATATGCATATATATATATAATAACTATATAATATGTATTTGATATATATATATAATATATGTATTATATATATAATATATATGTATATATATGCATATATATAATAAATATATAATATGTATTTAATATATATATGATATATATAATATATGTATCTAATATATATATATATATATAATATATGTATTTAATATATACCGTTTATATATATATATATAATATATATATAATATATATGTATAATATATAATATGTATATGTAATATATATATATATATATATATATATATATATTAGATACATATATTATATATATTATATATAGATGATATATGTATATAGATATATGTATGAAATGTATATAGTATATAAAATATTTATAATATATATATATTATATAATATATATATATATTATATAATATATATATATAATATTATATATGTATATGAATACATATATGTACATATATATATATGTATATACACACACACACACACACACACACACACACACATACATATATATATGTATATATATATATATTTATTTATTTATATATTTATATATGCGTCTTGTGTTGAAACCTTTCGGCGTCAGTCACCTGACAGCTACAAATCATTGCCGCATTTTTAATAAACCGCGTCCGTGCGGCCATTGTGCGCTGCATTGTGCCTTCGCCTCCTTGCCTCCTTTGAAGCTACTCCGCGAATTACATGCTTTGCGCTGACATGGATCGCGAGGCCGTGGGAGCGAGTGAATGGCAAGCAAACACTTCTCTGAAGCTTGGCGTTTTCTGCTTAGCTGCTTATTGATTTATGCTTGATTTTCGGGTATTCTGGTTTTCAGTGTTCTTTTTTTGTTTTGTTTTCCTTTTTGTCTGGTCTTATTTAGGGATAGGCAACGAAAATATAAAAAGTAAAACCTAATTCAGGCAAGCAGTTAGCCTAAGGCCTTAGCTTTCTCTATTCTAGATATCCCTAATAATCTTTCCCGTTCTTTATATATCTTTCGCATCTACGATTTTTTTCTCTCTCTTTTTATATCTTTCATCGACTGTGTATCTTGCTTTTCCGTTTTTTTTTTTTTTTTTTCGTTTTGACTTTTTCCTTTCTTTCTTTTTATCTGATATGAATGAATCTTTTGTAAACCTGGACTGTGTACTTTTAAGGGATAAGGGAGGCCGAATTCAAGCTGTTTTACATATTTGTCTATTGGTTCATATGTTTAAGTTCTTGTATCAAACATTTATTTGTTGGTATTACGTATACGTCTATATTTGTATATCTAGTTCTCTATACACCTTTAGTTATTTTTCTTCCTCTGTTTTCTCACATTTATTTGTTGGTGTTACGTATACGTCTATATTTGTATATCTAGTTCTCTATATACCTTTAGTTATTTTTCTTCCTCTGTTTTCTCCACCCTTTCTTGCCCCGCCTTCGTCCTCCAGAAATAGTCCCTCTCGCCCCGACGGCCATTACCTGGGAGGGCGGCCGTCCTTCTCCGCCCGGCGCCCGACCTTGAGCGCGGAGAATTTGGTCGCGATGTCAGCACATTTATGAGCGGCATTCGAGAAAGTTCCATCATCCTGACATTGAAGCGACGCGGGCCGGGTGGGGGTGGGCTGGGGCGGGCTGGGGTGGAGACGGACATTTTTTGCTCGGTTTCGAAGGCGGCGCGGCGCCCCGGGAGACGAGAGGGCCTGAGAAAGGAAGCGCGGAGGGCGCGGCGAATGAAAGGAGACGCTGTTTGGTTGCGGCCGCGCGGGTGCCCTCGATACGCCGGCGGTGACGCCCTCGCCGCCTGCAGTTGGTGGGAAGGCTCGGGGCGCGGGGCAGGCCGGGGCAGGCCGGGGCAGGGACGGGCAAGGGCTGCGGGAAAGGCTTGGGTATATATGTTTTTATATATATGAGCGCGTGCGCAAACACACACACACACACACACACACACACACACACACACACACACACACACACACACACACACACACACACACACACACACACATATACACACACACACACACACACACACACACACACACACACACACACACACACACACACACACACACACACACACACACACACACACACACACGTACATGCACATGCACACACGTGTACATGTGTGTTTATATATATAATGTTATATATTATATATATTAAATATATATATATTATATATATATTAAATATATATATATAATATATATATATATATATATGTTAAATATATATATATATATATATTAAATATATATATATATATATTAGATATATATATATTTTATGTATATATAAAATATATATATATATATATATATATATATATATATATATATTAGATATATATATTTTATGTATATATAAAATATATATATTATATATACTGTATATTAAATATATATATTATATATATTATATGTATATTATATATATATTATATATTATATATAGATTATATATATATTATATATTATATATTATATATATTACATATATTATATATATTACATATATTATATATATTACATATATTATATATAACATATATGAAATATATGTATATTATATATTATATATATTATAGATATTATATATAATATATATCAAATATATATATATTATATATTGAATATATATATATGCATATATACATATTTTATATATTGAATATATATATATATATATATATATATATGTTATGTATATGTATATATATATATTGTTTTTATGTATATATGTATGTACAGAGATGTGAGCGGAGAGACAGCTGGCAAGGTCCTCCTGCGAGAGAATGAGAGAGAGGGAGACAGACAGACTAGATACCTCAGTGCATTTGTATGTTATTCATTATTTTCATCTGTTCTTCCTCTAGTACACCCGTAGTTGTTCCTTCCTGTATCTGCTATTTCTATCATCGATTCTTGTCCCAGTCAATCGTTTAACAGCTTACTCAAGACACCTTTGTCACTAATTCGATTAGCGCATTACAGCGACGCCAGTGGAATAGCGTGTGGTGTAGGCCAAAGACAACTTTTTTCACCGCGCACAACCGATTAACCTTTTTGTCAGCTGACCTCTGGAACGAGCAAGCCGAATGGGTATGCAGAAGGCAAGTGTAGGTCATTAGTTTGTCGGTTCAGAATGATACGCGAGAATAGTTGCAAATGGATCGTTAATGAGCTGATTCAGAATTATACATTAATACGAACTATACGCGAGAATGGACAGTTAAGAAAAGGGGTGTCTTGGAGCAATAGGGAGAAGGTGCCTCTTTCCGTGGCGTTGTTCGTACTTGATGACACGGAGGTAAAAAGAGGCCTGCACCTTTTAAAATATTGGCACTTTCTAGAAATCCTTTTGCGGAGCTTGGAGTGCACCGATCTGGGCAACTATCCCCTACAATCATACGATGAGAGATTTGCTAGTTGTCTGTGGGTAACTCTCAAGGCCCTCCCTTTCTCTCCCCTCACTTTTCCTTCCAGAGGCCTCATTCCCTCTCCCTTTCCCTTCCAGAGGCCCTCATTCCCTCTCCCTTTCATCCTCTCTCATTCCCTCTCCCTTTCATCCTCTCTCATTCCCTCTCCCTTCCTCCCTCATTCCCTCTCCCTTCCTCCCTCATTCCCTCTCCCTTCCTCCCTCATTCCCTCTCCCTTCCTCCCTCATTCCCTCTCCCTCCCTCCCTCATTCCCTCTCCCTTTCATCCGCCCTCATTCCCCCTCCCTCCCAGTTTCCTTCATTCCATCCCATATATTTTGACTTGAAACTTTAAGATGGACTTGAAATTGAAAGAAAGAACTCGCAACAATTCGTGATGTTTTACTCTGCGTGACCCTTTTTTCATGGGCAGTCGTGATGAAGTTATCACCAGGAGAAAATTAAGGAGTCGGAAATTATCTATATATATATATATGTGTGTGTGTGTGTGTGTGTGTGTGTGTGTGTGTGTGTGTGTGTGTGTGTGTGTGTGTGTGTATCTATATGTATATATATGTATATATATGCATATATATATGTATATATATATATGTGTATATATATATATGTATATGTATGTATATATGTACACACACACACACACACACATACACACACACATACACACACACACACACACACACACACACACACACACACACACACACATATATATATATATACATATATACATATACATATACATATACATATACATATATACACATACACAAACACATATACACATACATATACATATATACACATACATATACATATACATATATACACATATATATACATATATACATATACATATACATATACATATACATATACATATACATATATACACATACACAAACACATATACACATACATATACATATATACACATACATATACATATACATATATACACATATACATATACATATACATATATACACATATACATATACATATATACACATATACATATACATATATACACATATACATATACATATACATATATACACATATACATATACATATATACACATATACATATACATATATACACATATACATATATATACACATATACATATATGTGTGTGTGTGTATGTATGTATGTATGTATATATATTATATTTTTTCCAGAAGGATTAAGCAGTTTCGGGCGGATCAGGAAATGTTCAGCATTGCCCCCACGTGACCTCGAAGGAAAATAGAAGTAACTAGTTCTGATTCTCTTCGAAATGGAAAGTGGACAGCTCTCGGAAATTCCCTTTCGCTTATATCATTTGTTTTCAATACTCCCTATTATTTTTGTTTATAGTTCTTATTCTTCTTCTTATTATTATTATTGTAGTTTTTTATGTTGTTGTTATTGTAATTATTTTTATTTGTAATGA
>NC_061838.1:25001973-25004473 GCF_019202785.1 Penaeus chinensis | reverse complement strand
GAATTTCTTGATAATACTAGAACGTAGTATTAAAGGAGACGTTTCTTCAAGGAACTATTTTGTTTCTGTTGAAAATAACAATGTTCGAACGAATCTCTCCGTTGCTACTACCGTGGAGTTCGTAGACCTTCCTGGAGGGGCATAGTATCCTGCGGCCCTTTTAGGAAGTTGGCGCGGCTGCCGTTCCATTCGCAAGAGCAACGTGAGGCTTTCTGGGGGAAATGAGGTGCTTTTCTGCCGTCCGGTGGCCGTAAGGTTCTTGCGTAAGGGTGCCTTGGAGCCTTCCTACGGCATACGAACGAAAATTGTTTTCCTAAGAAGGCCTTATGTGCAACTCGCACATTTTGTCGGGGAATAGAAGTGGCGGTCGTCCACTCTCCACTGCAGCTTCACCCTGTACAGCTATAGGATGAAGATCGCCCAGCGGTCGTAGCCGCTGCTTCGGCGCGGGAGGAGGACCTGGCGAGAAGCCTCCTCCAAAAGCCCTTTCTTGGATTTGGTGTCGGCGTACTTCTCCGACCCTTTGTTGTCGTAGCAAGTCGTTTTCTGAAAAAAACAAATACAACAAGGGTTTGTTCGTTGCTGCGTCGCTTTCGCACTTCTGTTTCCCCGTCGTTTCTTTCTCCCCGTCATTGCAAAGCCTCTCTCTCTCTCTCCTCCTCATCTCGCACCTTCCTCTTCCTCTCCTTTCCTTGTTTTGATGGCTTCTTGCTGCTCCTCCCTCTGCGTCCCAGGTCTAAACAAAGTCGGTTTTAAATGAAAAATAATGTAAAATCCAGCAATTTGGAAGCTGTTTTCTCCTCGAAAAGCTTGTGCAAAATGAGGATTCGTACAGCATGCGTGCGGTTCTTATACGCCCCTGAGAACGCCACGAATGCCGCACTAATGCCGTACTTCCGCCTTACGAACAACTAACTTCCGCTTTACGAACGGGGGGGGGGGGGGGGGCGTTCGCGTGAGTGCCGTACGGATCTTCCTTCGCACGGCGTTCACAGGAACGATGTAAGGGTCCTCCAAGAACAGCTTAATGTGTTATTGCGGCGTACTCACAACCACCGTGGGAACATGGGGTCTGGAATGGTCTCCTGACCCTAAATAGTGCTTTGTCCTTAGGTTGTCCCTCGGGCATTAGTGCGGCGTTCCTACGAAGAGTTTTCGTGGCGCGTTCGTAGAAAATCTTGGTCAAGACCATCGACCTGGCCACGACCTTACGAACGGGCTACGAACGCTGGACTCTTGTAAGCCTCCCTTAAGAAGGCCGCGGGAGACGGTCCAGAAACCGTTCGGTGGGCGGTCGCAGCCTTTCGGAAGGGCCATGAGACCGTAGCATCAGCGGGGGACCTGTGCGCACCTTACTTTTCACCTCAAGATCGAAAACAGACGCGGGCATGACTACTAACGTAGTATGCCGTTAAGATATATGGAAAAAATAGTCCACAAAATTCGGGTCTCGTAAATTAATGTATTATTTACGAGAATAATGGAAATGCATATAGACTACGACTGCGAGAAAGAAGGGTATATTATCTCTCAAGTAAAAGTGTCTAAGGTTTTTTCTCTCTTGCTTTCTTACTTTTTTGCGCTGGCTATTGCTCACCTCTTTTCGATAACTGCTTGGTTTCTCTCAAGAGGGAGAATGTAATAATAATAAAAAAAGTATTTAATTCACAAAAGTTGCAACAACCAAAAAGTATCGTAAAAGATAAACATAACTTTAACAGTGCCTGTATACTCTTTTCTTTGAATAAAATGAGAGTATTCACGCCTTTCTGGGTTCAAAATTGCGCCCTGAACTGTGATCGGCGCGTGACCAGTTTCGCTGGAATTAATTTAAAGAATCAGGCTTTCAGATCTCATTCACTTGAGGATGAAGGGCTACATGGCAGAAAGTGCCCCAACCCCTTTAATAATGATGATGATAATTAGGTAAGGGTGGTTTGATGATGGTAATTAGGTAAGGATGGTTAAGTCATCTCATTCCTTTTTGACTGAGGAGACTATGGAGAAATTGCTTCTGGAATGTCATAGTTCTTGGTCTAAGATTCTCGGTAAGTTCAAGGTAGCTGTTAATAGGTGGAAAGCAGGGCTGCTAGACACAAGATATATCGCCAGATTTAGATAAAACTGCAGGGTTGATATCGGGTAATTTTAAGTAATCTATTCCAGCCAGTCAGTTCAGTCCAGTTTATGGTGTCATTTTGTCTAAAATCAGTCAAAAAGTGTAAGAGAGAACCTGGTCGGCAGTTATACCGTAGACTTTTTTTTTATTAATCTAGAATAGGCACTAATACAGAGACTAATATTTTTGTTAATAGAATCTGAACGTTGTCACCGATGATATTTACTTGATAGATTGACATTCGGATTGGATATCGAAGATGGATCCGCGAAGGAGAGCGGTGAAAGCGAGAGGCTCGTGAAACTAAAGTATTTCCCTAAGTTACGGAATCATTAAACTTGTGGAATGCTCCTGCGTAACCGGATTGGTTTTGGTACGAAT
>NC_061838.1:24994473-24996973 GCF_019202785.1 Penaeus chinensis | reverse complement strand
CGGCGGAGTGCGTGTCATGGTGACAAGGCACTTCCGACCCGGCCGAAAGCACGCGTCGCTCTCTCCTCCTCCTCGTGTTTGATCGCCCATACTCGGAGCCCGTTCTGATCCTCCTCTTCCTCCTCCTCCTCCTCCTCCTCCTCCTCTTCCTCTGCGTCTTCTTCCTCTTCTTCCACGGTAAAAGTTATAATTAATTTGTGCTGTGTGGTGCAGCGGTAGCGTTCTCGTTTAGCAATCTTGCTGACCTGCGTTCGAATCCCTCGCCGCCAGTGGATGCTAACCCCGGCCATTCCTTGCACACTGGGGATAGTCTAGAGGCAAAATGAAACAGACAGTATGTCACACCAAGAATATCCTTTGTAACAAATGGAATCAAACTAAACATCCTCCTCCTCTTCCTCGTCTTCCTGCTCCTCCTCACCGTACCCCCCCCCCCACTTCTCCCTCCTTCTCCTTCACCTCTTCCTCCTCCTCCACATCCTCGCCGTGACCCCCCCCCCCTCCCCCCCTCGTGCAAATTAGCGCTGCAAGGAGAAAATCTGTACCAGGTTCTTCCCGAAGGTGTCATTAATTGGACTGTGAACCTTGAGGGACCCGCTGGCCTTATCGCTCGCCAGTTGAATACTTTTCTCCTAATGTCGTCGGCCAGTAATAACTATAATCAATTTAGTTTTGTTCCATTTGTTGCACTGGATATTCTTGGCGTCACAGAGTGTCGGTTTTATTTTGCTTCTAAATTACCCTCTGTGTGCAAGGAATGGCCGGGGTCACCATCCACTGGCGGCGAGGGATTTGAACGCAGGTCAGCAAGATTGCTAGACGAGATCGCTGCCGCTGCACCACACAGCACCAGTAGTCTTCCGGAACTCCTTAAAACGCTTGTCTTCCTTTCAGGAAGGGAGCAAGCATGGAGGAATAGTGGAGGTATCATTTTTTTTTTTTTTTTTTTTACTTGGATGCGTGAATTTATTATCTGCGCTTCCCTTTTTTTTTATTTTTTATGGAGACTTGTTTATGTACCTTCATTTTAAGCTATGCAGAGCTTTCGTATAACTTTTATTGTTTAGAAGTTCAGGCTGCGTAGGAGTGCGCGCAAAATTGATGCTGGCACCCTCGGGCACGTGAAATCGCCTTCCAAATATAGGAGCGCGCGAAATCGATTTCCTAAAACGGGCTTGTATGCTGGAGTTATGAGGTTCACTTTTAGAAGAAAAACTTTGACAGAAAAAAAAAAACTTTATTTCTGATGTTTTCTTTATTGTTTACTTTTTTGTTTGGTTTGTTTTGGATTATGCATCGAGAGTATGTGGAGCTGAAGTATTGTAATAAAACTTTTTTTGTGTGTGTGTGAAAGAGGAAATCGTGCTGCCAGCTGATTTTATAGGCTAGTGGGTAAAGGGTTAAAGGCTAGAGTTGACTGTTGGAAGAGTTTTTATTTGTGCACGCGTCGCTTTTTAAAAGTCCTTTCAAGGCCTCCCTTCCATCGTGAGTATATCGAGAGAAAGGTCTATTAGCGGAGACCTTGGCGATGCACGAGGAAGCCCGCCGGGGGAGTGCCATGCCCCGGGAGTGCCATGCCCCGGGAGAGTGTCACTGCGCGCTGGCAGGTTCCGTCCCCCAGTGACCTCGCCCGGACGCCTGCCTATCTGCCTCGGTGGTCGGGCGGCGTTCGTGGTTCCTGGGGCTCTGTGGGCTGTGGGCTGTGGGCGTTGTGGGTCCCTTCCTTCTCTTCCTTCTCTCTCTCCTTTCTTCCTTCCTTTCCCTTCTTCCCTTCGCTCTCTCCTCCCGCTCTCGCCGGCGTACCTCTTGGCCTTCTGGGTACGGCATTAGCATACGGCGGGGCTCTGGTGAATGCAAGATGCGCTCTCGGCCTTCCCGCGGAACTCCTCCTCAGTCTGGTGTGTACACTCGCTCGCTCACTCACTCACTCACTCACTCACTCACTCACTCACTCACTCACTCACTCACTCACACACACTCACTCACTCACTCACTCACTCACTCACTCACACTCACTCACTCACTCACTCACTCACACTCACTCACTCACTCACTCACTCACTCACACTCACTCACTCACTCACTCACTCACTCACTCACACTCACTCACTCACACTCACTCACTCACTCACACTCACTCACTCACACTCACTCACTCACTCACTCACTCACTCACTCACACTCACTCACTCACACTCACTCACTCACTCACTCACTCACTCACTCACTCACTCGCTCACTCGCTCACTCACTCTCTCACTCGCTCGCTTGCTCACTCACTCGCTTGCTCACTCACTCGCTTGCTCACTCACTCACTCGCTCACTCACTCACTCACTCACTCACTCACTCACTCACTCACTCGCTCACTCACTCACTCACTCACTCACTCACTCGCTCGCTCGCTCGCTCACTCACTCACTCACTCACTCACTCACTCACTCACTCACTCACTCACTCACTCACTCACTCACACACACACACACACACACACACACACAC
>NC_061838.1:24979473-24984473 GCF_019202785.1 Penaeus chinensis | reverse complement strand
GACAAGTCCAGAACATGTACGCTTTCCTGCCCAGCGACGGGAAATACTGTGCTCTGGCTACTCTTGTTCTCCACACATTGCTTGTTCTTTTTTATTGCAAATACGCCAGGCTCCATAACATAGAGCACGCAGCATGGGGTATACGTGCCGGTCTGTGACGTAGTTCCTTGAACAATACTGTGTACGTGGAAGAGAGTAGTACCGAGGCAACATAATTCCCACGGCACTGTAGTTTAGTTTATTACACGGTACATAGACCGCACACAAGACACACACCACCTCGCACACTGTACTATACAAACACGAACCACGAGGCTTTGCTGTCCTAATCTCAAAGCTTAGCGCGTTTCCATTCGTGCTAACGGCCACTTGCTGCGAGGCTTTACACGGTCGGACATGGAGCGCGCTGAATGTTCTTTGTATAGAGGTTCTGGCTAGAAGGGTCACGTGGCACCGTGGCTCGCGTAAGGCACTGGAAGAGCGCCCGCAGTACCTGGGCAATGTATATAGTGTGGGGAAACATATGCGTCTGTAATGTGATTCCTGCCTCTGGTTCTAGTTTTTTTCTTGTGCGTCTCTTAATTAGTTGATATGTCTGTCTCATTTTAGTTTTTGATTGCCTCTCTATCTATCTGTCTGTCTCTGTCTGTCTATCTATCTGTCTATCTATCTATCTATCTATCTATCTATCTATCTAAAAATATACAATCGCGCGCCCACCGCCACCACCGCCACATTCTGCATCAACCAAGACCGGGTTAGTTTGAACTGGAATTTTTACGCAGTGTATTTACCAAGTAACTCTGTGTTGATCGGGAGTTTAAAGTTAGTTGCTGAGTAAGACGCTGCTGTTGCCTTTTACATCGCTCTTTACATCGTCATCATGCGCGAGCGATTCGTATGATGCATGCCTATTGCGTATTGTATACCTGCGTGTTGCATGCATTCGTCATGGAAGAATGATAATGCAACTATAACTTAGATCACTCGGCAAATGAAAATTACTGCAACAGCGGCAAGATTAGCATGTGAAGCTCGCCAATTCCTCCCCGTTTTTAGGAATTAGCGCACTTATTTTCTTCCATTTCCTTCGGGCGGCCATTCCCTCTATCGCTTGGTCGCGAGGACGGCGCGCGTCTCGCTCGACGCTGGCCTTGGGAGGCAGGCGAGGCAGGAGGAGCCAGCCGGGGTCATTCACTTCGAGGCGGAGGTCATGCTGTCCCGGGAGCAGAGGGAAGTCCTGCCCGGACGGGTTTTTCCGCAGACACCCCCTCGCCCCCTGCCTCCCCCGGGTATGAGCGCAGATACCCCGAAGCGCCCTCCTCCTCCTCCTCCTCCTCCTCCTCCTCCTCCTCCTCCTCCTCCTCCTCCTCCTCCTCCTCCTCCTCCTCCTCCTCCTTCTCCTTCTTGCCCACCCTTCCCATTCCTGCCTCTGGGTCTTCGCTCGCACCTTCGTTCCCTGCCCTTGAGGGAGAGCGAAAGGACTCTTAGGGACGTTGGCGAGGGGCGCGAGGGGGCCATGTTCCTGCAATCGTTGAGAGAGAGAGAGAAAGAGAAAGAGAGAAAGTGATTGAGAAAGAGAAAAAGAAAGAGAGAGAGAGAGAGAGAGACTGAGAGGGAGAGACACTGGCTGACTGCGACTCAAAGTGCACCTTCGCCATGTAGACTTCGAGAGGAAAAGCCCCCCCTTTTGCAGGGGTATACTCTACCCTATTGCAAATCGCTCGGGATATTTCAACTTTCCTCCCGCCCTTGCATTATCTGTCCCAGACCCGGCGCAGGCCAACACCCTACACCGCCTGCAAGGTCACAGAACCACCTATCCACAGGTTATCGACACCGTCTTGGGTAGGAAAGAGACGAAAGAAAAAAATGAGAAAAATCACGACATGCAGGAAAGCCAGCTGTCTGTCAAGTGCATCTCAGGAGACTTAAGATACTGTCGAGTTCCCGCGTTGCTTCTTCGAGGCCGATGAGAATCGCTCTCGGGACGACGCGAGGAGGAGGAAAGGGAGGGAGAGGGAGATGGAGAGGAGGAGGAAGAAGAAGAAGGAGAAGAGGAAGAGGAAGGGGAGGGGATGAGGAGGAGGAGGAGGAGGAGGAGAAGAAGGAGAAGAAGGAGAAGAAGGAGAAGAAGGAGAAGAAGGAGAGGGAGGAGAAGGAGGAGAAGAAGGAGAAGGAGGAGAAGAAGGAGAAGGAGGAGAAGAAGGAGAAGGAGGAGAAGAAGGAGAAGGAGGAGAAGAAGGAGGAGGAGGAGAAGAAGGTGAAGGAGGAGAAGAAGGAGAAGGAGAAGGAGAAGTTGCGCCAAGAAACTCTTCGCTTGATCCAATTTTCAAATTCGTTGGGGACCTTCTTGAAGCCGTCATTAATATTCTTTTCAGCGTAATGGAATCCTTGTGGGACTTCGGCGAGCGGTTGCATTCCCACCGGCGAGATGCGGTCGTGGTCCCGGGCGAAGGCGAGTGAAGGGCGGGCGGGCGGGGGGGGGGGCGGGCGGGCGGGCGGGTGGGCGTCGCTGTCCCTGGAGCAGGACGCGAGACCTTGAGCGCCTCCCGGTGTCTTGTCATGGCGAGCGCATCCTCTTCTCTGGAGGAAATACCGCGGGCTCGAGTAATGAAGGATGGAGGACATCATAGTGTGGTGAGGAGTTAAGGTATTCGGGTCAGTGTTACGATGGGTGTTTTTGTTACGGTTATTGATTATTAATGTGGTTGTTATGACTCATAGTATTACGATGGTTAATGATGGTCACTTTAGCATTATTGTTATTATTATTATTATTATTATTATTATTATTATTATTATTAGTGGCGTACCGCTGAAAGAAATTACATAAAATCCATCTGAAGATGAGTTTACACACTGAGCGTAAAATGCTGTTAACCTCCAGACATTGAAAAGGGGTGGTGAACTTTAAGGCCTGTGCCTCTATTTTGATGATAAGCAGAAAAATCCAGTTCTCACCTCCGAGGGCGGCCATGACGAGGGAAGAGCGGAGGAAAAGGGAAATGCCTCTCGTTCCAGACCCATTTTTCGTGCGCGGCGCCAAGTGGAACTTTCCCCTGCTAGGAATTGTCCTGGGATTGGGGGGTAATTTTCCTTTTTCTTAAATGGCGGGTATTATGGTTTATTGTTATTAGTTTTTTTTTTTTTTTTTTTTTTTTTTTTTTTTTTCAACCACTGTCTTTGGGTAGGAAAAACCTACTTTTCTTCTCTACATTTCATAACCGACTGCGGTCATTTTTATACTGTTGTATTGAACTCGATAATCCCCGTATTACTGCATCACCAGCGCCCTTGCCATTATCTGTGGCATCCCTGTCCTCCCCATCATCTCTTCCCCAATCCCAGTATGTCCATTATCATCGTCGACCCAGTCATCGTCATCATCTGCTCCCCAATCCCAGTATGTCCATCGTCAACCCAGTCATCGTCAACCCAGTCATCGTCAACCCAGTCATCGTCTACCCAGTCATCGTCAACCCAGTCATCGTCATCATCTGCTCCCCAATCCCAGTGTGCCATTATCAGCTTTATCTCTGCTCTCGTAATGCAATTCCCCCAATCCCAGGAAGCCCTTTTACGCGGTATTAGATGACGCGGTTCCAAATCCCTCCGCGGCTCTTGCCTGGGCCGCCGCCTGCGCTCGGCCGAGACTCCTCCGGGATGCAATCGCTGAGGGAGGGGGAGGGGGAGCGGGGGGGACAGGGAGAGGGAGAGGGAGAGAGGTAGCGAGAGACAGAAAGAGGGGGATAGAGGGAGAGAGAAAGAGGGAGGGAGAGGGAGAGAGAGACAGAAAGAGGGGGGGAGAGGGAGGGAGAGAGAGGAAGGGAGAGGGAGAGAGAGACAGAAAGAGGGGGGGAGAGAGAGGGAGAGAGAGGAAGGGAGAGGGAGAGAGAGAGAAAAAGAGGGAGGTAGAGGGAGAGAGAGAGAAAAAGAAGGAGGTAGAGGGAGAGAGAGAGAAAAAGAGAGAGGTAGAGGGAGAGAGGGAGAGAGAGAGAAAAAGAGGGAGGTAGAGGGAGAGAGAGAGAAAAAGAGGGAGGGAGAGAGAGGAATGGAGAGGGAAAGAGAGGAATGGAGAGGAAGAGAGAGACAGAAAGAGGGAGAGAGAGGGAGAGAGGGAGATATCATTTCCTGATCTGTTTATAAAGGGTGAATTATTTGAATTCTGGCTTGTTTATTGTTGACTGGTCTAGAAGTGATGCTGAATATGAATGGCGAATTTTAAATAGGGAATAGATATATAAGTAAAAACAAAGTTTGTAGGGAAAGAGTGTTTGAACCGCATATAAATCGGCATATGAAAAGAACTTCCCTCCCTACCTCCCTCCCCTCCCTCCTCTGCCTCCCTCCCTCCCCTCCCTCTTCTACCTCCCTCCCTCCCCCTTTTCCCTCCCTATTTCCTCCCTCCCCTCCATCTTTTGCCTCCCTCCCTCCCCCTCTTCCCTCCCTCCCCTCCCGCTTCTGCCTCCCTCCCTTCTCCCTCCCCCTTTTTCCGCACTATTCCCTCCCTCACCCCTTTTTTTCTTGCACCCACCCCTTCCCTTCTTCCTCCCTCCTTCTCCTCCCCTTCTTCCTCCCTCCTTCTCCTCCCCTTCTTCCTCCCTCCTTCTCCTCCCTTCTTCTCCTCCTTCTCCTCCCCTTCTTCCTCCCTCCTTCTCCTCCCCTTCTTCCTCCCTCCTTCTCCTCCCCTTCTTCCTCCCTCCTTCTCCTCCCCTTCTTCCTCCCTCCTTCTCCTCCCCTTCTTCCTCCCTCCTTCTCCTCCCCTTCTTCCTCCCTCCTTCTCCTCCCCTTCTTCCTCCCTCCTTCTCCTCCCCTTCTTCCTCCCTCCTTCTCCTCCCCTTCTTCCTCCCTCCTTCTCCTCCCCTTCTTCCTCCCTCCTTCTCCTCCCCTTCTTCCTCCCTCCTTCTCCTCCCCTTCTTCCTCCCTCCTTCTCCTCCCCTTCTTCCTCCCTCCTTCTCCTCCCCTTCTTCTTCCCTCCTTCTCCTGCCTCCTCCTCC
>NC_061838.1:24967900-24970400 GCF_019202785.1 Penaeus chinensis | reverse complement strand
TTGCATTTCCGCAAGTATCCGAGAGCCTGAAAGTGGTTTCTTAAAATAGCTTTGTGGATAAGTTGTAAATGTGTGTGTGTGTTTTCTTAAGCAAAAGGAGTGGTAGTTCGAGAGAACTTACGTGCACTTGGGTTTAGAAACCATATTTATTGACAATTCAGTGTTATCTTGCTTTTAATCCATTAGCTTTAATTGTTCAGACTGTAGACTCTCATACGATAAGAAATGGTATACACGTGGTTTATCGCTTGCAAGTTTAAAGTTGCAGGGTTCAATAGTAGCATTATGGTGACAGCGTTATAAATTGGGTGATATGTTGTGTGTATGTGATGGCTTTGAATATTTTATTTATTTATTATTGATGTTGTTATTTTGGATCACTGTGGGCGGAAAAGTACGAATAGGAATAGGAATAGTAGTAGTAGTAGTAGCAGAAAGAGGAGGAGGAAGAGCAGCAGGAGGAGGAGGAGGAATAGGAATAGTAGTGGTAGTAGTAATAGTAGTAGTGGTAGTAGTAGGAAGAGGAGGAGGAGGAGGAAAAGAACAAGGAGTAGTAGGAGTAGGAGTAGGAATAGGAGAAGGAGAAGGAGAAGGAGAAGGAGAAGGAGAAGGAGAGGAGAAGGAGAAGGAGAAGGTGGAGTCTTTTTCAGTAGGTGATATACCTAAATGATTTGCATGTAGGCCAGTGGGGATGTGTTGAGTTAGCGTCACTGTCTCTAATCAGCAGATCGCGATTGATTCATTCTCACAAAGGTTTCAATGTATTTTTTTCCGCTGTTTATGCTGACAGAGACTGATTGGAGAACTTGAGTCTTCCCGAAAACCACCGCATGGTTAGGCTTTCCACTCTAAGGGGAAATTTCATTTTCCTGAATTGCTTTTTTTCTTGTTTTCGGCTTTTGTGTGTGTGTAAATATATATATATATATATATATATATATATATATAATACATAATATAAATGTATATTTGTATATATAATATAAATGTATATTTGTATATATAATATATATGTATATTTGTATATATAATATATATGTATATGTGTATATATAATATGTATTTTTATGTGTAAATATAAATATATATATATGTGTGTGTATATATATATATATATATATGTGTATATATGTATATATTAATACAATATGTACTGTATATGTATATAAAGTATATTATATATATAATGTGTATATATATAATACATATATAATATAGTACATACGTGCAAGCGCGCACGCGCACACACACACACACACACACACACACACACACACACACACACACACACACACACACACACACACACACACACACACACACACACACACACACACACAATGTATGTATGTATGTATGTATATCTGTATATTTAATTATACACATGCACATATACATATGTGTGTGTGTTTGTGTACTCCTTTCTTCACTTTCCTTTCTATGTAACGCCACGCGCTTATGAGGGCAAGTGCATTATTCCCGTATTACCTGGGAACTGATAAGGCTTTGGATGTTGTGCTGACGTGTTTATTCCCTAATCCTCGCATGATTTATGGTGTAGATAGTGCGATTACGGACGAGAATAGCGATTGACGTGTCGATAATAGTGCAGCTGATTGTGATAACAGACGTAATTGTGATGACTGGCAGCCGGTCGATGGCGAGAGCGATGATGACGATGATGACGACGATGATGATGATGATGATGATGATGATGATGATGATGATGATGATGATGATGATGATGATGATGATGATGATGAAGATGAAGATGATGGCTGTGATGGTGACTCGTTATAGTGATTTGTCTTGCGGGAGGTTGTCTGTTTATAGTGGATGTAATGCGCGTCTGTCTCGCTGTTTGAAAATAGGAAGGGCATCCAGTCAGGCAGGAGTGAGGAGTGAGTGGGGGGGGGGGGAGGGCAGTCTCAAGATCCAGGCTTCCCAAAAGGGCACTCGTTTAACCCTTATGGAAAAAAAAAGAAATAGATAAAATGAAAGATAAAATCTTGGACGGAATACAGGATCAGTGCAAATTGCGATTGTAGTTTTTGAATTTACGATCATGTGACAGAGATCCATTTTGTGAGGAGGAGTTGCGACCGGGTGAGTGACTGTCTCCCCAGGTCAGCGGTAGGAGGAGGGAGGGGGAGGGGGAGGCGCGAAAGGGTTAGAGGAGGAGGAAGAGGAGGAGGGAGAAAGTAGAGTACACGTTGGGTGGCTTTCGCTCTCTTCCAATCCGGCGTGCTTGTTGCGCTCGACGCCTCTCTTTTAGTTTCTTTTCCCCTCTGCGTCGCCGCCTTTTGGGGATCGAAGGCCGAGTTCATACGTAATTGAACTGTTGTTAGGTTATGTATAAGGAATAAGGACCGTCGGAGAGAGTGTGGGGAGCAGGCAGTCGAGCAGGAGCGGCAAGCAGGAGGGAGAGCAAATTCCGCAGAAGTAGAGAAAGGGCTGGGGCAGGGGGGCAGGGGGGCAGGGGGGAGTAGGCGTGCAAGTG
>NC_061838.1:24957900-24965400 GCF_019202785.1 Penaeus chinensis | reverse complement strand
ATACTATATATATACAAAAATATATATAATATTAGTATATATCTATATATAATATAGAAATACTATAATATACATATACTATATTATATATATACTATATACATACGACACTATTTCTATATATATATTAAATAGTAATATAATATATAGTATATTTTATATATATAAATACTATACATATATAAAAATATAAATATATGTATATGTAAGATGATAATATATACACGCACACGCACTTCCTCTCTCTCTCTCACTCTTCTTCTCTCTCTCGTCCTCTCTCTCCTCTCTCTCTCACTCATTCTCTCTCTCACTCTCACTCTTCGTCTTTCTCATCTCTTTCACTCTCTCTCTGTCCTCTCTCACCCGCAGCCCCTTACCCCTCTCTTCGTTTTTGTCCTCTCTCACTCTCCCCCCCCCCCCCCCGACATCATCTCTCTCCCCCCTCACATCCTCTTCTCCTCTACTTCTCTCCCCCTCTCCCCTTTCCCTTTCTCTCCCCCTCTCTTCTCCCCGTCCTCGCTCTCATCCTCTCTCTTTCCCTCGTGATACCATGTCGTATGGCCACCCCCCCCCCTCACCCCCACCCCCTCACGTAGCGTTCTCGGCCCCCATTCCATCACACTCTTCAACTTTCTATCCCCTGTCTTTATCCGCCTACGCTCTGCCTCCTTCCGACTGCGAGTCCTGTTGAAAGTGTAGCCTGTATCTCGCTCTCTTTTTTCTTGGCTGTTTCTTTCGCTCTCGCCATTTGATTGTCCTTTTTTTTTCTCTCTTTCTCTTTGTTGTATTCTATCTCTCGCTTTCTTCCCTTTCGCTCTCTCGTTTTGTCTCATTCTCTCCCACTCGTTTTGTCTCATTCTTCCTCTCTCGTTTTCTCTTGCTCTCTCTCTCTCTCTCTCTCTCTCTCTCTCTCTCTCTCTCTCTCTCTCTCTCTCTCTCTCTCTCTCTCTCTCTCTCTCTCTCTCTCTCTCCCCTCCCTCCCTCCCTCCCTCCCTCCCTCTCCCTCTCCCTCTCTCTCCCTCTCCTCTCCCTCTCCCTCTCTCTTTCGTTTCTTTTCCTCGTTTATTTGCGAAACGTTTCACCGCCTTCCTGTGCATCCGGGTGTCATAAAAAGCGTCGTGACTGGAAGGAATCATTGCTGGCCGCCGCTCAGGCTCCTTATCTCTTGCCGTGCCGGCCGTCTCCCTTCCCCGCTCCTTTCCCACGTCCTTTCCCGGCTCCATTCCTGGCTCACTTCCCGGTTCCCTTCCCCGCTCCCTTCCGGTTCCCTTCCCCGCTCCTTTCCCAGGTCCTTTCTCGGTTCCCTTTCCTGCCTCCCTTCCCGCCTGCCTCCCTTCCCCGCTCCCTGCCTGGCTCCGTCGCCGCTGTAGCTCCCCGGCCGCTTTGACGACGCCCTGTCTGGGTCCCTGGCTACGTTAGCGCCTCGCCGGGTGGCACCCTGGCTCCCAGGCCGGCTGCTCCGTCCGGCCGCGGCTTGGCGTCAGCAAAATCGCTTCCATAGACTTAAAGTCGAGGCTATTTCTTCTCTTTCCTCTTTTACCTCTCCCTCTGTCTGTATTTCTTTATCTGATCTATCTGTCGACCTATATCTATCTCATCTAATCAGTCTCTGAATATTGTTTGGTGTGCGTGTGTGTGCATGCGTTCCTGTTCCTTTTCCCGTAAAACGAGGGAGCCGGAGACGCCCACAAGAGCCCTCGGGGAAACGGCTCGCGGGTTGTCTGGACACAGCTTGGTATGCAAGTCGGAATGGTACCTCGTCATTGCCCGTCTCCGCTCGCCTCGTGCAACGGAGGAGTGAGGGAGGCCAGACGCCGGCGAGGAAGGAAGGAGGTAGGGGAGCGAGGGGGGGGAGGAGGGAGGGAAGAGAGTGTGGAAGGAAGGGGAGGGAAGCGAGGTGGGGGAGAGAAGGGGGGAGAGGTGAGGGATGAGGGAGGGAGGGAAACAGGTGAGGAATGACGGAGGGAAAAGAGGTGAGGGAGGAAGGGTAGAGAAGAAAGGGGAGGAATGAGGTAGGGAAGCGATGTGGGGGAGGAGGGAGGGAAGAGAGTGAGGAAGGAAGGGTAGGGAAGAGAAGTGACGGAGGAGAGCGCGGCGAGGAAAGAAATAGGGAAGAGAGTGCAGAAAGAGGACGAGGACGAGGACGAGGACGAGGACGAGGACGAGGACGAGGACGAGGACGAGGACGAGGACGAGGACGAGGAGGAGGAGGAGGAGGAGGAGGAGGAGGAGGAGGAGGAGGAGGAGGAGGAGGGAGGAGGAGGAGGAGGAGGAGGAGGAGGGAGGAGGAGGAGGAGGAGGAGGAGGAGGAGGAGGAGGAGGAGGAGGAGGAGGAGGAGGAGGAGGAGGAGGAGGAGGAGGAGAGCGTGGTGTGCACGGAGGAGCGAGAGCGTGAGAGTGAGTTCGGGGTTCTCATGGGCGCTTCCGGTCCTGACGCCTGTTGCCTGTATATTGACGTTGCTTTTGTTTACGTGAATCGCGGTTCGTTTGTGATAGGGAAACGGTGGAAGGTGTGATAGATATGGAGAGAGTGCTGGACGAAGGCAGAGAAAAGGAAGGGCCAAAATGCATTGGGCAGAAAACTTTCCTCTATATGTGTGTGTGTCAGAGAGCAAGCGTGTGACGATTGTTGGAGTATTAGTGAGGAAAGGGCGGAAAGGAAGGGCTGGTGGGGCGAGGAGGGAGGGGAGGGGGAGGGAGAGACCCCGCTCTCTTGCCTTGTTCTCTCTCCCTCGAGTGTCCGTTCTCATGTTGCTCATGTCGCTTGTCCAAACGTCTTTTGATCTTGAGTTCAGGGGTGCGAGGAAATTTCCCGTCGCTTCTTCCTTTGCTTCTCTTTCTTCTTTCCCTTGTCTTTCTCCTCCGGCTCTACAGTTTTTGATTACACGTCTACACCCTCTTCGCGATTCATATTAATAAGATTGAAGAAGTACAGACTAACCAGCTGACCATCGACTGGTAGCGCCATGAAATATATTCCTTCTCTGCATTTGGCTTCTCTCTCTCTCTCTCTCTCTCT
Organism: Penaeus chinensis; assembly: GCF_019202785.1. Classification (NCBI taxonomy): domain Eukaryota; kingdom Metazoa; phylum Arthropoda; class Malacostraca; order Decapoda; family Penaeidae; genus Penaeus; species Penaeus chinensis. The sequence continues at coordinate 24,962,381 of NC_061838.1, read as the reverse complement.
CTCTCTCTCTCTCTCTCTCTCTCTCTCTCTCTCTCTCTCTCTCTCTCTCTCTCTCCTCTCTCTCTCTCTCTCCTTCTCCTCCTTCTCCCCCTTCCCCCTCCCTCCTCCCTCCCCTCCCTCTCCCTCCCCCTCCCCCTCTCCCTCTCCCTCCCACCCGTATGTGTGTATGTATGTATATGAAAAATCGCCGAAGTGGTGTGGAATAGCGAGGCAAGGTAGTTAGCAACGTAATCAGTTGCTAACAAAGATAATCGTTCAGTTCCTCATTGAACACAAGTAAAGCTAACAATAGTTGTTTTTTTTCTCTGTCTGTGCATGTATACATATATAAGTGTGTTGTATTAATATCGATATGATACACTGAGTCTGATGTCTGTAGTCTAAATTTGGCGACCTTCAATAGCACTGTTGCCAAGTTGTAATATCGGAGCAGATTGGAAGGAGGAAGAGGTGACTGGAGAGTTTTTTCTCCCCTCCCCCCCCTCCCCAGTTTTTTTCCCCCATTTTGTATCGCGGTTTTTTTTTCATACTTTTTTCTTACGTGTTTTGTGAATCTTCGTCTCTTTTTGTTGCAATGTTTTCTCAAAGCTCTCAATTTAAACGATTTTTTGTTACTTTTTTTCGTTCTTTTTTTGCTTATTGCCTTGTTGCCGCCGCTGTTTGCACACAATTGCAGGTGTCTGTTATTTTCTTTCCTGTTTTTTTTGGTCATTCATTGAATTTCAAGAATGTTTCGTTTTTTTTTTTTTGAAGGGGCGCAGGTGGCTTTCTAACATGGAATACTTCCTACGTTATTTCCCTATATTCATTTTGTTCTTCCTTCGTGTTTCTTGCTGTTTATGTTTGTTCAGTTTTTTTTTTTCTCTCTCACCCTGTTTGACTCTTGTTTGTTTTCTGGAAGGTACTCTCTCTTGTACAGTCTCTCTCTCTCTCTCTCTCTCTCTCTCTCTCTCTCTCTCTCTCCTCTCTCTCTCTCTCTCTCTCTCTCCTCTCTCCCTCTCTCCCTCTCTCCCTCTCTCTCCCCCTCTCCCTCTCTCCCTCTCTCTCCCCCCCTCCCCCTCTTTCTCTCTCCCCCCTCCCCCTCTTTCTCTCTCCCCTATTCTCTCCCCTCCCCCCACTCTCTCTCCCCTATTCTCCCCCCTCCCCCCTCTCTCTCTCCCTGTCTCCCTCAATCCCTCTCCTTCCTTTCTTTCTCTCACACAACCCTAATAAAGATGGCTGCAATTCTTCGTCCTTTATCTTTTTATTCCCTGGTATTGTTACCTAAGCCCGCCTCTCCCGCCCTTCCCCTCGGCCGACAGCGGGAAGTCTGCTGTCACGCTCGGGGGGAAGAATCGCCTTTGTTTAGGCCTAGTTCGGGGCGGCGCGGGTCTGCAGCGGGCTCCTCCCCTCGCGTTCCTTCACCCTCCTTCGGCTCCGTCCTCCGCTACAACGCCTTTTCGCCTTCTATCCCCTCCTCCTGCCCCTCTTTCTCTCTCTTCTTCTCTTGCGCCTCTTCCTCTCTCTCCTATCCCCCGCCTCTCTTCCTCCCTTCCTTCTCCTCCCTGCTTCCGCTCCCTCCTCCCCCTCTCCTTCTCTTCTTACTCCTCCTCCTCTTCCTCCTCCTCCTCCTCCTCCTCCTCCTCCTCCTCCTCCTCCTCCTCCTCCTCCTCCTCCTCCTCTTCCTTTCACCCCCTCCTCCTCCCTTTAAAAGGAAGTGGTGGTCCCGCACGACCCCCCCCCCCCTCTCTCTCTCCGTTCGTCTCCTTTTACTCCCATATTCATTTTTTTCTCCTTTTTATTTCTTGTTTCAGTCTTCCTCGCGTGCCCCCCCCCCTCCCCCAGCCTCTTCTCGAGCTCCATCTCCCCCCTTTCACCTACCCCCCCCCCCATCATCAGCACCGTCGTCGGGCGAAAAGGTAGAAGTAGAGGCGTTTAGATATGGTAGGAAGGTAGCAGGTGCTTTGGTGTTAGTAACAGTGACAACATTAATTGTAGTGTTGAAGGTAGGAGTTAGTCTGGTAGCGGGAGGAGCAGCCATATGGAACTACTATCATTTCTGGCTTTTAGTATCCCGTTATTAAAGTCTATCTGGAGCACAGGCTTGAGAGAGAGAGAGAGAGAGAGAGAGAGAGAGAGAGAGAGAGAGAGAGAGAGAGAGAGAGAGAGAGAGAGAGAGAGAGAAAGGGGGTGGGGGGTTGGAGGGAGAGAGAGGGTCATTACCGGTCGGAGGTCATCTAGTTTTTTATATGTTGGCACACAAACTAGAACGGTTTTAGGTGTTTCAGTCTGTAGTTGTTGTTTTTTGTATTATTTCAAATATTTTCCGCTTTTTGGGTTTATTGTTGCCGTGTGATTTCTTTTTTTTGTCTTTTTTTTTTTTTGCATTTTCTCATTCACTGTAAATCCTGTCACCAAGACCAGTGGAATATAAAATCGGTTCAGGTTGTTTCAAAATGGCTTGTTGTTTGACTCGTAGCTGGTTTATGACGTCACATCGTGTTTCGAGCCGCTCCAGCTGAAATCCTTCCGCTAGTCGTGTGATAAATTCGATCTATATTTGCTGGAATTATCATCTTCCTGCATTCACGATTTCTATTTTAGACACGTACTACTGAATTGCGATGGAAATTGACTTCACGCTAGTAAAATATTTTACGCGTGTATCCATCGACTCCGCTGCAGATGACGTCATCACCCGCGCGAACCGAGGGGAGTGGCATAGCCTTGTATTCTCTTGACCTTAGCATAGGCAGTTTCTTTTTGCACATAAAATCAACAGATAGATGTTGTAGTTCCCGAAGCATTTCGCCATCGCAGCGGAATGAGTTGTGTCGATGCAGCAACAAAGGTTAAGGACGCAAGCACCTCTCGAGGGACGCCGCCGGGTAGCCAGGGCGGGGGGGCGGGGCGGGGTGGGCGGGGGTCGCCTGGGGCTGATTTACCCCCCTCCTCTTTCTTTCTTTCTTTCGTTCTCCCTCCCTCTCTCTCTCTCTCTCTCTCTCTCTCTCTCTCTCTCTCTCTCTCTCTCTCTCTCTCTCTCTCTCTCTCTCTCTCTCTCTCTCTCTCTCATATATATATATATATATATATATATATATATATATATATATATGCATATGCATATGCATGCGTGAGTGAGTGTGTGTGTGCGCGATTCTCCGTAACTATTCCCGCTTGCAGTTATATGTAAATGAGCGCGAATGTAGACACGCATGGTTTGTGTTTAATCCCCATGTGAGTGCGAGCAGTGTGACCTGCGGGAGTGAGTGCGAGGAAGCGACCTTGGCAACTGTGTAGGTAATGATCTAATTTCCAAGTTGGCAACTCGCACTCACTGGCTGGATGTGTCTGCATGTTTGATGTCACTGGATATTTGCGTTACATTGTCACTTGCTCTTTCCCAACTCATTTGCCGTGCGGGTTTTTCTCCTGTTGTGGTTTGATTTAGTTTCCTACCTGAACTCCCTTGTCTACACGCAATAGTGATGTAGTGAAGCATGATGATGTGTTGTCCATACCCACCCCCTCCCAAATTTTGCATAATGTATTCCTTGACCAAGTCGTCAAATATATATTATTTTCCGCTGTTCTCGCACCCGCCATTCCGGTAGTTTCCTTCATGACTGGGGTCCTGTGACTGGAGAGAGACTGGAAGGAGCGAGTGGCCGGGCGCTAAAGAGCCTTCGGTCGTCACGTGCGCTCGTCGCCTGCAGAGGGTGCCTCCCACGCTCCTTCGGCTGCTCATCGGGGCCGAGGGAGAGGGAGAGGGAGGGAGAGGGAGAGGGAGAGGGAGAGGGAGGGAGGGAGCGGGAGAGGGAGAGGGAGAGGGAGAGGGAGAGGGAGAGGGAGAGGGAGAGGGAGAGGGAGAGGGAGAGGGAGAGGGAGGGAGAAGAAAGAGAGGGAGAGAGGGAGAAAGAGAGAGAAACAAACCCAAAAAAAAAGACAGAGAGACAGAGAAACCGAGAAAAAGAAATACAAGAGAGCAAGAGAGAAATGCAGATGGGACTACAGATGCAAACAGGCAGATAGAAGGCGGAAAGTGAAAGGCGAAAAGATAGTGAAGGGCAGGGAAAGCAATTTCAAAAACGTAAGCAGAGAGGATTGCAATCAAAGGCAGACAGATAGAGAGAAAGAGAGAAAGAGTAAGAAAAAAAAATAGAGAGAGAGAGAGAGAGAGAGAGAGAGAGAGAGAGAGAGAGAGAGAGAGAGAGAGAGAGAGAGAGAGAGAGAGAGAGAGAGAGAGAGAGGCGTACAGCTGGTGTATGTGGTTGTGGGTTGAAGGGCCTGAACCTGATTGAGGTTGAAAGGTTAACTTGACGTGGGGGGTATAAGGTGGGGGGGGATGGGGGGTAAAGTGGTTGGAATGTTTGCAGTGCAGCTGTGGGACACCATGCGGGGGGGGGTATGGGGGGGGGCAGAATGGGCGTAAGGGTGTAGGGGGAATAAGGAGGGCGTCTGAGGGGGAATGTGCGAGTGAAGGGAAGCGGAGAGGAAAGGAT
>NC_061838.1:24945400-24952900 GCF_019202785.1 Penaeus chinensis | reverse complement strand
CACACACACACACACACACACACACACACAGAGACACACACACACAAAGACACACACACACACACACACACACACACACACACACACACACACACACACACACACACACACACACACACACACACACACGCATATACATATAATCTGTCAATTTGCCCATCCGGCTTTCCTCTCTCCCTTCCTCTCTCCGTCTATTCATCCATTTCCTTCGATCTCATCTCCCGTATCACGTGTTTGTTGTTGCGCTCATCTCGTGTATTGATGTGCTGTTAACCTTTGGCTGCTCGTTTAAGGCCGAGGCACGTGCACCGAGATGTCAGGGTCAACAACCTGACATTTTGGGTGCGAGTTGCGTGCATGGGTGCTTGCGTGTGTGCGTGCGTGCGTTCGTGCCTGCGTGCGTGCGAGCGGTCAGGCGGACGTTTCTGATATGTACGTGTGCATGTGTGCGCGTGGGTATGCATGTGCGTAGTCTGCGTGTGTAGGTGTCCCGCCTGAGTCTGCCGATATCCTCCCCCGCATCGTGTGATAGGATTTGCCGATGTTGAACCGCATTGATTTCTCGTCTTGAGCGCAGGACAGACGGGGACGTCTGGCCGGCCGTCGACCGCGCTGTGGCCGCCGCCTCGCTCGCGCGGGCCACGCGGACGCCGGGCTTCCTCCCCTCCTCCTCCTCCTCCTCCTCCTCCTCCTCCTCCTCCTCCTCCTCCTCCTCCTCCTCCTCCTCCTCCTCCTCCTTCTTCCACGTCTCCTTACAGGTAGTATAGTGGTTTTCTTACTTGACCGTCATATAAGCGGTTTGTGTTTGACTTTTGTGTTCTTTGTATGTCTCCACTTTTATATATTTTTTTTTTCTGAAGAATAGGTAAAGGGAGGAGCAAGCAAGGAAAGGCAGATAACGAAGAGGGAGAGTAGAAAGAATGGAAGAGACGGCTTAGCGAGGGGAGAAGAGTAGATGGAAGGTGGAGAGGATTTCTTTTCGCTTGCATGACGCCTTTCCCCTCCCCCTCCCCTCCCTCCCCTCTCCCTTTCCCCCCTCCCTTCTCCAAGTTCCACAGCTAATAGGCACCGGTTCTTTTTTTTTTTTTTTTCTTTTCTTTTTAAAATCCTGAACGCGTTCGGAGACGTTCTCGCTACGAATCCGAACGCGGTGGATAAGTACAAGCATCATTCAGAAAATATGATTGTTCCTTCCTCTCTTTCAGCTCTCTCTCTCTCTCTCTCTCTCTCTCTCTCTCTCTCTCTCTCTCTCTCTCTCTCTCTCTCTCTCTCTCTCTCTCTCTCTCTCTCTCTCTCCTACCCCCCTTTCTCCTTTTTTTCACTATCTCCTCAGTGTCTCCACCCACTTTCGTCGTTGGGTTTGGTCCTAGCCACCCTTCTCCCGCGCCGAGCGTTGATGCGTCGTCTGCCTTCGTTACGTTCGTTGAGCGGAAGCGGGTGGCTCACAGAGGATGAGATTATCGTACACTTGACAACGCATCTCTGTCCCCGTCTTGTGTCTTGCTTGATGGTTCAAAATCGCTGTAGTTTTTTTAATCTTTGTATCATGCTCTCTTGTCCCCTTAATGAGAGATAGTCCAATGGAAATTTAGGGTCAAGGATACGGGTGGAGTAGATAGAGATTTAAAAAAAAAAATACGGTTTAATGAAACACGAGAGTGGCGTCAGGCGCTCGGCATTTGTTTTCGACGAGTAAGTTGCATTGGAGTTGCTTTTTTTTTTTTTTTTTTTTTTTCCTTTTCTGGATTTATTTCTTCATTTTCCGGTTTAGGGAGGGGGAAGAGGGCAAGGACGGGAAGAGAAGATGGAGGAAGAAGAGGAGGAAAAGTGAAGAGGGACACGGAGGAATAACAAGAGGAGTAGCGCGTGAGGAGGAACCCGACGACGGCCGCGCGTTGAATATGGATCCTCCGCGTGCATGCGGTGGCGCGGACCCTGATTTGGGCTTGGCGAAAGGAGAGGGAGAGAGGACGTTTGTCTCTTTGTGTATGCGTGATGTTTTCGCTGTCTCTGCTGTCATCATGCGTGTTTTTGTTTCACGATTTAGTCGGTATGTTTATAGTTTTGTGTATGCGCGTGTTTTTACATTCGTGAGTTTTCTTCTTCTTCTTCTTTCTCTTCAGTTTCCTCTTGCTTTTCATTTTCTTCTCCTCCTCCTCCTCCTCCTCCTCCTCCTCCTCCTCCTCCTCCTCCTCCTCCTTCTCCATCCTCTTCATATTCCGAGTGTCCACCGTACCCTTTTCGTGCGTGTCCGTACGAATTCACGAAACTGTAACCGGTATTTTGTTGCCACGATACGCCGCGCGGTGTGGGCGGACCCGTGAGCAATGCGTTTCTATATCCAGACCATAGACGCCGGTCACGCTCCATTCGTGGGTGCGTTGGCCTCCCTTGCTGGGCACGTCGATCGCCGACGTCAAAGAGAAGATTGGGCGATTCCTATTCCTGTGTTCTCGTTTGTGTAAGTGTCATGCTATTTTCTGTGTTTCTGTGTCGAGGGTTTTTTTCAGCGGACGTCCGTGCAATTGGGAAGGGTGTTCAGTTCAGTTGGACCCGATTGGTGAGGGAAAGGGACAGGGAGAGAGTGAATAATTGGATGACTGAGAGAGAGAGAGAGAGAGAGAGAGAGAGAGAGAGAGAGAGAGAGAGAGAGAGAGAGAGAGAGAGAGAGAGAGAGAGAGAGAGAGAGAGAAGCACAAGGCAGTATTTCACCGTGTCAGGAAAGAATGGTTTTCTGCTGTCTTGAGGAGGGGGTGTGGGGTGGGGGGCACAGGTGCTGGCAGGTGGCGGCCGCAGTGGCAGATGGTGGGGGTCGCACTCATGGGGGAGGGAGGAGAGGGAGGGAAGGGAAGGAAAGGAGGGAAGGGGTAGTCATTTGTGGCCGAGAACTGATAGGTGTGTGTATGGGAGGGGGGGGGGGGGAGTCCAGAAAGGGGCGAGGAAACGAAATCGAAGGGAGGAAGGAGGAGGAGGAGGATGTAAGAAATCGCATGGTTTATGTGGATGTCTAAAAATATTGTGATAGTAATAATATATATATATTTTTTTTTTCGTTTGATTTGCTGTTCCCATTATTTTATTTGGACCGAAAACCCTTTCCCACCCATATCTCCGTACCATCCCCGCCCTCCCCCTCCCCCTCCCCTTCTCCTGCCTCTCCTCCTCCTCCTCCCTCTCCTCCCTCCCTTCCCCTCCCTTCTCCCCCCCATCCTCTCCTCCTCCCTCCCCCTCCTCCCCCCATCCCCCCTGCCCCACCCCCTCCCCCCTGCCCCACCCCCTCCTCCGCCCCTCCCCCCTGCCCCACACCCTCTTCCGCCCCTCCCCCATCTCCTATCTGGCCCTGAGACACCCAGGCAGACGTTCAGAAAGATAAACAGACCACGACGTAATTACAGCTAATTAAGGTAGACAGAAGTTATGAGAGAGGAGGAAGGGGAGAGAGAAAGAGCCGTTTTCATTATGATAGTCATTAGACAATTTTTTTTTTTTTTTTTTTCGTTGTGATATATCCACTAAGAGAGACTGTGAGAGGCCGAGAGAATCAGGTTAGGCGGACGGAGAGGAAGTAGAAAGAGGGAGAAGAAAGAGGAGATCAATGAAACAAGAAAGATGAACCGGAAATATGGTTGAGAAAAGCGGAGAAAACTGACACGGGAGATTCCTTTGCAACGAGTTCTGATGGTTAAGTGTTGTGAATGAAAATAGGTAAATCAAAAAGAGACATGAATGAGCGAAGAATTAACAGAACCTTGTCTTTGCAGGCGGGAAGATAAATGCGAGAGAGAGAGAGAGAGAGAGAGAGAGAGAGAGAGAGAGAGAGAGAGAGAGAGAGAGAGAGAGAGAGAGAGAGAGAGAGAGAGAGAGAGAGAGAGTGGGGGAGGAAGGGAGAGAGAGGGAGGAAGGGAGAGAGAGGGAGGAAGGGAGATAGAGGAAGGGAGAGGGAGGAAGAGAGAGAGAGGCAGAAAGAGAGAGAGAGGGGGGGGGATGAGTAATGGAGAGAGGGAGAGATGGGAAGTGGGGAGTATTTGTGTGTCTTGTGTGGAAAAGGAACACGGATTCTGTGCACGAGTGAGAGTGTGTCTGTGAGAGAGTGGGAGGAGCGTCAAGTGTAAGGAAAACAGGAATGTGAAGGAGGGCTGTGCGGCGAAGCGGAGGAGGGCAGCGCACGGTACTGTGAATGAGGGCGAAAGGAGAGGGAGGAGGCGTTGGGTGTGGGGACGGGTTGAGGGGAGGGAGGAGGGAGAGAGACAGACACAAAGAGAGAGAGAGAGAGAGAGAGAGAGAAGAGAGAGAGAGAGAGAGAGAGAGAGAGAGAAGAGAGAGAGAAGAGAAAAGAGAGAGAGAGAGAAGAGACAGAGAGACAGAGAGACGAGAGACAGAGAGACAGAAAAAGACAGAAGACAGAGAAGAAGAAGAGAAGAAGAAGAAGAAAAAGAGAAGAAGAAGAAGAAGACAGAGAGAAGAAGACAAGAGAAGAAGACAGAGAGAGAGACAGAACAGGAAAAGAACAGACAGAGAGAGAGAAGAAGAAAAGGGGAGAAGAAAAGAGAGAGAAAAGGGGGAGAAATAAGAGAAGACCGGGAAAAAATTGAAGAGGGCTGTCTGCGAAGCGGAGGAGGCAGCGACGGTACCTGAATGAGGGCTGTTTAAGGAGAGGAGGGAGGGCGATGGGTGTGGACAGGCTTGAGGAAGGAGGGAGGGAGAGAGACAGACACAGAGAGAGAGAGAGAAGAGAGAGAGAGAGGAAGAGAGAAGAGAGAGAGAGAGAGAGAGAGAGAGAGAGAGAGAGAGAGAGAGAGAGAGAGAGAGAGACAGAGAGACACAGAGAGAAGAGAACAGAGAGACAGAGGAACAGAGAAGAGAGAGAAGAGAGAGAGAGAGAGGAGAGAGAGAGAGGATGAAGAGAGAGAGACAGAAGAGAGAGACAGAGAGACAGAAGACAGAGAGAGACGACAGAGAGAGAGACAGACAGAGAGAGAGAAGAGAGAGAGGAGAGAGAGGAGAGAGAGGGGAGAGAGGGAGAGATGTAGAGATGACCCCTGAAAGATTTCGCCATGCAAGGCCTCCCTTGCCCCTCCTCCTCCTCCTCCATGCTCACGCGAGTCTAAAATACCTCGGAATGCGGCGTCTCCTTCCGCCAGGGGCGCGGCGTCGGCTGCATACGCGGAATGGCGAATCCTCGTCTCATGTTGCATTGCGAGGATTGCAAAGTCCCCGTACGGCGCGGGGACGAGGCGGGCGCGTGGGACCCACGTGGGATTCACGGGCCCGGTTGCGGGCCGCCGTCTGAAGGCGCTCTCTCTCGCTCCTCTCTCTCTCTCTCTCTCTCTCTCTCTCTCTCTCTCTCTCTCATCCTTCTCTCCTCCTCTCTCTCTCTCTCCTCTCTCTCTCTCTCTCCTCCTCACCCCACTCACCCTACCCTCACCCCCTCCCCCCTCCCCCCTCCCTCCCTTCCCCCCCCTCACCCTTCCCCCCCCACCCTCTCCCCGACTCCCTTCGCCATTCCCAGTTCCTCTCCCTCTTCCTCCTGTATCTATTTTCGTCTCCTCCCCTTCGCGCTGCCCGGGCTCCCGTGCCCCCGTCCGTTCCACCGGAAGCCCTTTGCATTGCAGCGTCTGCAACTTGTGTGGCCGACCAGCTTCTGCAACCGTGCCTTTGCTGACCAGGGGATTTGCGGACTCTCTTTTCAGTTCAGGTTTATAGCGCAGGCAGTTGAAATTTTGCAAGTGATTGGCAGTGTGCTGGTGTGCAATGCGGGAGCGCCGTTTGTTTCTTTACTCTCTCTGTGATCCATTTTCCTTCCCTTGGTGTTTGTGTGATGTAGTAGTATTTTTTTTTCCAACATACCAAGTCTGAGCGGGATTCAGGGGGTGAGGAAGGACGTCCGCCCAAGGCATTTGCTGAAGTTGGGAATGGGTGTTGGTCGGCTGAAATTGGGGGAGGCGGCCGGGTGGATTATTAATGGCGTGATGTTTATGGTGTGGCTTTACCAAGAAGCGAAATGTTTATGACCGGGCGATGCTAAAAGCAGCAACAGGCCTCGGCGCCGCGTGCATATCGCTATCAGCAACAAGAGGAACGCTGAAGGCGAGGGCTGCCAGCAACAGACCGGCAACAAAGGCAATGCCGATGATGGCATTGATAGTTCGTGTTTACATCAAGGACCGCGCTGCGACGGAACTCGCCAGCAATAACGAGCCGTGGCGGAGTGCCGTTGGTGCCATATGGCGAGTACCGGTGCCATACGGCATACGTAACGGTCGCTTGAGCTGGGTAACCATGTTAGTGGCACACACGCGCGCGCGCGCAGATGGAAACGCGGGCCCATCTCTTTGCAGACAAGGTTTTGATGTGCTATCCTGAAAATAGTCAGGCTGGTCAGGCGAGGTTTGTGTCGAGGGCCTTGGGCTGCTTGGGCCGTCGGAGGGCGGCTGGCTGTCCGGCCGCGACTGGCCGCCTTTGTTTTTCTTAATTTGCCAAATCGATCACGTGATGTCACGAACGCTTGCACGTACGCGCGCGCGCACACACTCACCCACTCACACACTCACACACACACACACACACTCACACACACACTCACACTCACACACACACACACTCACACTCACACACACTCACACTCACAAACACACACACAAACACAAAACAAACACACACACACACACACACACACACCCTCGCACGCACGCAAAACACGACACGGTCCACCTACGCACGCACAGACATCCCCGCCGCCCACAGCACTGCGTCAGCATCATCGATTCTGAAGAAAAGAACTGTAGTCCGCCCGGGCCGGCCCTCGGAGCCCGCGTGCCCTGGGCGTGGGAGTGCAAGGCCGCGCTGGCAGGTCCTCGCCGGGCTCGGGGCTCAGCTGGGCGGTCTCCAGACGTTGCAGGGGGCGAGACTGGTGGGCGTTCGAGAGGCTCAGCTGGTTTTCAGACTTTGCTTTAAGATTCTGCTGAGCTTTTTAGACTTTGTTGGGTGTTCTTAAGATTGCCTTTTTTCAGACTTTGCTGGATTTTTAAAATCTTTTTAGTTAGTATTTTTTTGTTTTCTTTTTTAGACAGATTGGTGTTCTTGAGACTTTGTCCCTTGTCCCTCGTTTTGGCGCGTTGTGCCTCGCATAACTACACATTTTTGATGTATCATTTTTTTTTTTTATCTCTCAATTTCTGCGTCTAGAGCTCTATCTCCCCATTTCTCGCGCCCACTCCGAGTGCGGCCGCCGGGGCTTGAGCTTTTTTCACTATCAGCGGGCAGAGTGTCGGGGATTTCTGGTCGACTGGCGGCAGCTCGGGCAGCCGCGGCGGGGAAAGACGAGTGAGAGTGACTGACACATGTAATATGTCTTTTAAACTTTGCCTTTGCCATCGCCGCTGCAATCACGATCACTGCCGCAATCACTCGTGCAATCACTAACCACGCTTTCTCTCTCTCTCCTCTGCTTCAGCTCCCTTTCTTAAAACTTTTCCTACTTTTCCTACTCCTCCTCCTCCT
>NC_061838.1:24932900-24937900 GCF_019202785.1 Penaeus chinensis | reverse complement strand
CTTTTTAGGGTTTGATATTGTTCTTTGTTTTTTTCTTTTCTCTTTTTTCCGTTTTTTTTTTTTTTTTTCAAGTTTTTGTAAGAATGTAGAATTTGTGGAAAGCCACCAACTTTGTACGGTCTTGTATCAGTCATCCATTAAGAATTGATAGAGAGTGTGTGTAAGTCAGCCACTCGGCAGTTTCCCCTCCTAACTTTTCTTTTCTTTCTTTTCCAGATAAATAACCCGATGATGGAGAGCTTAGTGGAACGGGTCATGGACGGGTACCATGATCTCTTCACCAACCAGCGGGGTAAGTGCCGTCGGCTGCTGGCATCTGAGGGGTAGAGGGAGGGGGGGGGAGAATCGGCGAGTGCTGGAAGGGGGTAGGTGGGTATTTTTATGGGTATGTGTGTGGGTATTATGAATGTATGGAGAGAGAGAGAGAGAGAGAGAGAGAGAGAGAGAGAGAGAGAGAGAGAGAGAGAGAGAGAGAGAGAGAGAGAGAGAGAGAGAGAGAGAGAGAGAGAGAGAGGTGGGCGGAGGCGGCAAAGAAAGGACTAGACAGGGCCATAGATGATAGGCGAGAAGGCAAGCGGGTGATAAAGGAGGCGTATTAGCGCGAAGTAGGAGCAAGAAATGGCCGACGAGGCGCCTGCACACCTTCCCCCAGGTAACATATCGCTGAGGGACAGCCCTCATTAGCATAAAAAGCCGCGGCATTACGGGCGGTCCCCTTCCGTAGGGCGGGGTGGGCGTGGGGGGGGGGGGCTTCCCTCGACAGCGGCCGAGAATGATGGAGTCCAGATCGACGGCTAATTTGCGGTCGCTAAGAACAACACGGTCGCAAGGTTTAGCGTCAGCAGAACCAAATACACGTAATTAATGTGTCGCTCCAGCAGGGTCAGGGCCGCGTCGCCGAGGGTCGCAGAGTGCGTGGGACACTCCCTTTAGGAGGTGGGGGAGGGAGGGGGAGGGGTTGGGAGGAGTCTCAGCGTCATGTGTGTTTTTCCCTGCTGGGGGAGGTCTCGCCTCTTTCTTTAAAGGCTGCGCTTGAGGAGTATCCCTGGGTTGAGGACGGGCGGGCGAGGGGCGGAGGTAGACAAGAGGCCGTCGGATTCGTGGAACCGGCCCGGCCCTTCTCGGTAAGGGTTCCTTCCGCCGAGAGATTCGTGGCGAAACCTCAGGTGGGGGGGGGGGGCGAGGTTTCCCTTGTCGCCAAGAGTGCCGTGAGCAGAAATGCCGTTTCGGAAGATCAGGAAAAAAAGATCGGGAGGAAGTCCGTGCGTGCTGTAGGAGCGAGGGTCTGCTGCTCGTGGCGCTTGTGCAGGTTGGCGGGACCGAAGCCTCGGCGGCGGATGGGGTCTCAGCTGGGTTCAGAAGGAGGGCCTGGGCGCTTATAGAAGTAGAGATAGATAGACCGATATGCATGCACACACACACACACACACACACACACACACACACACACACACACACACACACACACACACACACACACACACACACACACACACACACATATATATGCATGCCCACAATCGTGTAGATAGACGCAGTGGCAGACCCCTGTGTGGCAGGCAGAAAGGTGGGTGTCCATACCCGCTGGCACACCTGTCCAATATTGATTTCGTTTCATCTCATTTATTTCAGTGTTGGCCACGCTACGTTAGCCTCGTGGTGACGGCGCCTTCGCTCTGCCGAAGCGCCCTTCCCCTCAGACCTTTCTCGGGGCGCCGCCTTAAGTGTCTTTTCCCCTCTTCTGGGTCCGGCGGCCCGGAGCACTAATCGCTCGGCTCCAAGGCCTTCTTTGCGCGCCTCCACTTGATCCCGAAACTGCATCTGCGATCTAGTGGGGCTTCTGCCACTTCAGCCCGTCCCCCGCTCCTCTGTGCCCCCTCCTCCCTTTCTCCTCCACTGCTCCACTTCTGCAGCAGCTCTCCTCACTGGCCTCTCCACCTTCCCTGGTCTCGCGCTCTTCACGCCGCCTCCTCTTGTCCACCTCTCCGCCGCCCTGACAGGGTTTTCCCGCCCCCGCCGTCAGCTTCCCCTCCCTCCCCTCCTCCTCTCCTGCCTTCCTTCGTCCCTTCTCCCCTCCCTCCCCTCCTTCCTGCCTTCCCCCTCTCCCTTTCTTCCCTCCCTCCCTTTCTTCCCTCCCCCCCTTCCTCGCTCCCTCCCTCGCTCCCTCCCCTTTTCCTTCTTTCCCCCCTTCCCGCCCTCCTTTCCTCCCTCCTCCCTTCCTTTCCTCCCTCTCTCCTTTCTCCCCTCTCTCCTTCTCTTCCCTCCTCCCTTTCCTCCCTCCCTCCCTCCCTCCCTCCCTCCCTCTCTCTCTTTCCTTACCCCCCTTTCTATCTCCCTGTCCCTGTCCCTCTCCCTCCCCCCCCCTCTCTCACTCCCCCCTCCCCCCATCTCTCTCTCTCTCTCTCTCTCTCTCTCTCTCTCTCTCTCTCTCTCTCTCTCTCTCTCTCTTTCTCTTTCTCTTTCTCTTTCTCTTTCTCTCTCTCTCTCTTCTCTCTCTCTCTCTCTCTCTCTCTCTCTCTCTCTCTCTCTCTCTCTCTCTCTCTCTCTCTCTCCTTTCCTCCCTCCCTTCCTCTCCCTCCCTCCCTCCCTCCCTCCTGGCGTAACTCGCCATTGATTGGGTCTCGGGTGTGGCGACGGCTAACCTTAACAAGGCCGCGCTTGCTCCTCCTCCTCCTCCTCCTCCTCCTCCTCCTCCTCCTCCTCCTCCTCCTCCTCCTCCTCCTCCTCCTCCTCCTCCTCCTCCTCCCCCTCCTCCTCCTCCTCCTCCTCCTCCCCCTCCTCCTCCTCCTCCTTCTCCTCCTTCCCTTTTTCTCCTCAGCTATCCTCTGCCTTTCTCTCTTCTCGTTTCCATTTCCTCGCTTCTCTTGTCGTTTCTCCTCACCGTTTCCCTCTCGCTTGTCTTATCTTCTCTTCTCTTCCTTTCTATCCTTTGAATCCTGTCTCCCCTTTCTTTAACTCGTATATCTTCTTCCTTTTTGTTTTGTGTTATTACTTCTACTCTTTTTTCTTTCTATTAGTTTTCTTTTCTCTAGACGCCACTCCCCTTTCTTATTTATCTTCTCTTTCCACTTTTTCCGTTTTTCTCTTATCCTCTCTTCTTGTCTTATTCCGTTTATTTTTTCGTTTCCTCTTTCCATTTTACTTCTCTTCTCTACTTCTCCTGTGTTTTCGCCTTTCATAGTCTTGTTCATTTTCATTATATTTTCCCCAAGACTTCTTCCTTTTCTCCTCTTTCGTCCTCTCATTCTTTGGTCCCCCTCTTCAGCTCTTCCTCAGCTCTTCCTCAGCTCTTCCTCAGCTCTTCCTCGCCCGTCGCTCCCCACCGGTTGCCCCCCCCCCCCCCCCCCCCCCTTCCGTGTCGCCGTGCGTCGCCTCCTCGCTTTCCGTTGTCTGTGGTTCGGGCGACGCGTTGTCATCGGCCCCTTTTGCCATAGTGCCACGGCGACCAGCTCACCACGAGCGCTCTGGGCCGCGAGTGGCGGTCACGGCGCGAGTTGTTGCTGGTGCTGCTCGCGTCGACACTCGCAGCGCCACTCGGGCTTATTGAAAGCGATTGCTGGCGTAGTAGTTGCTGTGGCTGCCTCCCGCCGCCGCATTGGCCGTCGCTCCCCGCCCATTCAGAGGCGGCCTTTGTTGGGTTGTCAGGGCTGTGGGCAGAGAGGCAGACAGTGCTTTACTTGTTTTACTATTTTTTTTATTGTTATTATTAGATAGCTGTGTCGATGTAATATTTATTCTTTGTTATTTCTAATTTCGTTTAAAGAAAAAGGCCTGGTTTCACTTTCGCGAAACCAGTTGCCAAGAGAAGCGAAGCCGGTTCGCAAAAAGCCGTTGCTCAGCTCCTGCCGCCGAGTCCACTTTCCCCGAGAGGCGGAGGGGAAAGGGACCGGCGCTCGGCCACGGCGCTCGGCCACGGCGCCCCGGCCACGGCGCCCCGGCCACGGCGCCCCGCCTTGCTCGAGCCACGTGGATCCACCTCGCTTCAGGAGCAGGAATCCGCTCATGTGGACTCGGGGCGCCTCCCTGGGATGTCGCCTGTACCCCGGCGAGAGGACAGACCCACCCATGGAATCCCCTTGGGAGCGGCTGCGCGCGCTCCCCCGAGCACGGTAGCGCCCTCCATGGCCGGCCTGGCGAGCACCATGTCGCCTCCGGAGGCTTGGCTCGCATAACCTCTGCTTGAGGTTCAGCGGGGGATGACTCGGCACAAAGCGGCGCTGGGAGATACCCTGCCCGTGCTCCTGCCTTCATGCACCGCCCGGGGGTCGGGCCGAGGAGTAAGAGGGATTTTGTTGCTCTCTCCTCCCTCCCTCCCTCCCTCCCTCCCTCCCTCCCTCCCTCCCTCCCTCCCTCCCTCCCTCCCTCCCTCCCTCCCTCCCCTTCCTCTTGTCCCCTCCCTCTTGTCCCCTCCCTCTTGTCCCCTCACTCTTGTCCCCTCCCCTTCCTTTCTTTTCCTTGTTCATGACACTTCATTATGACTGTACATTCAATAGCCACGTCTAGCTCCGGCGACAGTGACACGGCGGTTTCCGAGGTATGTCTGTAATTAGACGTCGAAATATTTGCTTTAATTGCTTTATTCTTTAAGTGAGAAGAAACCGTTTGCTTTTTTTTCATTCCAAGGAGGAGAGGCTAATAGTGCCAGTGTTTCCCCTTCGCTCTCTCTCATTTTCTGTATTTCCCTCCCATCTTCCCGGCCTTCCTTTTTCCTCATTTCTTTTTTCGTTTCCTTCCTTCGTTTCCTTCCTTTGATCTAGCTTCTCCCTTCCCTCTTCCCTTCAACATGTCACCCCCCCCCCCCCTTTCACTCTCCACTAATATCCCCTCCACTTTCCTTCCTTTTCATCCTACCCGCTATCATTTATTTCCCCGTCTCCTCACTCCTACACCCTCCTCCTCTCTCCCTCTCTCACTCCTCCTCCTCCTCCTCCTCCTCCTCCTCCTCCTCCTCCTCCTCCTCCTCCTCCTCCTCCTCCTCCTCCTCCTCCTCCTCCCTGCTT
>NC_061838.1:24907900-24920400 GCF_019202785.1 Penaeus chinensis | reverse complement strand
ATGAATAACAATAAATTTATTAATAATAATAAATAAGAAAATATATGAATAAAAAAAAGTAAAAAAATTAAAATAAATCATAATATTATATATATATTTATAACTATAAGAAAAAAACAATGTAAATATAAAGAAACAATAATTATATCTATATAATTAAAAATAAAAGAAATAAATATATGTTATAACTATATGAATATATATAATAATAAAAATAGGTAAAATAAAGTCTATATAAAATTTATAAATATATGTAAAAACTAACTTTATAATAACAAAGAAAAAAACAAATACAAACTCAATGTAATAAAACAAAAGAAAAAATATATGAAACTAACAAATCATTCAAAAAAAAAGTATAACTAAATGAATACAATCTGAGTATATCACTATTACAAAAAAAGTATATATATGTAAATATAAAATGAATATAAAAAAAATACTAATAATTAATATATACAATTGTATAATATAAATGTATAACTAATTTGTCTCTATAAATGTACCAAAAATATGACAAATATATCATAATCAAAAAAATGTTATCAAAAAAAGAGCAAAAAATATAATTATAAAAACTAATAAATAAATCTTGAATAATAAAAAAGTACATATATATATGATAACACAAAAAAATGAATAATATCAAAAATAGTTTACTAAAAAAAAAAAAGAAAAGTATATATGAAAAGAAACTAATAAGAAAATAAACACTCACAAGACAGTCACACTCATAACAGACACACACAGAAATAATATAACTCAGTCAAAAAACACTTGTGTTAAACCCCAAATATATGAATATAAAAAATATCAATCTAAATAAAAAAAAAAACAAAGACACTCACACACATGACATACACACACACATACATACACACACTCAATGTAAAGTAAATAAAAGTCCAGAACATAAATCACAAAGACATACATACACACACACATACATAAACACACTAATACATACACAGCACATACAACTCACAAAAGACAAAAACACCATAATTAAAAACAACACATATAAATGAAAGACACACACAAAGACAAAGAAAACAAACAAACAGACTATCCAAAGACATGTCACACACACAGTACTGAAAAACAACACAGACAGAACACACTCAGATCATACACCACCAAAACGACTGACTCAAAATAGACACAAAAAATTTAAGAATCAACACAATACATAAACAAACCACAGACATACCGACACAGAAAGAACACACTCACACATACATACACACCTAAAAGACATAAACAAACACAAATACAGAAACATACAAACTCACACACAACACTCACACACCGACACACCACACTGACACTCAAACACATAAATCACACTACTCATACAGACACTTACACACACTCTCATACACTCACACACACACATACACACACACACACACATACACACACAGACACATAACACACACTCACATACACACAAACACAAATACACACCCACACACACACATACACACCAAACACATACACACACACACATACACGACACACACAAACACACATACACACACACACACTCATACACACACACACACACACACATACACACACACACACACACACACACACATACAGCACACCCCTCATACACCACACACACATACCACAACACACACACACATACAAACACACACACATAACACACACACACACACACAACACACACACACACATACACACACTCACACAGACACACACACACTCATACACATACACAGCACACACACATACACTACAAATACACATACACCTCACACACACACCAACACACGCCACACATACACACACGACACACATTAACACACACACACACAACACAGCCACACACATACCACACACACACATACCCACACACACACCACATACTACACACACTCATACCACACACACACACACACACAAAAACACACACACACACTCAACACACACACACACACACACACATACCCCCCCCCCCCCCCCTACCCTATCTTCCGCACTATCCTCTAATTCCCCGAACCCCAACCCATACAAACCAAACAGTATTCATAAAACCAAATCTACACACACACACACACACACACACACAAAATACACACACTCAATACACACACACAATACTAACACACAACCACACCCCCACACACAGATATATACTCACACAACAAACCAGTATATGACACACACATACACGACACATATATACACACACATACTCACACATATATACACACACAGATATACACCACAAATAAACTACACATAGATACGACACGACAAATATACACACCACATACAAACATAATCACACTCACACACCACACAGATAGCTCACACACACCCCCCCCAAATCACCCACCTCCCGCCACACCACACACACACCACACACACACACACATATATGTATACAGATATATACCCACACATACACAACATAGAGACACACACATACCACATATACACACACTATACACACACATATATACACACACATACACACCATATAAGACACACACATACAAACTCATAATACCACGATAGACACACCTAGACACCCCATACACACATACATACACATACATTATACACTACACAACACAATATACTATACACACACACACACACACACCACACACTAACACGCATAGAAAATATATAAACATGACCACACATATATATTATATATATATAAACAACACACATATATATATATATATATTTAAAAACATACAGCACATAATTCTTATTTATAGTACATAAACATACACACATATATATATATTATATCAACATAAACACATATATTATATAAATACACATACACACTTAAATATATATATATATACAGCATACACACACACATATATATATAGTACACATACCCACACATATATATATATCACAGACACACACAATAAATATATACACACATACATCACACATATATATATATATATATAATAGACACATACACTCACATAGATACACATACATACACAGACACACCATACACTCAAATACACACACATACACACACATACACACACACATACCACACCCATACACACGCACACATACACACACTTAACACACACATAACACACACATACGACACCCCCATACAGCACCCACCACCACACACACCAAACCCAAACATACCACACAACCACACACACACCACACACACACACCCACCCACTCCATACTCACACACACCACACACACATACACACACATACTCCACGACCACACACCACCACTCACAACACACACATACCCACACAACCCACACACACACATACACACACACCACAACACCCCATACACCACAACACACACACACATCACACACACACCACACACACAGACACACACACAACACACACACACATTACACCACACACACACACGACACATACACACACACACACAACACCACCACATACACACACACACCACCCACACACACATACACAACACACCAACACACACACACACACCACACACAACCACACCACACCCACAACACACACACACACTACACCACACACACATACACACACACACCACCCACATACCACACACACACACAGCCACACAAACATACACACTCACACCACACACACACATACACACACCATACACACACACCACATTACCACACACACAACACCAAAACACCAAATTATTCCTATCCATAATCTTCCATATATATACACCCCCCAACCAGCACCCATCCACCCCAGCCCATACCCATTATAACCACACACAGAACCAAAAAGCATCACCACAACACCCTACCTACAACCGCACCAGCATGAAGGCCCCCACAAACCAACGTCAATCACAACACCATATTACCAAACTACCATAAAACCTCCACCAATGCAGGCATCCCAGGTACTCTCGCACCATACGTGAACCCATTTGATGCAGAAGAAACCTCCCACACTACCAGATTATTCAGTTCCAACAAGAACATCACCCCCGCTTTCCCAGGATAGGCGCCATTGCATGCATGAAGTAGGGTGCCAGATCTGTCCTTTCATGTTTCCTAATATTTTCCTGTATAGCAGAAATTCATAGTAAAATGACTTTGGTTTATGAGCTAATGGCCAGGCTTCCCGGGTGCCAGATGACGGTATCAACTACCGCAGAAGGAAGGCCCAGTTAAAGCATTTGGTTTCCCTTCCTTTCACAGTCTACAATGTTCTCTCTGATCTAGGGGTTGTCTGAAGGGCAGCCCCACATTCTTGTTTCTTGGTATTCAGTTTGTGATTATATGTGCAATGTCAACCCTTTATTACATTTATTTATTCATTTAATATTTATCTGGTTTTCTGTTTGTTCATCCATTATTTATTTAGTTATTAATATTCTCATTTATTATTATTTGTGTGTGAGTGCATGAATGTTACAGCAATTAACATGCCTAAGCACATGTGCTTTTATTCAGCGATTGAAAATATAAAATACATTAGTAGTGACTTGCATCATCATTTAAGAAGTAGCCAACAAGTCATATGTAGGACAAAGAAACGTGTGTTGATACTGTGACTTTGTAGAATTATTAACATGGCTTAACATGAGGGAAAACCTCTATTTATGTAATTACACCTACTTATCTGGTTGTCTAATGTTTCTAGCTCTGCTTCACCGAGTGCAAATACCCCCGCGTCTTCATCTGGTGGATTGGAGGCCATGCCGTCATGTTCTTCTTCCTTTTCTCGGATTTCTACGTCAAGGCTTACTTTAAGGGACAGCAGAGTGTGAAGGTAAGGCCATGACCACTGGTGTGAACTTGTCTTTGTTGAAAGTCGATTGAGACAAACTTTTAAGGTCTATTTTCCTTTCTCTTTTAAGGAATGGTAATTGTGATCATATTTATAAGGGATTTTGCCAAGTATGAGTTTGAGTATCTTGTTTTTATTCTATTTGTTGCTGTAGACATCTGTTTTTCTATCATATTACTAGCAATAATGATCATTAAGTATAATTTCCCTTTTATTGCTTTTGTCTTCTCTCTGTCCCTTTAAGTCCCCCACCTATCCTCTCCATCTTTTCCCCCTATTTCTATCTGTTTCTCCCTCTCCCTCCCCCCTCCTTCTCCCTCTCCCTCCCCCCTCCTTCTCCCTCTCCCACTCTCCCTCCCTCAATTCCTCTCCCTCTCCCTCTCCCTCTCCCTCTCCCTCTCCCTCTCCCTCTCTCTCTCTCTCTCTCTCTCTCTCTCTCTCTCTCTCTCTCTCTCTCTCTCTCTCTCTCTCTCTCTCTCTCCCTCTCTCTCCTCTCCTCTCCCTCTCCCTCTCCCTCTCCCTCTCCCTCTCCCTCTCCCTCTCCCTCTCCTCTCTCTCCTCTCCTCTCTCTCTCTCTCTCTCTCTCTCTCTCTCTCTCTCTCTCTCTCTCTCTCTCTCTCTCTCTCTCTCTCTCTCTCTCTCTCTCTCTCTCTCTCCCTCTCCCTCTCCCTCTCCCTCTCCCTCTCCTCTTGTTTTTTATCTTTCTCTCTGAGTTCCTCCTCTTCACAGATTTTCCTTGCTTTATCTTCCTGGAAGGTGTACCCTGTGCTCTCATGCTCTCTCTGCCCCCAGGCCTTTGCCAATGGAAAGACAAGACTCAACGGATACACCAACGGCTACCTCAGTAATGGCTTCTCAAATGGCCACGTTAATGGATACACAAAAGTCATGGCTAATGGCAAATCCAATGGCCATGCCAATGGACATGCAAATGGCCATGCCAATGGACATGCCAATGGACATGCTAATGGCCATGCCAATGGACATGCCAACGGCTTTGCCAATGGGCATGTGGCCAAGGGTGAGGACTCCACCTCCTTCCAGACAAGAGCACGTCGGTTGGTGTGCATGAACCCTGAGGCGCTGGCAGAATGAGCCACGCCCCACCCACTACCTCACACCTGAAGGCCAGCCCCAGAAGCAGCATCTTTACTACTGAAGGAACCCATTCCTTGTCGCAATCACTTGGCACAGGGCCAATTAACAGCAGTGCGGTTGCCTTGGCTTCTCCCTCCCAGCCCCTTCTTCCCAGCTCCTGTGCTTTGGGGAGCCTCATGCACAAATAGCAATTCCAAGACCAAAAGACAATATAAATGTCACAGTTAAATAGCCAGATGATTGCCAGTGTGTAAGTCCTTGTTTTCCAGTTCGGTTTAAATTTTGTATTTTAGTGTTAAATTTTTTATTTTGTATATTTTGTTCTTTTTTTTTCTCTCATTAAGATGCTCAAAGCAATAACATTTACTTGATAGAACCTGTGTTTTTCCAGTTAACAGTTTTATCAATATTCATTCTGATAAGATATTTATTTTGAAATGTCTTTCAAGACTTTGGTAAGCATTTAAGCATGGAGATGTCTGAAGAGGCTAAGTGAATGTTGCGTAGAAAGAAAGCCCAAGCAAATCATATGCAAAATTTGGGAGTAACCTCCCCAGTGAAACCTTAAGGTGCTTCAGAGAATTTGGTGGTGTCAAAAAGTTATCTAAAACCAAATAAGATGATACTAATGAAGTTTAAAAATTGCCTCTTGAAATGGGAGTAAACAAAAATCTATATAGGCTATAAGGATTTAAGAATAATGTTACTAAGCTGAATTTTTTTAAGTTCACATCAAACTTGTGTCTTGAAGCTCTGCTGTAGATGTGTGAAGTCTCTCTATGTATTACATAAAATGGCAAACAAAACTTTTTATTTTGTGGACTTGGATGATTTTCGTTAATTGGAAGGAACTTCACTCTTCACATGTTCTGTAAC
This sequence comes from Penaeus chinensis, assembly GCF_019202785.1. NCBI lineage: Eukaryota > Metazoa > Arthropoda > Malacostraca > Decapoda > Penaeidae > Penaeus > Penaeus chinensis. The sequence continues at coordinate 24,913,624 of NC_061838.1, read as the reverse complement.
ATTAAAAATGGTCAGGCAAAATGATCCAAAGCATATATTGTGTAAGCTAGTTGTCTTGCTGTTGTTTTGTTAGATAAGGAAGATTATCTTGTAAAGAAAATAAAACTAATGTTGAAAATAGATTGTGACTGTAATTTTTTTAAATTTATAATCAGTTACTCATATCAGTACAGCTTACCCCTAATTGTTGATGCACTACAGATTGGAGTGAACTGGACAGAGCACAACTGTAGGCATTGATTCGAATGTCCATCACTCTCTATTGGTGCCTTTTTCATTGTTTATTGAAGGTCATGGACTTGACCTCTCCAACAACCATAGCAATCCCTGCCATATTAAGTTAGGAAATGGGTAAGGAGGTAGTGTGTTCATTGTGCAACTTATTTTTGTACACTGTATGGACATGAAGTCCAGGAGAAATGTGATAGTAGCAGTGAATGCAACATGAAGGTGAATTTTAAGCTCTTGTCCATTCACTTGTTTCATCATATGTTGACGTCATGAGCCTTGCCATGAGGTCGAAGATAACAGCAACTGCTCTTTATATTGAACTTTTTTCTTGAAGATAATGGACACTTCATTGTCTTCAGTGATGAAAAGTTAATCCTATGAATACCTTTGGAAATTTGATAATGGTAATTAGACTATGATAACAATCACTGCTGTAAAACTTTGGGCTTTTCCCTTTTCTTTTTTTCTTTTATCTTCTGTTTAGCTAAACCATACAATTTTCTGCATCAAATTTTACAGTGGTAACAGTAAAAGGATGAAATTTTCAAGGGTACACAGTGTATGAAGAAACAAATAAATAGTATTGTCTGAATGTCACCATACAGATTAGGCAAGACTTAAGATGAGAAACCAGGATATCATTGTTCAGCATAGCAGATAATAGTGTGAATTGTGTGCCTTAGAGCAATTCAAGATGGTCCTTGACCTGTGTCAGCAGAGGAGTAGAATTTGAAAATGAGCACTGCCTAAGTTTTACCTTTACCTTTATTTCTTCCTTTCTAAATTAGTACTAAGAACATTTTATGTAGACATTTCTTTTCTCTTTTTGAGAACATTTAAAGAGGCCCCTGTTGATAGAGGTGATGTGGGTTATTGCAGTTGTAAATTTGATGTAGTGGCACACAATTTGATGTTTGTTCATAGATATTCTCGTCAAGGCCAGAGACCCAAGCTGACCTGCTTGTATTCAGGAACTTTTGTCTCTTGACTTGAGAGGGGACAAATTCTCCAAATAGTAATAAATGTCATGTTAACAAATCACATCACATCAAAGAAAGCAAACATTCTCACCCAGTGAGCAAGGCAGAAGCAAGTCAGGATCTTTTCTTTTCATCCCCTAAATACTTTTTTTTTTTGTGTGTTTTTGTTTTGTTTTGGAAGACTTTCAGGTCAGGATGGAGCTGTCAATACAAATTGGTATTTTTTAATGTTTACTTTTTATTTTCCTTTATTTTTTCTTCATTTTCTAAGATCAAAGAACGACTGCCGTTTTCAAGAAGTTGATGTTGTTAGAGTTTATTCGATAATTCATTTGTTTTGGGCCTCTGTGCATAGGAACACAAGCTCCGCCTTCTTGCCTGACTGTGCTGGTCTTGCCCTTTCAATGCATACATCAAGGAGGACTCGTTCCTTGGGAGTCCGCGTGTGGAATCCGGTGAATGTTATTTTTGTTCTGATTTTTGTTTTCTATAAATATATCTCCTGAGACTTCACTATTTATTTCAGGACACTTCAAACAAAAAAAAATTAAAAAGTAAAAAAAAAAGAAGAAAAAATCCTTAAAAAAAAAAAAAAAAGCATGTTGGCTCAGAAATAATCCTTTGACCCAGAAAACATTGAGGTTGTAGCACTAAATTCCGAGTAAAATGGTTGTTGTAGACCACTCTAAAGGCCTGAGAACACAAATATTTTGTTAAAATTCTTGTCTGAATCAGCGTGCTGCAGAAACACTCTTGTTGTGTGTGATTATGATTTTTTCAGCTCTTTCTTTCCTGTAATTCATTCTCTTTTTTCTTTGATGATTTGCAACCCTTTCTTTCTATTTCTGTTCTGTTATTACAATTCTGTACATTCTGTTGCTGCCATTTTGTATGCGTTCGTGTGCGTGTGTGATTTGCATGTAAGGGGAATCAAGCAGTTCACTCAAGGTGCAAGAAGACCAAAGTTTGTCTCGTCATTATAGTTGGTTGGAGAAGGAATGAAGAGCCTGGAGTTTCTGAAGTTCAGTTGCCAATTCTGTGGCTTTACTTAGACTATTTTAGGCTTCCTTAAACTTCGCTAACTGACAGGCATATGTGTTGTTAAGTGCAGATGTGAATGTTTTGCAATGAGAATTTGTATATGTAAAACATATTCATTTTTTGTACAACAGTGTTTTCTTTCAACCCTCAACAGATACTGAGGTTCAGCCTCTGAATGATTGAATGTCTTCGAATAGGTCAAATATGGGACCGAAAGAAAGAATTCCTCTGCAGATCTATGATACACTTTGTATTTCAGTTATTGCTGAAATAAGAAAAATAGTGATTATGAGACCTGAATTTTAAAATCTATTTAGGTATTTTTGCTTCTACACTCACGGATCCTATTTCATTAAATTATTTCTCCTCCTTCCTATATAAAGTCGACTGTTAAATAAAGCAGAGGCCAGTACAGTGCGTTCAAAAGGACTACAATACTTACGGCCTACTTTGGTTGCCCAAAGCCTTAACCCATTAACTCTTCAGCTTTTACAGTGGCCTGGGGCAACTTTGCATACTATAGCCGAGGATGCAAAAAATAAAGAAAAATAAATGAACAAATAGAGAAGAAATTAAAATGTAATTACAAATTTGAGATAAAAAATTGTTTTTTCTGCTATTGCCAATGAAGATGGGAATGGCCTTATTTTCTAAAAAAAAAAAAAGATATTGCTCAGCATTTCTGTGAGCCAGAAAGAAAATGATTTGTTATCTCGTAAGAATAAAATATGCAGGAATTTAAGAAGCTAAATATTGATTGTGCTGATAACTACAAAGGGATTTCTGAATTTGCTCTTGTTATCTCCATAGAATGAACTTTTTTTGCATTTGCATTCTGCCCTTCATGGTTCTAGCTCAGGTGATTTCAGCAGATGTGGTTTAATGAGGAAGCTTTTAATAGGAATGATTTGGTACCATACTTGTAGTTTGTCTATGTACTGTATGGGATTACTGTTAAGCAGGTATAGGCAAGACCACGTCAAAGAGAAAACTCGCGGCCACCTCCAACTCCCACAGACTAACTCTCTCATATATCCTGGGGGTCAGAGCGCAAAACTCTCCTCCATCTGCACTTCACTGAGCCTCTCCACTCTTGACCATGGCTGTCATATCAACTCCTCTGTCTCTACCTCACGTCTTGCCTTGATACTATCCACCTCTGTGGTCTTCGCGTAGCCCTAGGTGCCTTCCACTCTTCGGTTGAGAGCCTATACGTTAAATCAGGCCTACCTTCCCTTTCTCAATGCTGAGCCCTATCTCTGCAGTTATGAATGTTTTCATTAATTCTCTCTCTATAAACTAAATGTCCCTTGATCCCTTCTCCCTACCTTTACACCTTCTCCCTACCTTTACACCTTCTCCATGCCTACTCATTTCTTTCTCTGTCCAAATGGATGCACTTCTCTCCTATCTACCCTATCCTCAACTCCGACTGCCACCTTTTTCTACCCAGAAATACCCACCTTGGCTTATATCTTCCTCTCGGATGAGCTCCTCTGATTTCCATTATACACCAAAAAATACACCCGCTGGCAGTCTTTCTGATCTAGCCTTTCCACTATTAAATTATATACCATTAAACCTTCCGTCTCCTCTCTGTCAATACTATTCCATAAGAATATAGGCTGGGAACTGCTCTTGCCTGCTGACGCATTGGACACACACGCTTCACACATTCCTGTCTCGTCACAATCTGAGCCACCTTAAAGCTCCTCATGCAATGTTCCTCTTTCAGTCCCACACATCCTATTATATTGTCCCTGCCTCAGCTTTTCCTCTTATTCTCACTTCCGCAATATCATCAGTATCTTCCTGGGCCATTAACCATGGCTTCCACCTCTCTAACTCCAAATCTTTCTCTATCCTTTTCTCTCGTGCACGTATAGGTCCCTAACCTCCACTCTTCTTATATGGCACTCCAATACCGTTCCTCTGGCAAATTCCTCGACATTATTTTTGACTGAATTGTCCTGGCAAGACCATATCTTTTGCATTAAAGAAAAAGCTCGCCCCCGTCTCCGAATCGTACAAACACTGTCCCATATATCCTGGGGCTCAGATTGCAAACCTCTCCTCCATCTTCATGTTACCTTGATCCTTTCCACTCTCGATTATGGATGCCATATCTACTCCTCTGCCTCAACCTCCCTCCTTGCCCATCTTGATACAATCCACCTTCGGTCTTCGCTTATCCCTAGGTGCCTTTCACAGGTATACCATCTCTCTCGACGCCGTACCCTTCTCTCTTTCTGATGCTATGCTCGATTCCACCAACTGTCCCTCACCAAACTAACTGTCCCACGATCCCTACTTCCTACCTTTGCTTCTTCTCCATATTAACCTACTCCTTTCTCCATTCGCATGGATACCCTCCTCTCCCATTCCCCTTTTCCCCATCGCCGACCTCTGTCCCTCCATGGCTTATACTCCTCTGTTTTCCCTGACCCACCTAAATCAAATATTCCTATCGCTGTCCATTTCACTCATTTCCTTGACCATGCCTCCATTCATTCCTCTAGTATTCATGTTTACACGGATGCCTCCAAATCCACTTCCGGTGGCAGATAATCTAGCACTCTACGCCGCTATGTCCACAACAACAACCACGTTTCTCACGTATTCTAGCCACAGATTATTACCTTCACTTTAAGACTGTCTTGTATAACTGATGGCAATATTTCTGGTCAAATCTCCGCACTGATAGAGTACATATTGTAAAACTATCAATCTTCTGGTCAGCTCCATTTCATCTGAACAGACGTTGGGAGACAGCGCTCGCCCACTTACGCATTGGACACACTCGTCTAACACACACCTATCTAATGTCACATTCTGATCCACCCCTATGTTCTTTGTGTAATGTCCCTCTTTCAGTTCCACACATTCTATTGTCCTGTCCACGCTCTGATGCAGGCCGTTCGTCTGCTTTCCCCCACCTATCCTCCCTTCACTGACCTCCAAACCTATCAGACATCCTTACAGAATCTCACACTTTCTGCTTTGACAACTTGTTCTCCTTCCTCATTTGCACAAATATCCTCTAATTGTCCTTACTCCTTCCTCATTTGCACAAATCTCCTTTAATTGTCCTTACTCCTTCCCCTTTTAACACCCTTTACCTTATAATATACCCCATCAGCTCACCCTCTCTACCCTTTCACTACCATAGTGTCCTCTAGAACTCTTTGAACCTTTAACTTTACCCTAATCATTAACTAATTCCTAACCCTTTTCACTACTATACTTTACTATAGTGCTATCTGACCTTGATGCCTTGTACATTTATTCATTTTAATTATTAACCATTAACCAATGAAACCCTTCCCCCAAGTTAGGAGTTAGGAGACTGGGCCCGAGGCCCAGCGTTGGGGCCACCCCTACCTTGGGCCTCAGCCCTCGGCTCAACGAATTTGCATGGGCTTTTCTCCCCCTTCCCTTTTCCTCCTCTTCTTCAATCTCTTCTGTCCACTTG
>NC_061838.1:24887900-24892900 GCF_019202785.1 Penaeus chinensis | reverse complement strand
CAAATACCTGTAAGGGAGTAATCTTTCACAGGGATTTGAGGACGATGGATGAAAGTGGAATTCTTGAGAGCATGAAGGACCAAGACGTAGTGGACGTTCATTGTATGACCAAGAAGGACGGGAATGTACGAACGAAAACTAGACTGAAACATTGGCATATATGAGAAAGCATGAAGTTAGTTATACTGAAGCTAAGAGGAAAGTGGAAAGTTTGACACACAAACCTGATACTTCCTATGCTGCAGCAGTAACTAACAACACCCCTAGTGCAAGTGATGTCAGTCAGCAGCTTGCAGCCAAGGATAAGGAAATTGCTGAACTTAAACAAACCGTTAAAGAACTAAACATTAAAGTATATCAACTGACAAAATTGGTCGACCAAATGGCTGCATCAACCCAGCCAAAACATCATAAGGAGGAAGATACCGAATCACAGTCCGGAGCGCACCTTCCCATCCGGGCTACTCCTGTGAGGACTTCGTCTGGCTCGCGATCGGTTTCTCGAGAGAGAAGCAGGTCGCAGTCTGTCAGTCGTCTCCCTCGCCAGGAGGTGCAGGACATGGAGGCTTCTGTCTCCAAACCATCCCGTGAGAGGTCCCCGGGAAGCGAGGGAGAGGAGGCGCCTCCCTCCCATTAAAAGAAAATAAAAACTGGTGGACAAGGCACTTCCAAACCCCATAAAACGTAATCATCGCGTCAACCATTATACAATGGAACTGTCGAAGTATTAGATCTAAAGTAAATGACCTTAAATTATTAGCCTCGTCCTATGCTTCCGATATTATAGTTCTCCAAGAAACTCATTTAACAAACCTCGTCTCGGACGAGGTCGTATCGCTCAGGAACAACCATTTATGTCGGAAGGATCGTGAGGGTAGGGGTGGAGGCGGAGTCGCCATGTACATCCACCAAAGCCTCCCTTTTACAGAAGTGACTATTGATTCTACTTTGGAGTTTGTCGCATGCAAAGTAAAAATTAATGGCACGTATCTGGCTATATGTTCAGTTTACTGTCCGGCTGATAAAGTGATAATCTATGATGAGCTTTTTGCTCTTCAGGAACGTCTGCCACAAAATAAAGTAATTTTAGGTGATTTTAATGCTCATCATACGTTATGGGGTTCCCTACGGGTGGATGGTAGAGGTGAGCAAGTAGTTAAGTTGATTAACGAGTCTGATCTAGTCCTTCTGAATGATGGTAGTCCCACGCGGGTGGACGATAATACCGGGAATTTGAGCTTTATAGACATATCACTGGTCTCATCATCAGTAGCAGCCAAGTGCCTGTGGCACACCATTGACGACTCGTTGGGAAGCGATCATCTTCCTATCTTGATTAAATATTCATGCGACACAGTGAGAACGCCTTCAGCGCCTAAATTTAACGTAAAAAAAGCAGACTGGGTCGCCTTCACAAGGAGCGTCAAGCTCGAACTTGTTGGAGAAACCATTGATGATAAAGTAAGCAATATTCAGAATTCGATTATAGAAGCAGCTTTGCTATCCATTCCTAAAACTTCGACAGATAGCGTTAAGCATAGAGTTCCATGGTGGACACCAGATTGCCGCAGGGCGCTGTGCCGACGCAATAAGGCCTACAGGCTTTTCCAAAATAACATCACAAATGAGAACTTTTGCAATTACAAACAAGCAAGAGCTAGGGCTCGTAGAGTAATAAGACAAGCAAAAAGAGACTCCTGGCGGAGCTTTGTCTCTACAATAAATAGCAATACAAAAATATCAGAGGTTTGGTCCACTATTAATAAAATAAATAAGAAAAAAACATCATTCAAAATTAACAACATCATAGAAGAGGGTAACAATCTGGATTCACCTAGAGACATCGCTAATGCACTCGCCAGGCAGTTCTTTCATACAAGCAGCTCAGCAAACTACCATCACGCATTCCTGCCCATCAAGGAAGCGGCTGAGCTGCAACCAATTCACTTTGCCACAGGAGATGACTTTGATTACAATAAAGATCTAACAATGGATGAGCTTGTCCGAGCCCTAGAAGCCTGTAGAGGAACATCCCCAGGCCCCGATAAGATTCGATATGAGATGATGAAGCATCTTAATCATGATGACATGATTAAGTTGCTAGAAGTGTACAATGAAATTTGGAAAACCCACACTTTTCCAAACTCATGGCACTTCGCCCACATCATTCCCATATTGAAAGGAGGGGGTAATCCCAGATTTGCCATCTCCTACCGCCCAATTGCGTTGACAAGTTGCTTATGCAAGGTCATGGAACGAATTGTTAATAGTAGGCGATTGCACTTTTTAAATTCCAGTAATTTACTAGTTGACGAGCAGTGCGGCTTCCGAAAGGGACGCCAAACTCTCGATCAGCTAGTAAAGCTGGACAGTCACATTCAAGAGGCAATTGCCAAAAAAAAAATTTTGATTTCAGTATTTTTAGATATAGAAAAGGCCTACGACATGACATGGCGATATGGCCTACTCAGAAAACTTTATGCTTTCGGATTACGTGGAAACTTGCCTTGTTTTATTCAAAATTTCATTTCTGACAGAACGTTTTCTGTCAAATTGTTTTCTGACAATGTCACTTTTTCGGACATTTTTGTCCAGGCAAACGGGGTCCCACAAGGAAGTGTCTTGTCACCAACTCTATTTCTATGTATGATAAATGACATCTTACCAGCTCCTCCTCGGAATCTTAAATACTCACTGTACGCTGATGATTGTGCATTATGGCATTCCAGCAATAATGCAGAATTCTCAGCAAATCGCATCCAATTGGCACTGGATATGATTCATAACTGGGGCCTCTAGTGGGGTTTTAAGTTTTCCATTAGAAAGAGTATTGGGGTAATTTTTTCACATAGGAGGAAGCCGAACATCAGGCTAACTCTAGACAACCACCCAATACCCATTCAAAATTCTGCAAGATTTCTTGGGCTACTTTTTGATAGTAGACTCAATTGGAAAGACCACATTGGTCAGTTAAAGAATAAATGTCAAAGAGCACTAAATTTATTAAAGTGCATTTCTGGTAATAAATGGGGAGCTGATAGACAGTCTTTGCTAATGGTATATAAAGCCCTGATTAGGTCTAAAGTAGACTATGGGTCAATCGTGTATGGTTCGGCATCGAAAACAAGTTTGAAAGGATTGGATGCTGTGCAGAATGCTTGTCTGCGTGTGTGTCTTGGAGCCCTAAAATGTACTCGGATCGAGCGTCTTGAGGTGGAGTCAGGAGTACCTCCCCTCCGACTCAGACGCGGCCAGTTAGCACTGACCTATGCCGCAAAGGTGGCTCGAGACCCGAGCCACCCTAATGGCAATGGAGGCACTAGGCCCTTTGCCACGAGACTCCACGACCTCGTCGAGAAAGTCGGTATAGATCTCTCTACCATCGATACCCTGGTTCAGTCAAATATAGCGCCATGGGAAACACCCAATTTTTCTATCATGGAAGCCTGGCTTCCATCAGCCAAGGCCATGGCGCCGGAGGGTGAGGTACGCCAGAGGTTCAGAGAGATCCTTATTAAACATCTTCCTTTTTTTCATATATATACCGACGGCTCCAAGACAGATGAGTGTGTAGGTGCGGGTGTATGGTCCATGAATGTGAACTAAAGTTTAGACTGCCGAATCATACATCGATTTTTCTTGCTAAACTTTTTGCCATTGATAAAGCTATTGATTTTGCACTATCGACGACCCACGATAGAATAGTCATTTATTCCGATTCATTAAGTTCACTTAAAGCTATTAAATCCTTAGAAACCACTAAAAATGAATTGCTGAGTAATATCATTCGTAAGTTACACGGTGCCAACAAATCAATCAAGCTAATATGGGTACCAGGTCACTCTGGTATCCATGGTAATGAACAGGCTGACAAACTAGCCGGGTCAACTGGCGATCTGGACACTACCATAGTTCGTACAGATCTCAGGTGTTTTGTGTCTCTTATAAAAGCAAAAATACATCTCCTGTGGCAAAGTGAGTGGACCAACCTCCAACTCACACAAAAAATAAAAACAGACATAGAACTGTGGGACACATCCCACAGAAAGAATAGAAGGGAGGAGGTGGTGTTGGCCCGCCTTAGGGTCAACTCTACCAAGCTCACCCACCTCACTCCCTATATCGAAAAAAAATATCCTCCACAGTGCCCCCATTGCACAAACCACATGACAATAGATCACATATTAATATCCTGCCATAAACACCATAACAATAGACAACCAATCAAAAATTTCTGCAGAATCAAAAACATACCCTTCACAACATCCAACCTTCTATCAAACAATGAAAAATTAATATGTAAAGTAATCGCTTTTCTAAGGGAGACAAAACTTTATGACCTTTATGATTGATAGAATAAATAGGATCCATTGGCTTAATAACCTTGGCCACATGCCGCTGGTTGATAGCCAAGAAATCCAACAAAGAAAGAAAGATGTATGTATGTATTTACACATGTATGTGTCTACGTGTGTGTGTGTATATATATATATTCATATATATATATATATATATATATATATATATATATATATATATATATATATATGTGTGTGTGTGTGTATTTTATTTATACATTTATGTATATATTAACTCTCTTTCTCTCTCTCTCTCTCTCTCTCTATCTCTTTCACTCTCCTTTTTCTTTCTTTCTCTCTCTCTCTCTCTCTTTATGTCTCTTTCTCTCTCTTTATTTCTCTCACTCTCTTTCTCTCTTTCACTTTCTCTCTTTTTCACTCTCACTCTCTCTCTCTCTCTCTCTTTCACTCTCTTTCTTTCTCTCTCTCTCTCTTTCTCTCTCTCTCTCTCTCTCTCTCTCTCTCTCTCTCTCTCTCTCTCTGTCTCTTTCTCTCTCTTTATGTCTCTCACAAATATATATATATATATATATATGTGTGTGTGTGTGTGTGTGTGTGTGTGTGTGTGTGTGTGTGTGTGTGTGTTTGTTTATCTATCTATCTATCTATCTACTATCTATATATATATATACATATATATTT
>NC_061838.1:24884796-24887800 GCF_019202785.1 Penaeus chinensis | reverse complement strand
CGACGCCCCGCCCGGCGACTCGCGCGAATTATGAGGCTCCAGACGCGGCGATTGCCTTTTCTTTTATTAATTCCCTTTTTCATCATTTCGTTTTTTTTTTCTCTCTCTCTCTCTTTGCTTTTTTCAGTTGTTTGTTTGTTTGTTGTTAGTTCTATTTGCTTTTTCTTTCTTTTGTCTTCTCATTCCTCCTCTTCTTCGTTTTTCTTATTCTGTTTTCTTCCTTTCTCTTTCTTCTTCTTTTTTTTCTTCTTCTCTTTCCTCTTCTTCTTCTTCTTTCCCGTTTATCTTAATTTAATCCAAGTTTTCTCTTCCTCTATTTATTTCTTCTTCTTTCTCTATCTTACCTTTACATGCTCTTGCGGACGAAATTAGTTGTTCTCACCTGTAGAACAAAAAGAAAGTTTCTGTTTATATCCCGTAGCTTAAGATATTAATCTCTGTCTGTATTTTAGTGTGTGTGTGTGTGTGTGTGTGTGTGTCTGTCTGTGTGTGTGTGTGTCTGTGTGTGTGTGTGTGTGTGTGTGTGTGTGTGTGTGTGCCTTTATGTGTGTGTGTGTGTGTGTGTGTGTGTGTGCCTTTATGTGTGTGTGTGTATGTGTGTGTGTGTGTGTGCCTTTATGTGTGTGTGTGTGTGTGTGTGTGTGTGTGTGCCTTTATGTGTGTGTGTGTGTGTGTGTGTGTGTGTGTGTGTGTGTCTGTCTGTGTGTGTGTGTGTGTCTGTGTGCGCGTGTGTGTGTGTGTGTGTGTGTGTGTGTGTGTGTGTGTGTGTGCCTTTATGTGTGTGTGTGTATGTGTGTGTGTGTGTGTGCCTTTATGTGTGTGTGTGTGTGTGTGTGTGTGTGTGTGTGTGTGTGCCTTTATGTGTGTGTGTGTGTGTGTGTGTGTGTGTGTGTGTGTGTCTGTCTGTGTGTGTGTGTGTGTCTGTGTGCGCGTGTGTGTGTGTGTGTGTGTGTGTGTGTGTGCCTTTATGTGTGTGTGTGTGTGTGTGTGTGTGTGCCTTTATGTGTGTGTGTGTGTGTGTGTGTGTGTGTGTGTGTCTGTCTGTGTGCGCGTGTGTGTGTGTGTGTGTGTGTGTGTGTGTGTGTGTGTGTGCCTTTATGTGTGTGTGTGTGTGTGTGTGTGTGCCTTTATGTGTGTGTGTGTGTGTGTGTGTGTGTGTGTGTGTGTGCCTTTATGTGTGTGTGTGTGTGTGTGTGTGTGTGTGTGTGTGTGTGCCTTTATGTGTGTGTGTGTGTGTGTGTGTGTGTGTGTGTGTGTGTGTGTCTGTCTGTGTGCGCGTGTGTGTGTGTGTGTGTGTGTGTGTGTGTGTGTGTGTGTGTGTGTGTGCCTTTATGTGTGTGTGTGTGTGTGTGTGTGTGTGTGTGCCTTTATGTGTGTGTGTGTGTGTGTGTGTGTGTGTGTGTCTGTCTGTGTGCGCGTGTGTGTGTGTGTGTGTGTGTGTGTGTGTGTGTGTGTGTGTGTGTGTGTGTGCCTTTATGTGTGTGTGTGTGTGTGTGTGTGTGTGTGTGTGTGTCTGTCTGTGTGCGTGTGTGTGTGTGTGTGTGTGTGTGTGTGTGTGTGTGCCTTTATGTATGTGTGTGTGCATTTATGTGTATGTATGTGCTTTTATGTGTGTGTGTGTGTGTGTGTGTGTGTGCCTCTATGTGTGTGTGTGTGCTCTTACGTGTGTGTGTATATCTATCTGTACATGTATTTGTGTGTGCACATGTATTTGTATATCTGTGCGTGTTTAGGTATGTGTGTTTATGCCTGTGTTTATGCGTGTTGTGGACTTGTTTGAATGCATGCGCGCGTCTGCATGTCTATATGAATGTGTATGTTTATGCATGTGTACGTACATGTTTACTCCGCCTCGTGTGTATACATGGTTGCGGTCAGCCACGGCCTAAATGGGCCTTGGCTACACTTTCCCGCACCGAGGTGGTAACACTGACTTAGAATTTATACTTTCGGGATTTTTTTTTTTTTTTTCACCAATCAAAAAAATAATTAAATACATAGGGTGATCATAATGATGATGATGATGATAGTAGTATTGTGAATATGGATACTGATAGTAACGGTGATGATCATAATATCTATGACAACGATAACGTTAACGGTAATGATAGCGATGGTGATGACAAGAACAATGATAATGATGATAACAATAATAATGATAATAATAATGATAATTATAATAATAATAATAATAATAAGAAGAAGAAGAAGAAGAAGAAGAATATAATGATAATAAAAATAATGATAATGATAATAACCATAATGGCTTTAATAACAAAAATAGATGTAATAACAATAATGATATCATCAATAATGTCAAAAAACAATAACAATAATGATAACATTAATATTAATAATAATAATTATTATAATAGTAGCAATGATAATAATGATAATAACAATAATAATGATAATAATAATAAAAATAATAATAATGATAATAAAAATAATAGTCATAATAATGATAATAATAATAATAGTCATAATAATGATAATAATAATAATATTAATAATAATAATAACAATAATAATAATCATCATCATAACAATTATAATTAAAATAATAATAAGAAGAAGAGGAAGAAGAAGAATGATAATATTATTGCTATTGTTATTATTATTACTATTATTATTATTATAATTATTGCTAACAATGGTAATAATAACAACAACAATAATAATCGTGATATTAATAACAAAAGTAATAACAATAATGATAATATTAATTAAAAGCAACAATAACAATAACAACAATAAAAATGATAACAATGATAATGCTAATAATAATCATGACACTAATAATAATAACAATAGCACCAATAATAACACTAATGATAGCCACGCGGTGCCAATAACAACGGCAGCGCATGTGGCAACGTCGCCCGAGCCCCACAAGAGGCGAAGATGTGGCAACGTCGGTAATGAAGTGAGCTCTTGGAGAGACATTACCTGGCCGTTAATTACGTCATCTCATATCATTTCCAGACTTATTTTCGTCTTAATG
>NC_061838.1:24874796-24877296 GCF_019202785.1 Penaeus chinensis | reverse complement strand
TCTCCCTTTCCTCTTCCCCTTCCATCCCTTCCCTTCTCTTCCCTTTCCCTCCCCTCCCTTCCCTTTTCTTCCCTTCTCTTTTCCTCTCTTCCCCTCCCTTCCTCCCCTTTCCCTTGCCCTCCCCTCCCCTCCCCCCCTCCCTTGCCCCCCATGACAATAACAGCCGGTCATGTAAGGTCAATCGAGCATAAAACCGGGAAAGAGACCCATCTCGCCCAGGTCACGCCCACCCGAATGACCTGTCTTGCCCAGCTTTTCTATTCTCTCCTTTCCTCCTCCTCTCTCTCTCTCTCCCTCCCTCCCCTGCCCTCCCTCCCCTCCTTCCCCTCCTCCTCTCTGATTCCCTCCTCTTTCTTCAATACTTTTCGTTCTTTTCTCCTCTTCCATTCCCTTAATTTCTTCCTCTTCCTTCACTTCCTCATTTTCTCTTTCCTTCCACACTCTTTCTCTTCCTTTCTCCTCCCTCGCTTCCTCCCTTCCCTTCCCCGCCCTCACTCCCTCCTTTTATCTCTCCTCTCTCCCTCTTTCCCTTCCCTTCCCCTTAACCAATTATTCAATACATTCATTTGTTTTGTTAATTTTGTTGTTTTTTTATGTTTTTGTTGTTGTTGTTGTTGTTTTTTGTTGTCTTTGCTTTTGTTGTTGTTTTAGTTTTTGTTGTTGTTTTTGTTGATGTTGTTGTTATTTTTTTTCCCCTTTCCTCTTTCAGTCCCTTTCGCACGGTTCCGTTTCCTCACCTTCAGCTTTTATGCTTCGCAGGTTCAGTAATTTTCCTCATCTGTTTCCAGGGGATTTATAAACCATTTATTCTTCTTATCCAAACAAACTTTGGGCGAAGGAGAGATGGGACGAATGGGAGAAGGAGACAGAGGGATGGAGGGGGAGAAAGGAAGGGAGAGGGAGAAGGAGGGAGAGAAGGAGAAGAGAGGGAGAGGGAGAGGGAGAGGGAGAGGGAGAGGGAGAGGGAGAGGGAGAGGGAGAGGGAGAGGGAGAGGGGAAAAGAAGGTGATGGAGAGGGGGAGGGGGTAGAAAGAGGGATAGAAAGAGGGAGAGAATAAGAGAGAGGGTAGAGGGAAAGGGAAAGGAAGGGTGGGGGGAAGGAAGATAATAATTGGAATTTATTCCTTTCCTTTACCTTTCATCTAATCTCACACTCCAGCTCTCTATGCTTCTGTCTGATGTATCTTAAAATCTATCCATTTGCCTTTGCATCCTATATATCTATCTGTCTCCCGATCTGTATGTGCAAAAACCTCTCTGCTTTTCTATTCATCCAAATATCTCTCTCTCATTCCTCCTCTTCCTTCTTTCTGCCTCGCCCTTTCTCTCCGTCCCTTCCTGTTTTATTAATCTTTTATTCCCCTTCATAATCCTCACTTCATTGCACATTTTAATGCATGCAACATATGCCTTTGTGCAGGATATGTTAATCAACAAAGCTTACTTTATGCCATGTATGACTTTAGCATAATGATGCGACTCCCCATGGCTTGCAGCATCCCTGCCTTCCCCGTATAAAGTCATACCTTGCAGCATACCCTTAATAAAAGTTTAATTTGCCTTATAGATGATGCACTTTGCAATTTACTTATTGCATGACACAGTGCAAAGCGGTTGAGGTAAAAACTGAGCTTCACAGAAAGCATCCCCGTGTAAGGCTGATTTTTTATCGCTGTTTCCTCTCTCCCTCTGCTGTTGCCACCTCTGCTTCCCCCCTCTTCTTTGTTGCCGCTTCTCCTCTTCCTCCTCCTTTATCTTGCCTTCCTCCTCCGATTCGTCTTCAGTTCCTCCAAGTCCTCTATCCTTCTCCTCCCTTGCTATTCTCCTCCTCCTCCTCCACCTCCTCCTCATCCTCATCCTCCTCTTCCTCCTCTTCCTCTTCCTCCTTCTCTTCCTCCTCCACCTAATCCTCCTACATTTCCTTCACCTGCCCCTCCTCCTCCTCCTCCTCTTCCTCTTACTCCTCCTCCTCCTTCTCCTCCTCCTCTCCTCCTCCTCTTCTTCCTCCTCCTCCTCTTCCTCCTCTTCCTCCTCCTCTTCCTCCTCTTCCTCCTCCTCTTCCTCCTCTTCCTCCTCCTCTTCCTCCTCCTCCTCCTCCTCTTCCTCCTCTTCCTCCTCCTCTTCCTCCTCCTCCTCCTCCTCTTCCTCCTCCTCTTCCTCCTCCTCCTCCTCTTCCTCTTCCTCCTCCTCCTCCTCCTCCTCTTCCTCTTCCTCCTCCTCCTCCTCCTCCTCCTCCTCTTCCTCCTCTTCCTCCTCCTCTTCCTCCTCTTCCTCCTCCTCTTCCTCCTCTTCCTCCTCCTCTTCCTCCTCCTCCTCCTCCTCTTCCTCCTCTTCCTCCTCCTCTTCCTCCTCCTCCTCCTCCTCTTCCTCCTCTTCCTCCTCCTCTTCCTCCTCCTCCTCTTCCTCTTCCTCCTCCTCTTCCTCTTCCTCTTCCTCCTCCTCTTCCTCTTCCTCCTTCTCTTCCTCTTCCTCTTCCTCCTCCTCCTCCTCCTCCTCTTCC
>NC_061838.1:24862296-24869796 GCF_019202785.1 Penaeus chinensis | reverse complement strand
CATAGCATTAGTAGCAGGGGGGGGGGAGATTGAGGAGGTTTTAGAACAGGGGGGGTGCCAGGGGAAGGGGAGGGGCGTGTCCTGGAAAGAGGGAGAGGGAGGGGTAAGAGAGCCAAAGCCTGGGGGGGGACATCCCGTCGTGGTGTGCCATAAGTCCAATTTCTCAAGACCCATTCTTAAAGGCAAATTTTCTTCTCCACCTACTTAGAGTTCCATTCTTGCGATGTCCCTCCTTCCATCATATTCCATTTTGCTTTCCAACAGATTTCTCAAAAAAAGAAAAAAATCTCTTCACTCGCCCAACACTAAGATATTTTCGCCATTTTCTCCTCGTCTTTTTCTTCTTCGTCGTCTTCTTTATAATCTTTTATTTCCATAATCATTTTTTTCTCTTTTTCTCTTTTTTTTTCCTCTCTCTTTTTTATTTTTCTTTTATTTTTTACTTTTTTCTTCTATTATTGTTTTTCTCTTTCTTTTTTTCGTTTTTTCTTTTCTTTTTTTCTTTTTTGTGCCTTTTCTTCCCTTTTTTTAGGCTTTTAGTTTTCGCTTATTGTGATCCGTTCATACTCATGTTCACTAATTTGTTTCCAGTCTTTTTAACAGTCAGTGATCATTCTCTCACTCGCCCTCTTACTTCCTCACACGTGTTATTTCTGCTGTTCACTCACTTTTTTGCTTTTATTTCACTCTCGCACATTTTCCCAATTCGCTCTTTCATCCCATTTTCTCTCTCACTCACTTATCCACTCAGTCTCTCCCCCACTCCCTCACGAAACTGCCTACTCGTTCTTTCTTTCACTCCCTCTCTCCCTCATATTCTCCTCCACTCTCTCATTCATTCCCTTCCCCACTCACTCTCTCCCTCACCCCCTCACTCACCCACTCGTCCACATCCTCTCCCTTTCAAATTCCCACTCGCTCTTCCTCCCACTCTCTCACTCACTTACCCACGCATTCTCTACCCCACTCCCTCACTCACCCACTCGTCCATATCCCACTCACTCATCTCCCACTCGCTGCTCCCCCCTTCCTTCTCGCCAACTGCTCTTCCCAGTGCCCTCAACGCTAGACAAGTTATCTGCCATTTTTTGTCTTTGTGAAGCGAGGGTTTAATCCCACCCGGCGAGAGGCAGTGGGGTTTCCAAGGGGAGGGGGGGGAGAGGGAGAGTGAGAGAGGGGAAGCAGGGAGGGGGAGGAGAGGGAGAGTGAGAGAGGGAATGGAGGGAGGGGGAGGAGAGGGAGAGTGAGAGAGGATGAGGGAGAGGGGGAAGGAGAGGAGATTGAGAGAGGGAATGGAGGGAGGGGTAGAGAGGGAGAGGGATAGAGGAAATGGAGGAAGGTGGGAGGAGAGGAAGTGAGAGAGGGATGAGGGAGGGAAGAGAGGGAAGTGAAGAAAGGGAGGGAGGGAGATGGAGGAGAGGGAGAGTGAGAGAGGGGATGAGAAATAGGGAGGGGAGAGAGGGGAGGAGAGGTGGGAGAAGAGAAAATAGGAGGAGGAGATGAGAAGGGTAGGAGGAGGAGAGGGGAGAGGAAGAGGGTGAAGAAATAGGAAGGTGGAGAAACAAGAGGGCAGGGAGGGATAAGAATGGGACGGTCAGCTGGTAGCGGGAGGCCGCAGTCGCCCCACTTCCGGGGCGTCGCGGGCACGACCGCCCGGCTCTCTCTCTGGCGGCGGTGCCGTCCCTGCCCCTATCTCTCTTGTCGGCCCCACCGGCTGACGCTCTGGTTCCCCTGTTCTCGGCTACTCTCTCGCTCCTCGCTCTGCTCGCTCTCTCGCGCTCTCTCTCGCTCTCTCGTCTCTGCGCTCCGCCCCCCGCCCCCCCTCCCTGTCACGCCCGCCCGCCCCCCCCGCACGCCCGTCTACCGCTCGCTAGCTCTGCTCGCGCTCGCGCGCGTTCGCTCTCACTCGCGCGCGAGCGCGCGCCGAGCGCCGCGCGCCGCGACGCGTCCGCTCGCGCAGCTACCCCGAGCCCCCCCCACGCATACCACACCAACCGCCTCCGACCGCAGCGCCGCCCATCGCACCCCCCCACCTCCACCACCCCAACCCCACCAACACACCCTCCCCCTCACACGCCAACCACCACCCACAGCCCCCCCACCGACCCCCAACAAACCACACTCGGCCAAATACCGCCGCACCCCCAAACACAACACCTTCCCAACGACCACCCCCAACCCCACCACCCCCTACCCCCCCTCACCCCCCCTCCCACCTCCCCAATACCCCTCCTCCCGCCCTGCCTATGGGAAGAGGGTTGCCAACGAGACCTTATCACGGGGGAGTAGTTGTAACAATGAAAAAATGACATTGACTGCGGGCCACAAGGAATTACCTCATCGCATCCTTTCTTCATACTTCCCTTTTCTCCTAGTTTCATCTTGTTTTTGTGCTTGTTTGTATCTCAGTTTAATTGTTATATATAACTATTAAATATATACAAATATAAATATATATTGTTATAAATATATAAATATATATATCTCTTATACTGACTGTCTCTTATTTTTCTAATTCCCCCTAATTCACTTTGTTCCGCATTGATCATTTAACATAACTTCCCTCCACTCCCTATTCTTCTTATCGTTTATTTCGCCTTCAACTTTATCCTTCCCTTTGATCCTACATTTTCTTCTCGTCCTTTCTCTTTCCCTCTTTTCTTCCCTCCTCCCTCCTCCCTATGCCTCCCATCCCTTTCCTAACATTTCCCTCTCTTTTACTCCCCTCTCCTCCCCTACTTCCATCCTTCTCCTCCTTCCCCCTTCTCCCCTATTTCCTTCCTTCTCCTCCTCTCCCTAACCCTCCCTCCATCTTCTCCCTCCCTCCTCTCCCCTTCTCTCCTCCTTCCTTCCTTCTCCACCTATACCCACCACTTCCTAACCCACCTTCCTCCCTCCCCCCCTCCCCCCTCTTCCCGCTCTACTAAAACCCCCCCACCCCACCCCATCCTTATCATCAGGAGGTTCTCAAGTTGGTCAATTTTCTAGCTCCTTAGAGATATGCAGTTTTCCTTCAACGTTGCACAGGAAATCGGTGTCCTGGGGGGGGGGGGGAGTGGGGCGTCTGAGAGTAAGGGGGGGGGGGGACTTTCGCGTGACGTCACTGAGATGGTGAAATATTTTTTTTTTTTTTTATTGTGTGTGTTTTGTGTGTTTTCTCTTTCCTTTTTTGTCTTTGTTTATTTTTCTTTCTTCCTTTATGTTTTGTAGTTTTCGTTTATTTTCTTTCTCATTTCTTTCTTTCTCTTTTTCTCTCTCACTCTCTGTCTGTGTATCTATTTACCTATCTGCCTGTCTATCTGTCTGTCTGTCTGCCTGTTTATTCATTACAATCAACTTATCTATCTTCCTTCTCCTCCCCTTTTTCCTCTCTCCACCTGCTTTCTCTTCTGTATGTCTCGACTCTTCCCTCTTTATCACTCTTTCCTTATTCTCTTTTCGTTATTCTTGCAAACCTCCATTCCCCCTTTCCATTATCTCCTCCATCATCCCTTCTTTATCATCCTCACTTTTATCTCCCTCCTCCTTTTCCTACTCTTTCCCCTCTTCCTTATCATCCTCATTATCGTCCTCATCGCTCTCCTCTTCATCATCATCTTCCTCCTCCTCCTTCTCCTCCTCCTGCTCCTCTTCCTCTTCCTCCCCCCCCCCCACCTCTCCCTCCTCCTCCTCCTCCTCCTCCTCTTCCTCCTCCTCTTCCTCCTTTTCCTCTTCCTTCACTTCCTCCTCCACCTTTCCCTTCTCCTCCTCCTCCTCTTTTTCTTCCTCCTCAACCTTGGCTCCTCCCACACAACCCTTGGCTCCTCCCCCTTCCTTCTCACCTTAGCCAATGAGACTCTTATTTTCCCATTTACCGAAGGAATCTTGTAAGGCGAGCATAATGATTGGCTAGTTTGCACTTCTTGCCCCTCCCCCTTTCCTCTTTTCTTTATTTTGTTTTTCTTTGCTATAGTTTTTTTTTCTTGTTTCCTTCTCTTATTCATCATTTACTATGCATGAGATGTAATTAATAAAACTCATTCGACACTCATTATGACATGGGATTTCCTTGGCTTTTAATAATTGGCTTTTTCAACCTCTCGCCTATTTTGTTTTATATTTATCTCATTCTCATATTCGTTCTGTCTTCCTTATCCCCTCATTCTCAACGTGCAGTGAGGAGATACAGAAAGAAGATGCGGTGGAGAGATACCGTGAAATACAGTGAGGAGATACATAGAGGAAATGCAGTGAGGAAATAAGATGAGAACATACAGTTAAGGGATACAGTGAAGAGGAAAGAAAATACAGTGAAGGGATATAATGAGAAAGTGCAGTGAGGAAATACAGTGAATAAATACAGTGAAGGGATACATAGAGAAAGGAAATAGTGAAAAATACAGAGAAGGATACATAGAGAGAGGAAATAGTGAAAAATACAGTGAAGGGATACATAGAGAGAAGAAATAGTGAAAAATCACAGTGAAGGGATACATAGAGAGAGGAAATAGCGGAAAATCACAGTGAAGAGATACAGCGAGGAGACGCAGCGGCCGCGAGAGAGCAGTGACGAGCGAGAGAGCAACTGACCATTTCATTTCATTTGATTTCTTTCTTGATGTTTTAAGAGCCCGGGAGCGGTTAGTTGCCGTTATGAAATATCTTATTAAAACAATATTTTCTCCTCTTTTTCCATTTGTAGGTTTTCAGTTTTCGTCATTTCCATTTCTTTTCTGTTCGGTTATGTTAATTTTATCTCTAATCTAATTGTCCTGTCTTCTATTGCATATATTATCTGTCTATCTATCTATCTGTCATCTATTTATCTGTCTTCTATTAATCTGTTATATATCATCTATCTCCCTCCTCTTCAGACACCCCTCCCTATCCCTTCCCCTGCCCTCCGCCTTCTCTCTCCTCTCTCTCTCTCTCTCTCATCTCTCGCTCAGTCTCTCATCTCTCGTCGATCTCCACCTCTCTCACTCTCTCGGACAAGAAATCAATCTCACCCACTCTCCTCTTCTCTCTTCTCCTCATCTCGATCTCTCGTCTCTCTCTCTCTCTTACTTTCTTAATTTCTTTCTGTTCTCTTCTCTCCTCTCTCTCTCTCTCTCTCTCCTCTCTCTCTCTCTCTCTCTCTCTTCTTCTCTTTCGTTTCTCTCTCCTCTCTCTCATCATCTCTCTCTCTCTCACTCTCTCTCACTCTCTCTCTCAACTCTCCTGGACCAGACGTCTAATGACTATCTCTCTTCTCTCTCTCACACACTCAATCTCTCATCTTCACTCTCTCATCTCTCTCTCCCTCGTCGCATCTCTCTCTCCTCTCTCTCTCATCTCTCTCTTTCTTTCTTTCTCTCTTCCTCATCATCACTCCCACCTCTATCACTCTCTCTCTCTCTCTCTCTCTCACGACTCTTCACATTTTTTTTTTTCTCCTCTCTCATCTCTCCTCTCTCTCTCTTCTCATCTCTTCTCTCTCTCTCCTCTCTCTCTCTCTCTCTCTCTCTCCTCTCTTTCCTTTCTTTCTCTCTCTCATCTCTCGATCTCTCTCCTTCTCTCTCTATCTTTATTTATCTTCTCACCAGTCTCTCATCTCTCTCTCTCTCTCTCCTCTCATCTCATCATCTCTCATCAGTCTCTTCTCTCATATCTCACACTCTCTCCTCATCTCTCTCCACCAAATCTCTCTCTCTCATCATTACAACTTCCTCTCTCATCATCTCTCTCTCTCTCCTCTCTTCTCTCATCTCCACTCTCTCCTCTCTTTCTCTCACTCTCTCTCTGTCTCTATCTCTTTTTCTCTCTCTCTCTCTCATCTCTCTCTACCTCATCTTTTCTCTCTCTCTTCAATCCTCTTCTCTCTCTCTCGTCTCTCTCTGTCCCTCCCACCTCCATCCCCCCTTCCCACATCTCCCTTCTTCCTCCCTCCCACTCTTTCTTCCTAACTCTCTCTATCCCTTTCCCTCTCCCTCCCTTCCCTCCCTCCCCTCCTCAGATCCACTGTACCTCCCTCCTTCACACCCTTTTCCTCCCTCCCTTCCTCCCTCCCCGTCCCTCCCTCTCCGTTCCTCCCTCCCTCTCTCCCTCTCCCTCCCTCTCTCCCTCTCCCTCCCTCTCTCCCTCTCTCTCGCTCCCTCCCTCTCTCTCTTTCTCTCCTCTCTCTCTACCCCCTCTCCCTCCCTCTCTCCTCCGTCTCTCTCCCTCTCTCTCTCTCTCTCTCGTCTCCCTCCCTCTCCATCCCTCTCTCCCTCTCCTCTCCCTCTCCCTCCCTCTCTCCCTCTCCTCCCTCTCTCCCTCTCCCTGTCTCTCCCCTCTTCCTCCCTCTCCCTCCCTCCCTCTCTACCTCTTCCTCCCTCTCTCCCTCTCCCTCCCTCTCTCCCTCTCCCTACCTCTCCCTCCCTCCCTTCCCCTTCCTCATAAGCAAGGGAGATGTTAATCAGGAAGTTTTGATGACTCATTACGCATAGGGACGATCAACATAATTATGAATAATCTTAAACCGGCTTGAGTTTCATGGTTATGATTTCGTTTTTTTTTTTTTCGTTTCTTTTGTACTTCTTTTATTTTCATTGTTTCGTATTTCTTTCTTTCTCTCTTTCATTTTGTTTTCATTTTTCCAATTTTTCTCTCTTCTTTTCAATTTATTTTATTTTATTTTTTTTTTTTTTTTATGTGACTTTTTCCTTTCCTTTTCTTTACTTGAGGATTTTATTTGTTTAACTTCGTTTATCTGTCAAAGATACAAAAATACAAAACGATAACAAGAAGACGAACAAAACCGAAAAAAGACGCCTACACGAACGCCGGAAACAACATGGCCGCCAACTTCCCGCCGAAGAAAGGAAAACAGCGACGATAACCGATAAGGGACACCTCCTCGTCCGAATAAAATATTTGTTTACTTCGACATATAACTAGAAATAAACTCGGGGATTATGGCGTGGTTCGTTCTCTTTTTCCTTTTGCGTTTCTCGTCTCCTTTTTTGTCTCTCTCTCTCTCTCTCTCTCTCTCTCCCTTTCTCTCTCTCCTCCTCTCTCTCTTTTTCGCCTCCCCTCCCTCTCCTCCTCTCCCCTCTCTTTCTCTTCTCTTTCTCTTTCCCTCTCTCTTCTTTTTCTCTTTCTTTTTTCTCTCTCTCTTCTCATCCTCTCTCTCTCTCTCTCTCTCTCTCTCTCCCTCTCTCTCTCTCTCCCCTCTATCTCTCCCTCTCCTAACTCTCTCTCTCTCTTCCTCTCCTCTCTTTCTCTCTCTCCTTTTCTCTCCTCCCCCTTCTCCTCTCCTCTCTCTCTCTCTCTCTCTCGCTCTTTTTCTCTTCGCTCTCTTCTCTCCCTCTCGCTTCTCCTCTCGTCTCTCGTAAAATCTCTCTTCTCCTCCTCTTCTCCTTCTCCTCATCCTCATCTCTCCTCTAAAATTCTCTCTCTCTCCCTCTCCCGGGGTTTGTTTGGTTCGTGTTTTTAGGATAATCCGCTTGATATTTTTTTTTTTCCTATATCGCTTTTCATTTTGTTTTCTGTATAACTCGT
>NC_061838.1:24844796-24847296 GCF_019202785.1 Penaeus chinensis | reverse complement strand
CAGTTCAAGCTGTTCAATTTATGCCATTCAAACCCGGCTGTCCACTTTCAGCCGCTGAGCCCTAGCCTTCAGCCCGAGAGTCCAAGCAGTTCAGCCTCAAGCGACGCGTGATCCGTTGCACGCGGGCGAGGACGCAGGGATGAACCGAGAGCGAGACGCGGCTTGTGTTCAACATTGCAAATTCGCCAAGAAGTTGCACAAGTTTGAACGGGACTGTGTTATCATTATCTTCATTTGCATCTAGTTCCTAATTACTTTTCGGTTTCTTTAATTGTTTTATCGCGTTTTTTCTCAGATAATTACCTTCATCCGAATGGAATACTAATGTTTAAAACACATAAACGTGCACGGAAATATCTACACACACGCACACACACATACACACGCACAAACACACACACACACACACACAAACAAACAAACAACACACACAAACATTCGCAGTCAACAATTCAACACCTTTCCACGCGCTTACTTCATCACTAGGAGAGTCTTCGCCATCTCTCTCTCTCTCTCTCTCTCTCTCTCTCTCTCTTGCTCTCTCTCTCTCTCTCTCTCTCTCTCTCTCTCTCTCTCTCTCTCTCTCTCTCTCTCTCTCTCTCTCTCTCTCTCTCTCTCTCTCTCTCTCTCTCTCTCTCTCTCTCTCTCTCTCTCTCTCTCTCTCTCTCTCTCTATCTATCTATCTATCTATCTATCTATCTCTCTCTTTCTCGCTCTCTCTCCCTCGCTCTCTCTCTGCTTCTCTCTCTCTCTCTCTCTCTCTCTCTCTCTCTCTCTCTCTCTCTCAGCCTTTATTTTGTTTAACAATAATCAATTTACTGTGAGAATAATTGAAGTCCAAATGTTGATGTTCTCATTGGCCGACGAAATTAAATTCTCTTCGACTTTCGCTGTGCAATTATTCCCTGCTCCTCCTCCCTCTTTTCATTAACTTTACATTCCTTCTTCTCTGCCTCTTTCCCCCTCTTTATGGTACTCTTTCCTCCTCCTCTTCACGCTCTCTCTTTGCTCTAGTTGTGTACCTTTTATCTCTTCTATCCTTCGTTCTGTGTATATGTCTTTCTTGTTTTCTCTCTTCTTATTTATTCTATGTCCTGTTTTCTCGTTGTTCTCTTTTATTATTTCCTAATATTCCTTTTTTCTCATTTCCTTATTCATTAATCTTTTCTTTTCTTTTCCCTTATTCTTTCTCTCTTCTTTTTTCTCTCTTTCCTTTTCCT
The DNA here is from genome assembly GCF_019202785.1 of Penaeus chinensis. Taxonomy (NCBI): domain Eukaryota; kingdom Metazoa; phylum Arthropoda; class Malacostraca; order Decapoda; family Penaeidae; genus Penaeus; species Penaeus chinensis. Next base: position 24,846,076 of record NC_061838.1, on the reverse strand, counting down.
TTAATATTCTTTTTCTCTTTCTAAGCTCATTCTCTTCTCTTTTCTTATAACCTAATCTCTCTTTTATCATGCCATTCTCTTATCTTTATTTATTCCTTTCACCTCCTTTTTCTCCTCAGTTCCTCACTTTCTTGACCCGAAAAAAAATGTTTTCAAGAGAATCCCACAAAACGTCCAAGACACTTCAAGAAAAAAAGAAAAAGAAAAGTTTCCTCAAGAAAAACAACCTTCCTTCTCTCTCTTTTCTCTATCTCTCTTCGCCTATTTCATCTCCTTTCCTCATTCCCTCCTTCCCTTTTCCTTCATGCTTCATTTCCTTGTTCGTCCATTTTTTCCCCTTGCTTCTAAGCTTCCTTTCACCTTTTTTTTGTATTTCTCTTTTCACTCCGTTTTTTCTTCTTTCTTTGTATCCCCTGTTTTCTTTCACTTCGTCTTCTCTCTTCCTTTTCTCTTCTCTGTCTCCCTATTCCTCCTTTCTGTTTCTTCTGTTCTCTCTCCTTCCCTTCTCTTCTTCTCTATCCTGTTTCTACGTTTCCCTTCTGTCTTTTCCCACTTATCTTTCCCTTATCTCCTCTCACTTCTTCCTCTTTTCTTTTTCTCATTTCCCTCTTCCTTCTCACCTCTCTCTCTCCTCTCCTCACTTTCCCCTCTTTTCTTCTCTTCCCTCTCCCGTCTTTCTTCTTTCTCCTCTCTCTCGTTTCCTCTTTCTCCTTTCCCTTGTCCCTTCTCCCTTCTCCTCTCTCCTCTCTCCCTCTCCCCTCTTCCTTCTCCTCTCTCTCCTATCCCTCTCCCTCTCCCCCTCCCCTTCTCCCTTTTCCCCTTTCCCTTTTCCCCTCTCCCTTCTCTCCCCTCTCCCCTCTCCCCATAGACATGATAAGTCGTCTCATCAAGTGTCAACCAGGATTAAAACTCAAAAAATAAAGGAAAGAAAAAATCCTGGAGAAATTTTCAACAAGAAATAATTCCGTTTTCTCGTCCTTCCTTGGGCTCTCGAGAGGCTGAGAGGAGGGGGGAGGGGGGAGGGGGAGGGAGAGAGGAGGAGCGGAAGGGGAGGGGGGGAGGAGGAGGGGAGGGGGAGGAGGGGGGGGAGGAAGGAGGAAGAGAAGAGGAAGGGGGGGGAGGGAGAGATGGAGAAGAATATGGGAGGAGGGAAGGGACTTGGAGGAAAAGAGGATATGGGAGAAGGAGTAGGAGGAGAAAGAGAGTAGGAGAGAAAAGAGTAGGAAGGAAGAGAGGAGGAAGAAAGAGACGAGGGAGAAGTTAAAGGACGAGTCAGAGGA
>NC_061838.1:24837296-24842296 GCF_019202785.1 Penaeus chinensis | reverse complement strand
ATAACAACAAAAACAACACGAAATAAAAAATATATAAAAACTGCAAAAATACGAAAACTCGATATAAAAAAAAAATAAAAAAAGACAGAAAACAGCAACACGAAAATACGAACCAGAAAACTAAACAAATAAACAAAAAACACGAAACAAAACAATCAACAACACGAAACCACGAAACAAAAAACAAAAAAAACACCAAATATTCCCCCCCATTCCGAATGTTCCTCCATAAATAAGGAGCCAAACATCAGGGCGCCGATCCACGCGAACGGACTCCGGATTACCCTGCTGGCCCTTTGGCACCCGGGGGGGGGAGGGGGGAGGGAAGGGGGAAGGGGGATTTAGGATGGGGTTAGGGAGAAGGGAGAGGGAGGGGGATTGAGAAGGGGGGAGAGAGAGAGAGAAAGAGACAGACAGACAGATAGACATAGAGGGAAAGTAAGAGAGAGAAAGAGAGAGAGAGAAGAAGGGAGAAGGAGAGAGGGAGAGAGGTGTGGGAATAGAGCCATAGGGTTGGGAAAGGAAGGCGCAATAGAGGGGTGGGGGTGGGGGGTGGGGGGATGAGGAGTGTGGATGGAGTTCAGAGAGAGAGGGGGGGAGGGAGCAAGGGAGAGAGCCTGGGATGGGGAGAGCGGGAGGGGAGAGGAGGGGGAGGAGGGAAGGGAAGGAGAGGAGGAGGGAGGGGAGAGGTAGGTAAGAGGGGGGAGGGGGTGTCGGTAGCTGGCTGTGGGGGATTAAAGAGACCTTCTCGTACGTCAAGTGGAGAGCCAAATGTGGGAAATCTAGAGAGAGACTGACATGCGCCTCCTTATCCTTCTCTCTTTCGCTTCTCCCTTTCTCTTTCTCCTTAATTTTTTCAGACTGTTTATCCTTCTCACTCTCTCTCTCTCTCTCTCTCTCTCTCTCTCTCTCTCACTCTCTCTCTCTCTCTCTCTCTCTCATTCTCTCTCTCTCTCTCTCTCTCTCTCTCTCTCTCTCTCTCTCTCTCTCTCTCTCTCTCTCTCTCTCTCTCTCTCTCTCTCTCTCTCTCTCTCTCTCTCTCTCTCTCTCTCTCTCTCTCTCTCTCTCTCTCTCTCTCTCTCTCTCTCTTTCTCCTTTCTCTCATTTTTTTATCTACATCCTTTCCTCATTTTTTCTTTCTCCTTTACTGTTTTCTCCTTATCTTCTTCTATTCCTCCTTATTTTTATTTCTTTCCCTTTTACATGATTATTTATCTATCTCCGCTTCTCTTTATATTCTCCGCTTCTCTTTATATTTCTCTTCCATTCCATTTATCTGTCAGTTTGCCCGTTTCTCCCTTTATCACCTTCTTTTCTCTCACCCTTATCCTCCATCTATTTATCTATCTTGTTCTCAAGACGGGAATAGAAGAGACAAAAATAAGAGAAAAACATTACAAAAACAAACAAACAAGAACCGAGAATTAAAGGTGAAGGGAAGACCAATAAAGCAAGGAGAAAGAGGAGGAGGAGGAGGAGGAGGGGGGGGGGGGGCAGGAAGGAAGTCTCGAGATGAGGAAATCCCGACGGAAGACGGAGGAGCTGGAAAGGTCGAAAAGGGCTACAAACAAAGGCATAATTTATACATATATATATATATATATATATATGTGTGTGTGTGTGTGTGTGTGTGTGTGTGTGTGGGTGTGTGGGTGTGTGTGTCTGTGTGTGTGTGTGTGTGTGTCTGTGTGTGTGTGTGTGTGTGTGTGTGTGTGTGTTTATTTCATTATCTATCTCCCTATCTATCTATATATGTCATACAGTATATACTATACATCTATGCATATATGTGTGAGTGCACATTCTCTTTGTTACTTTTATCTCCATCTCTCCACCTATCCCCCTAATCCTCCCTCCTATCCTCCCCCCCCCCCATGTACCCCCCCATGTACCCCCCCCCCCCCCCCATTATCAGTACCATCGAGATCAATGCCTCACGTCAGTGTCACAACACGCCTCCATATTATCGTAAACCATTAACTATTATCAAGCGCCGTCGCCCTTATTGACACGTCCACTGCCCTCCCATTCATCACTATCAAGTATGGTGTCATCGTATCACCATCACTGTCACCACACGACGCGGCGCAGGTCTCGCTCGCCGTCGATCTGCGTCTCAGGCTCGAACGCCGTCGGGGGGACGTCCGTCGCTGCCTGTTTGCATTTGGCATAAACTTTCATAGGTTGTTAAAGGCTGCTTGTGCGTGCGTGTTTATGCTTGGAATTTGGAATTTGTTTCCGGGCTCTGGCGGAATTTGCTTGCGTTCTCTCTGCCTGCTTTTATTTCTCTTTGTCGCCTCCTCCTCTTTTTCTCTTTCCGTTTTTCTCATTCTTCTTTCTCTCTTTCTTCTTTCTTTCTCTCTCTCTACCTTCTCTGCTTATCTCCCTATCTCTCCCTACCCTACTATCTACCTATCTCTCCATCTGTCCGGCTGTCTGTCAATTTACATGTCTACATACTTGCATACCTACCCCCTATCTATCTATCGATCTATATATTTCCTTAGCTACCTATCTATGAGTCCGTCCGCCTGTCTGTCTATCTGCCAAACCGTCCATCCATCCAGCTATCTACCTATCTATCTGTCTATCTATCCATCCATCTATCTATCCATCCATACATCTTTCTATCTACGTATATCTATTCATCCATCCATTCATCCATCTATGTATCTATCTATTTATCCACCGATCAATCCATCTCCATCTTCATCTCCCCCTCCACTTCTCCCTTCTCTCCCTGTCTCCATCCCCCTATCCACTCTTTACCTCTCTTCCTCCCTTCGCTTTCTAGCTATTAAGTCACCCAATATTTTTTTCTTTCTTTCTTTCTTTCTTTCTTTTTTTCTTTGAGGGGAAAAGGTGTTGATGGCGGTCACTCAGCCATATTGCAATGTCATTCATCTGCAAGAAAGAAATTGCAATCCCAAGTTACCTTTCAGTCTCTTTTTCAACAGTCCTGGAGAGCTAACGTCAAGCCCCAAATCTATTATAAAAGTCTAATAAAAACAACAACAAAAAAAAAGGAGAAAAAAAATATTGGAGACGGAGAAATATATTTTTCATTTCTTTTGGCACTAAATTTCAAAAGAATGTACAAACATTTCCAGTCGACAGGTTCTAGCAACACCTTACAACAATAGCTACTGCAATTCGGACATCACAATAGCTTCTACAATTCGCACATCAGAACAACAGCTCTTGCAATTCGCACTCGCCAACAACAAGCCATTAACACGCCTGAAGCTGAACGAAGCATCTGTTATTCGAGTAACGAGCAAAACAACTATGAAAGCAGGCTAGTTATCCTTTAACAATCATGTCAATAGATCATTTGCTCTCGGTTGACCTAATAGAGAAACAGAAAACAGCCAGAAACGAGTTTGCAATTGCCTAACTAGCGACGGGACGCGGTTCAACAACAGCCATAAACAAAGGGCCGTTCATTCTCGACGCAGATGGACAGAAGTTCGAATCAAGTGAAGCGTTTCGGTTTCGCGTTTCGCGTAGAGGAGTTCTTCGAGCTTTTGAGCTCGAAACAGGAGCGTTTGGCTTCGGATTTGGCTTTTTCCCTTCTCTCTCTCTCTCTCTCTCTCTCTCTCTCTCTCTCTCTCTCTCTCTCTCTCTCTCTCTCTCTCTCTCTCTCTCTCTCTCTCTCTCTCTCTCTCTCTCCATCCTCCTCCCCCTACAGCTGCCAACCCTTCGGAAAAGAGCTTATATATGGCGGTTTTCCATGAATATTTTAAAGTTACTTTCGGCCCTTGACTCGTAAGACATTACGGAGATCTGAGAAGAGGGTCGGCTTAAAAGGTTTCCTATATTTCATTCAAGGACTATTCTCTCTTTGTCTTGATTATCCTTCTTACTCCTTTTCCTTTTCTTCTTCTTCGACAGAAATGGATTCCATGGGCAAAAAGGGAACGAGAACGAAAGATAAACGGCACAGGCAGAGAGGAGGGAAGACATTAAAGATATAAGGATGAAAAATAAAGATTTCGACAAAAATAACGGTGAAAAAAACAAAACCTTAAGTACATACAATCAAATAAAAAGAATGTCATTCCAATCTCGGTGCCTCCTTCGATCAAGGAAATGGGGGGGAGGGGGGGAAGGAGGACACAATCACATCACGTGACACAAGGAGGCCTTCCTTTACCTCGTGCCTCGCCTTCCCCTCCTCCCTCCTCCCTCTTCTCGATTATCCCTCCCTCTCCTTCCTTCCCCCTCTTCCCCCTTCCTTTCCCCCTCTCCCTTTGCTTCCTTCCCCTTCGTTCGCACAAACCTTTCTATCCCCACATTCTCCCTCACCTCCCCTTCCTTGTCCCTTCCCCTTCCCCTCTCCTGTAACCTCCTCCCTCCCCCCCCCCCCTCATCTTCCTTCTTATTCCTTTTCCACTCTCCTTCTCCCAGCCCCTCCCCCTTAACTTCCTCTCCCTCCCCCTCCCCCTTTCCCTCCCCTCACCCCTTCTCCATTCCCTCCCCCTTCTCCTCTCACCCCCCTCTCCCTCCCCTCAACCCGGCTCCCATCCCTCCCCCTTCTCCTCTCATCCCCCTCTCCCTCCCCCTTTCCACCTCTCCCTTTCCTTCCCCCTTCCCCCCTCTCCCCCCCCCCCCCCAGCCGCATCCCGCAGCAAAACGAGATGGAAAATGACATCCCGCAAGAGACGAAATCTATAGGACACTCGCGACAGTCGGCTCCGAGATGACTTGGGCCGAATCGGATGCGCTTCAATGCGAGTCGCTCCGCAATCCAATCCACTGATCTCGCCTCTCCTCTCGCTCTCTCTCTGTATGTATTATTCTCTCTTTCTCTTTTTCTGTTTCTCTCTCTCTCTCTGTCTTTCTCTCTCTCTCTCTCTCTCTCTCTCTCTCTCTCTCTCTCTCTCTCTCTCTCTGTCTCTGTCTCTCTCTCCCTTTCTCTCTCTCTCTCTCTCTCTCTCTCTCTCTCTCTCTCTCTCTCTCTCTCTCTCTCTCTCTCTCTCTCTCTCTCTCTAAATATA
>NC_061838.1:24831101-24834696 GCF_019202785.1 Penaeus chinensis | reverse complement strand
GAGAGAGAGAGAGAGAGAGAGAGAAAGAAAGAAACAGCGAGAGAAGGAGAGAGAGAGACAGGTAATGAGCAACAGAAGCGACCAGTCCCCGGGCGCCTCTCGGCCAAGGCAGCGACCGTCTTAAGGAGGCTTTGTATTTGCGCCCAATGAGTCTTAAGAACGCCCCCCCCCCCCCCCCCACACACACATCCTGTCCTACCCCCCACCCCCCCCCCCCCTGTGAACCCCTCCTTCCCCCATTCCCACACCGTCGTAAATTCTTGTCATATTATCATGCGTGTTTCTGTATGTCTGTTTATATATATATATATATATATACATATACATAGAAAGAGAGAAAGAGAGAGAGAGAGAGAGAGAGAGAGAGTGATACATACATACATATACATAAACACACACACATATATACATATATATTTATATATGTGTGTGTGTATATATATATATATATATGAGGGAAGTCCCAAGTCCCTTATCTTATCTGCCTCGCGTGCGCCGCTTCGACCCGCCGCTTCGGATCGCTGCCATCGATTCGGCGCCGCTTCGCCATGAGCGGCTTCATGAGCGGCTTCATGAGCGGCTTCATGAGCGGCTTCATGAGCGGCTTCATGAGCGGCTTCATGAGCGGCTTCATGAGCGGCTTCATGAGCGGCTTCATGAGCGGCTTCATGAGCGGGTTCGAAGAGACCGAGACGGAGATTCCATCTGGGGGAATTTCTTCGTTTGGTGTTTCATTTGTTATCGCTGTTATTCCTTCCCTTTTTCTTATTCCTTTCCTTTTTTTTCTATAATCACTTTCTTCTCTTCCTTCCCCTTTTCATGTCTCCCTCCCCTCGTCCCCCCTCTCCCCTTCCCTCTACCTTTTCGTCCCTTACGTTGCCTTTTTTCCCTTTCGCACCTATGTTCTCCTCTCTCCCTTTCACCCCTTCCCCCTTTCCCTCCCCCCCCCTCCCCCCCCCCCCCCCCCCCCCCCCCCCCCCGCCACTCTTACCAGAGAGCCATAATGTGAGTTTAATTTACCAGGCTATCTGTGCGAGGCCCCTTAACAGTAGTATGGAAAACCAGGGGTAAGAAATTGCATTAAACTCATCATATGTATATCTGTGTGTGTGTATATATATATATGTATATATGTATGTCTGTATGTGTGTGTTGTGTGCGTATATATATATATATATATATATATATATATATATATGTGTGTATACATACATACATAGATAGATAGATAGATATAGATTTCTAAATAAATAAATAAATAAATGGAATAAAACATAAAAAGATAATATATATACATACATACAAACATATATACACACACAGCTATATATATATATATATATATATATATATATATATATACACGTGTGTGTGTGTGTGTGTGTGTGTCTGTCTGTCTGTCTATGTGTCTGTGTGTGTTTGTGTGTATGTGTGTGCGTGCCTGTATGTATATTTCACTTTTGCCATTTGTATGACAGTTTTATCTTCATTATGAAAAACTACCAAATGACGTATATAAATGCAACGAAATATGCATGCTGTGGAGACGTATGTGCGTGCTGCAAAAGTAATGTGCAATCTGCATGTACCTCGTGTCTACATCAAATGTGATGAATAAGATACGTTTTAATTATGCGCTTTAATTAACTGCCAGGGCACGTTTTGAAATCATAAGTTTTCACGAATCATATGAATGTGTTTTATATATCCCCGTTGGCGCTTAACAAACGTCATGCAATTTTATTATTATCATCTGTATATTATTATATATTATTGCCAATATAGATCACCATGATTCTCAATTTATCATTAGTTTTATCATCACCACTATCATCATTATCATTATCAGTATTGTTGTATTGCTATTACTATTCCCCTTATTATTATCATCGAGATTATCATTATCATAATTATTATATTTGTTATTACTGTTCTCATTATTATCACATTTGTTATTACTATTATCGTTATTATTTTCAATATCATTATCATTATTATTCCTGTCATTATCATTGTCAATATTATTGCTGTCATTATAATTATTATCATTATTATCATTATAACGATTATTATCATTATCATTACTATTGCTGTTGTTGTCATTGTTGTTGTTGTTGTTTTATATATATATATATATATATATATATATATATATATATATATATTCATTTATCTATATACGTATATATATATATATATATATATATATATATGTATGAGCGAATATAGGCAGTTTATTTTCTAACATAAACAGTTTGAATGCAAAGGAAGATGAGACGTGATTGCAAGGAAGGGCGTGGAATGAACAGACAAACACATAAATATCGACCGAACGGTAAATACACGATGAACGAAGGACCAAAGATTTTCTCTCTTTTTCGTTCTTTCAGATAAAAACCGAATCGCCGAACGAGATTTCTGGGAAGGCCTCAGATTTGTCTGTCTGTCCCTGTCGGGCTGTCTTTCCTTGTGTCTGTTTACGCGCCTGTTTATCACTCCATCTCTCCCTCGCTCGCTCTCTCTTTATCTATCTATCTTTTTATGTCTGCCTGTCTGTCTGTCTGTCTATCCATCTGTCTATCTATCTATCGATCGATCGATCGAACTGTCTCTCTCTCTCTCTCTCTCTCTTTCGTCCTATCTTTTCCCCCTCCCTCCTCCCTCCCCCCTTCCCCGCTTCCCCCAACACCCTTTTCCCCTTTCTCCCTCTCCCCCCCTCCCCCAGCCACCCCCTCCCCACCCTCCCAAACCCAGAAAAGCCACCAAACGGAAACACATAAGGATTTTGCCCACACATTGTCACTATGTCTGAGACTTTAATGTATAAAGTTCATAATAAGTTTGTGATAATTGCTGTTGGATAATCGAGAATGATGAAAGGACCGTTAGGGAAACTTCTGCAATGTGTACGTGTCTGCTGGATGTGCGTGTATGTGTGTGTGTTTGTGTTGGAGGATGCGTGTGTGCAATTGTCGTTATCATTTGACTCTGAATATGCCTGGGTGATTGTGTGTGATTGTGTGTGTGTGTGTTTGTGTGTGTGTTTGTGTGTGGGTGTGTTTGGGAATATATCTGTGTATAAATCATTAAAGTAACTCTCTTACAGAAGTGTCCATGTTGGTTGGTATGTGTACATGTGTGTGTGCTTGTAAATGTGCTCGCCTTTGAATATGTTTGTGTGCACTGGTATGTGTGTCTGTGCTCTGGTTATGAACCAATACATATTTCCAAATATTCATGTTCCTGTCAATGTGTGTATTTTGTGCATTTTATGAACGTATACTCATGTATGTTTGTGGAGGCTTTTTCGCGTGCTTGCTTGACTGTTTAGCTAAGAAATAAAAACTAACTGAATTGTCTGACTGTTTAAAACTGGACTGAATTGCGGACAGATAGAGAGAGAGTTAAATTAAGAGACAGAGAGCAATAAAGCGAGGGAATGAAAACATAAAAGCCCAAGAGAGTGAGGAAGGGAGGGAGATAGAGAGAGAGAGAGAGAGAGAGAGAGAGAGAGAGAGAGAGAGAGAGAGAGAGAGAGAGAGAGAGAGAGAGAGAGAGACCGAGAGAAAGAAAGAGAGAAAAAGAGAGAGAGAGG
>NC_061838.1:24811101-24813601 GCF_019202785.1 Penaeus chinensis | reverse complement strand
CCTCATGGTGTAAGTACGAATCGGGCTTTTGTTTATGAATGCTATCCCTTTTTTATTTCATTTTCTTGTTGTATGCTTACTTGCCCGGTCGAAAGTTTAGTTTAAAAAATGTTTATTGAACTATGCATCCTTACCTAGGCCTATTCCTACTTTTCCCCTAGACTAATTAAATTCAGAGAAACTGAGAGTAGGTGGGTCCTGAGACTTAATCTGCACCAATGGACCCAGTATGTAAATGCAGAATAGGCAAGGTTTCCCTAGGAATAAACTCCTTGCATTTTGTCCAAGAAGGTTTTCAAGGTTTCATTGCAGACGCCCCTCGAATTTTGGTCCCTCTTGGCTAAGACCAGAACCACGTTTTGCAATACACCTCGAGACGTGAACCTGGGACTCCACACGAGACCAAAGAGGAATTGAAAACCACCTTTTTATACGATCCTTTAATATCATCTTGATTTATGTACATTATATAACAAAAAATAATGATTAGTAATAACAACAGTAATAATAACATTAATGATGATGTTTATGATACTAATAATATCAATATTGATTGTTTTTTTTTCTAAATATCTTCTGGATGCTGGTTTTCGTACCACTAAGATCCATATTTGAGTTGATTTGCATTATACATTCAGGACTGGGAAGTGAAAGAGATCTGAGAAGAAGGTTACCGAATCGTGTGAGATCTGAACGCGAGACGAAGGATCTTCTCAGAGGCTCGTAAGACACTCAGCTGAGGTATAGGAGCATCAGAACGAAAAACCTGTTTGATAAAGACCAGAAAATTTTAAACAGAATTAAATATGATGCGGTCTTGTCTTGATTAATCTGTCAAAAGTTCACATGTTCTGGTATTGAAATCCATATCTCGGTAAGCCAGACACGACAGACCTATGAATCAGTTGTGGGCTTTATAATTCTCTCTCTCTCTCTCTCTCTCTCTCTCTCTCTCTCTCTCACACACACACACACACACACACACACACACACACACACACACACACACACACACACATACAAACACACACATACACACACAAGCACACACATACACACAAACACACACACACACACACACACACACACACATACAAACACACACATACACACACAAGCACACACATACACACAAACACACACACACAGACACACACACACACACACTCTTTCTCTCACTCTTCCCCTCTCTTTTTCACTCTTTCTCATTTCTCTCGCGTTTGATATCTATCTATCTATTTATGTATGTCCGTCTGTACATTTCTTTATCCCTGTCTATCTCTCTTTCTATCTTTCTCGCTTTCTGTGTGTTTGTGTTTATATTCAAACTAGAAATAGATATTGACTTGAACCCATTTGCAGTGGTTTGATTTTTTCGGTGATCCTACACAACGCAGCGACAAGCAATAAACGCGGAAACCTGGCGTTTTTATCCTTGAGGGAAAATAGACATTGATCTGAATCCTTAACCATCGGATCAGATCCCTCCCTCGGAGACACTTCTAAGAGGAGAGCCGGAGAAAGTTTTGCGCGTGTGTAAGTGTGTGTAGACGCGTGTTTTTGAACGTTTGTGTGTGAATGAGCGCGTGTAGAGGCGCATGTTTTGAGCGTGGGGGAACGTTTTCCTCCTCATCCATGGCATAATCAGTCTAATACCCACCCCCCCCGGGCCCCCTGCAAGCACTGTTCCCGCCCAGAAGCGTCGACGCGGGCTTAGGCGCGGACGTGGCAACGGTTCCTCGTCGAAATCTGCCTCATCTAAACTTTCCATATTTGCTCAGGATTCTTCAGCTGTTATTGTAATGAGAATTCCCTCCTCGCGCTCGGGAGAGATTCGTCCGCGCCGGGGACGAGGCGCTGCGTGAGGACTGCGGGAGGGACGCGGCTGATTAGCCTTTGATGGCAAAGAGATGCTTATGTAAGGGATTCTGAGGCGGCGTCTGTCGGGAGCCGCACGCGCAGGCACCAAGGCACGGGACAGATGCTCACGCTGATTGATAAATGAGGACGTTGCTCAATAAGCAAGGAGGAGGCGCGGGGGCTGGCGGCGACGGCGGGACGGGCGCGCGGAACGAGGCTCGGCCGGGAACGCTCTCGCATCTGGCGCTTTGGCCGCATGGATTCCGATGAGGGAAAGACAGACACGTGTGTGTGCGAATAAATGAATAAATATATAAACATATAGACAGACAGATAGAAAGATATAGATATAGATCTATTAACATGTAGTTAGAGGGAGAGAAAGAGTTTTGAATGTGTGTGGGTGGGTGTGTGTGTATGTGTGTGTGTGTGTGTGTGTGTGTGTATAAACATATATATATAAGTATCTATCTATTCATAGATAGATAGATAGATAGATAGATAGATAGATATATACATAGACATATATTTGTATGTACATATCTGTGTTTTGTGTGTGTTATATATATACCAAAGAGAGAGAGGGGCGAAGAGGGAGAGGGAGAAAGAGTGAGAGAGAGAGACCGAGAGGAAAAGAGGG
>NC_061838.1:24796101-24801101 GCF_019202785.1 Penaeus chinensis | reverse complement strand
GGCAATATATATATATATATATATATATATATATATATGTGTGTGTGTGTGTGTGTGTGTGTGTGTGTGTGTGTGTGTGTGTGAGGCTTCTCTGTGTTCCTCGTTGTCGGCGTTTCTGTCGCAGATCTAATCAGGCTTGACACGCTGCCTTATCTCCAACCCCTCCTCCTCTCCTCCATCCCCACTCCTCTCTCCTCCTCCCTATCCCTTCTCCCTTTCCCCTTCTTCCCCCTCCCCCCCTTCTTCCTCCTTTCTCTCTCCTCCAGCCTTCCTCCTGTCTTTTCCTTCGCTCAATCTCCTTCCTCCTTCCTCCTCCTTCTGCCTTCATACCTTTCTCTCCTTCCTCTTCCCTCATCCTTCCCCTCCTTCTCCTCCCTTCCCACCTCCCCCTCACACATCCCCCCTCTCTCCTCCTCTTTCCCTACCGCCTTCCCTCCATCACCCCGTCCCTCCTCCCTTCTCCCTTCCCTCCTCCACTCCCTCCCTCCTCTCCATCTTCCCTCTTCCCTCCTCCTTTCCTTTACTCCTTCCATCCCTCCTCCTCTCCCTACCCCTTCTCTTCTATCCTACCTCCCTTCCTTTCCTCCCGTCCTTCCTCCATCCTCCATCTCCTCCCTTCCTTCCTCCCTTCCCTCCCCTCCCCCTCCTCTCCCTACCCCCTTCCCTCTCCCGTACTCTCACCCCTCCTCCCACCTCCTCCCCCATCCCATCTTCCCCCCCCTCCCCTCCTCCCTACCACCTACCCCCTTCCCTCCCCTCCCACCCACCTCCTCCCCCATCCCACGTTCATATCTCCTCCCTCCCTCCCTCCCTCCCTCCCTCCCCCCCACCCCCCTCTCCTCCGTCCTTTCGTAAAATCTCATTAAACATTCAGTTCCTCGTCGGCGGTCGGCGGGAGAGCCTCGGCCGCCGCGTCCCTCGGCCCAAAGGCGGATTTTCGAATTGGATTTTTGGATGATGCGACATTACGGGAGAAAAACGAATGCGAGGAAATTAAATGATTGCTTCGGTTGTTTGTGTTTGATTTTGTGGTTGGTAATCGTCTGTTTTTTTATAATTTCCTTTAATTTATTTTCTTGTTATATATACATACATATATATATCTGTGCATATGTATGTGTATATATATGTAAAGATATATATATATATATATATATATATATATATATATATATATATATATCTGCATATATGTATTTATATATACTTTTTTCAAGATTCTTGTTTCATGATTATTTTTGTTTGTTTGTTTGTTTGTGTTTTTCTTGTCTTTAGTCTTCTTAGAGGAGTTTTTATTAAGGAACCTTCACTTTTTTCTTCTTCTTTAAACACTAATAAGAATTATATTGACATTATTATTCCTCCATTTGTATATTTCCAGCTCCCTTTTCTTTTTTCTCTCTTTTCCTCCATTTTCTCTCTCTCATTTCTCCTCCATACCATCTCCCTCTCTTCCCTCTCGCCTCATTCCACTCTCAACTCTCTTCTCTTTCTTCTGTTTCTCCTCTCTCTTACCTATTTCCCCTTTTCCTCTACTCTTTCTCCTTTCACTTCTCTCTTTTGTCTATCTCTTTTTCCTTTCCTCTCCCCTCTTTCCTTCCCCCCTCTCTCTTACTTACCTTTTTCCCTTACCTCTCTTTTTCCCCTTTCGCTCCTCCCTCTTTATCCTTACTTTCACCCTTTCATGTCCTTCTTCTCCTTTCATTCCTTCCTTTTTATTCCTATTCCCCCTATCCCCCCCCCCCCCCCGCAAAGGATATCTACAGGTGCTGCTATTCTCTCTTCTCTCTTTTATCTATATTTCTTCCCATTTCCTCTCTTCTTTCTCCTTTCGCTCTCTCTTTATTCTTATTTCTACCTTTCCCTCTCCTCTCTGTCCATTCACCCCTCTCTCTCTCCATCCTTATTTTCTCCCTTTCCTCTCTTCTCCTCTTTCTCCTTTCACTCCTCTCTCTCTATCCTTATTTTCGCTCTCAAAGAGTAGACTATGCACCAGCGCTGTCATTCTTTTACCTTTTTCTATCCCCCCTTTCTCCTCCCCTCCGTCCATTCATCCTCATCATCCATCCTCTTCATCCTTATTTCAAAAAAAAAAACAAAAAAAAACGACAATCCACCAGCGCTGTCATTCTCTGTATCCGTTTTAGACGAATTCCAGCAATCGATCCCTTGTCTTAGCGCTCCTCCCAGCCGGATTAAGACGCGGATCAGAAAATGAATCCGCTTACACGAACGGGGGGGAAGGAAGTCTCGCAATTAATCACTTTCCATCCGGGCGAATCCGGTTGTCTACGCGAACGGCGATTTCGGCGGGAAAATGGGAGAGGGAATCGGGTGCTTTGTATTATTAGCGTTATTATTAACGTTATCTTCATTATTTCTTTATTATTATCATTATTATTAGCGTTATCATTAGTATTTTTAGTTATTATTATCGTTATTATTATCGTTATCATTATTTTTTTCATTATTATGATCGTTGTTATTACCGTTATCATTATTATTTTTTTATTATTATCATTGTCATATCTTTATCGTTATTTTTTTTATTCGTGCGCTTGCTGGCCGGCTTGCTTGTCGTTGCTAGAATCATTATTTTTGTTATTATTATGAACATTATTATTATTGTATTATAATTATTATTATTAAATCTAGTTTGCGTATTGTGTTTGTTTTTTTTACTATTATTATTATCCTTATCATTATTATTATTTTTATTAGTATCATTATCATTGTCATTATTAACACTATCATTATTTTCTATTGTCATTATCTTTATTATTATCGTTATCATTATTAGCGCTATCACTGTTATTATCATCATTATTATTATTGTTATCATTATTTTTGTTTTTATTATTATCATTATTATTTTTTAGTTATCTTAATTGTTTTATTTGAAGTTATTATCATTACAACTAGTTTTATTATTATCATTATCATTATCGTTATCATTATTAGTATTATCATTGTTATTTTTTCATTATTGATATAAATTTGTATTATAATTTTTTGTTTTATTATCATCATTATCATCGTGATCATTATTTTTTTTCATTATCATTACCGTTATCATTATCATTATCATTACAGTTGTTATCATAATCATTATTTTCGTTATCATTATTATCGGTCTCATTATTAATGTTTTCATTATTATCTCGATCACTATTATCGTTTTCATTATTATCGTTATCATTATTATTATTATCAGTATTATCGTTATCATCATTATGGTTATTATTTTCATCGTTACCATTATTAGCGTTATCCTTACTATATCTTGTTATTTTTCATCATTATTGTATATTTGTACAGTTGTTCTTTCTTGTTTCGTCAGGTCGTCTTTGTTGCAAGGCCTGTTGCTATCAGGAACATGAAGCGAAGGTGATTGTGAGGGACCATGCTATTGACTGGAGTGACTGTTATTATAATCCTCATGATCTTCATCAGTGTCATAAGTACCATCACTATCATCAGCTTAATATTAGTGTTAGTAATGTTATATTGCAATATTATCATCAGTATCATCGTATATATAAGCATTGCCATCATTATTTTGATTATCATTACTATAATTGTTATTAGTTGTATATTATTATTATTGTTGTTATTATCATTATCATTGTTATTGTTATTATTACCATCATTATTACATATTATTACTATTATTATCTTCTATTATTATCATTATTATTACAATTATCATCATCATCATCATTATTATTATTACAATTATCTCTCTTATTATTATCATTATCATCATTATTTCTATCATCACTATTCTTATCACTAATATTGTAATTGTTCTCATTACTATTATTATCATTAATATTATTATCAATGTTATTTTCATTATCATTATTATTATGAACGGTATCATTATCATTGTTATTGCTACCACTATCATATATATTAAGATTGTCATTGTTATCATTATTGTTATCATTATCATTTCATTATTATTATTATTATTGTTGTTGTTGTTATTATTATTATTATTATTATTACTACTACTACTATTATTATCATTATTATTATTGATGATACTATCCTTGTCATTATTATTGTCATTTTTATCATTATCATCAGAATTGCTATTGTTATTATCGTCACGTTTGTTGTCATTATCATTGTTATTATCATTATTACTGCTATTATTACTATTATTGTTATCATTTTGTTCATTATTACCATCATTTTCATTATTGTTATTATTGTTATTATTATCGTTATTACTGTTTTGTCACTATTGTTTTCATTATCAATATCATTATTATTTTCGACATCATTACTATCATCAAAGAGAGAGAGAAAGAAAGAGAGTGAGAGAGAGAGAGAGAGAGTAAGGAGAGAGAGAGAGAAAGAGAGAGAGAGAGAGAGAGAGAGAGAGAGAGAGAGAGAGAGAGAGAGAGAGAGAGAGAGAGAGAGAGAGAGAGAGAGAGAAACGAAAGAAAGAACGGTATAGAGCGGAAGAGAGCGAGAGGGAGAGAGAGAGGGAGAGAGAGAGAGAGAGAGAGAGAGAGAGAGAGAGAGAGAGAGAGAGAGAGAGAGAGAGAGAGAGAAAATAGAAAGGTAGAGAGCGACACACACACACACAGATAGAGAGAAAGAGAGAGTAAGAGAGAGAGAGAGAGAGAGAGAGAGAGAGAGAACAGAAAGACAGACATAGACAGAGAGAAAGGGAGAATCAGAATCAGAATTCAATGTTTCTATAAAGGAAATGTATGACTGAGAACGAATATCTTCCCAGTGCAAGAGGTGCGTTTGACCGGTTTCGATTACGCAGTCATCTAAAAGCATGTGCAATACATTTTAAAGCTAGCATGGCTGAGGCCCATTGAAGCACTACTTAGTTAACATAATTATCATAACAGTTGCTATTATTAACAAGACGTATAAATAGGTTAAGATTTAAAAAATACATTCACAATTCTCCAAATGCCAGGCAACTCGACATAATGTTAAAGGAAAATTCATACACAGGAATATAGTGATTG
>NC_061838.1:24765093-24775093 GCF_019202785.1 Penaeus chinensis | reverse complement strand
GAAATTGAACTGCCGGTAAATATAACAGCAAAAATATTGTAATGAAAAAATGTTGACACTGATAGTAATAGCGATAATAACAGAAATAATAATTGTGACAATGATAAGAATAATAAAATAAAAAAATAGTAAGTAAGGATAGTAAGAATGTTCATACTACATCATGATTGTCACTAATGTAATGGAAAAATAATATTAAAAAATACGCGTTAAGTGCAATGAAATCAATCAGTTTTGTTCATTTAAGTTTTTTTTTATTTGTTCAGTTTTATATTGACAAGTTTAGTGGGATTTATTACCTTTCGTTGAAGCCTCCGCCCCGCCTAGTTCTTTTTGCATTAGGCCTCCCAATACGGTGGCGTTTAAATCATTTACTTCCTCTCTCACTTTTCCTCTTGCGCTGGGGAGGCGTTTAACAAGGGGCCGTGTGTTTTAAAGGTTTGTTTCACTGGTTTACTTGATTTGGATACTATGGAGGCGTTTCAGTGAAATTTGGGTGTATATTGAAAGAACTGAGAGAGAGAGAGAGAGAGAGAGAGAGAGAGAGAGAGAGAGAGAGAGAGAGAGAGAGAGAGAGAGAGAGAGAGAGAGAGAAAACGAAAGAGAGAGAGAGAAACCGAAAGAGGAAGAGAGAGGAAGATAAAAACATAGAGAAAGATAGAGAAAACGAAAGAGAGAGAGAGAGAGAGAGAGAGAGAGAGAGAGAGAGAGAGAGAGAGAGAGAGAGAGAAAGAAAGATACACAGAAAGAAAAAACGAAAGAGAGAGAGAGAAACCGAAAGAGAAAGAGAGAGGAAGATAAAAACAAAGAGAGATAGAGAAAGCGAAAGAAAAAGAGAAAGAGAGAGAGAGAGAGAGAGAAACCGAAAGTGAAAGAGAGAGAGGAAGAGAAAGACAAAGACACCGAAAAGTAGACAGACAGACAGACAGAAACGCGAGATGGAGTTTACACCAGCCTCACCACAGTGAATAGACAGACAATGGTTCCCCTTCTTCAATTTCCTTCTTCGTGTCGGAGGTTTTCGGTCCAGAGGAGGTATCGGGGAGGCCAGGGGAGGGGGGGGGCGAAGGAAGGGCGTGAGGGCGTGAGGGCGGCGAGGAGGAACGGGGGCTGGCCACGGGGGCGTGATGGATTGACATTGTGTGGGTGAAGATGGACTCAAATTCTGCCATTATCTTCATTTAGGCATATATATATTTATATACATATATGCGTGTGTGTGTGTGTGTGTGTGTGTGTGTGTGTGTGTGTGTGTGTCGATAGACAAAGAAATAAACAGAATGATGTATAGGTACAGATAGATGGATAGATATAGTCATAGACAGACAAGTAGATAGATAACTGTGTGTATGTGTATGTGTGTATGTGTGTGTGTGTGTGTGTGTGTGTTTGTGTGTGTGTGTATGTGTGTGTGTGTGTGTGTTTGTGTGTGTGTGTATGTGTGTGTGTGTGTGTGTGTGTGTGTATGTGTGTGTGTCCGTGCTCACATGTGCCTTTGCATGTGTCTTCGACGCCGCTCAAGGCGCCATCTCGCAAGCCTTTCCTCTGGGAATTTCCCCCGGAAACTGGCATGACTCACCTCCTTCCGCCCTTCATCTCCCTGAACCTTACTTCCATGCCACTACACCCTCCCTCCCCCCTCCCTCCCTCCCACCAGATACTCACCCACTCACCCATTCGCTCATTCGTTATTCACCCATTTACTCATTCACCCATTTGCCCATTCGCTTATTCACCCATCCGCTTATTCGCCCATTCGCTTATTCGCCCATTCGCTTATTCGCCCATCATTATTCGCCCATTCGCTTATTCGCCCATCCGCTTATTCGCCCATCCGCTTATTCGCCCATTCGGTTTAAAAAGGGGCCCCTTCGCTTTTAAACGCCCCGTCGCTTATTTCGTTCATCGCTTATTTAACCCCTTACCCCATGAATCCTTTTCTTTCTGCTTCGCTATTATGGATTTGCAATATCCCTTCGCAGTCCCTTCTTCCTCCCCGCCCACCGCCCCCTCCCCCCTTCCGCCCTTCCCCAATAAGGCAGTTAAGCGCCCCACACACTCCCCCCTCCCCCTCCCTTTCCCAGGCCCCTCTCCCCTCTCCCCTCTCCCCTCTCCCCTCTCCCCTCTCCCCTCTCCCCCTCTACGACCCTAATTGAAGCTTAAAACCAACGTAACATATCCTAGGCACCCTTCATCCAGCCCACGATGACTCCTCCCTTCTTTCTCTCCTCTCTCCCTCTTCTCTTTCTCTCCTCTCTCTCTCTTCTCTTTGTCTCCTCTCTCCCTCTTCTCTTTCTGTCTTATCTCCGTCTTCTCTTTCTCTCCTCTCTCTCTCTTCTCTTTCTCTCATCTCTCTCTCTTCTCCTTCTCTCATCTCTCTCTCTTCTCTTTCTCTCCTCTCTCTCTCTTCTCTTTCTCTCCTCTCTCCCTCTTCTCTTTCTCTCCTCTATCTCTCTTCTCTTTCTCTCCTCTCCCTCTTCTCTTTCTCCCCTCTCTCTCTTCTCTTTCTTTCCAATCTCCCTCCTCTCTTTCTCTCCTCTCTCTCCCTTCTCTTTCTTTCCAATCCCCCTCCTCCCTTTCTTACCTATGTCTCTCTCTTCTCTTTCTCTCCTCTCTCCCCTCTCTTTCTCCCCTTTCTCTCTTCTCTTTCTCTCCTCTTTCCCCCATCTCTCTCTTACCTCTATCTCCCTCCCCTCTTTCTCCCCTCTCCTCCCCACCTCTCTCCCTCTTACATCTGTCTCCCTCCTCTCTTTTTTCCCTCTCTCGCTCTTCTCTACCTTCCCTCTCTCACCCTCTCTTCCTCACCCCCCGTGCTCTCCCCGCAGCCAATAACGCGGCCCCCATTGACCCCCCCCCCCCCCCCCCCCCCCCCCCCGTCTTCTCCCCATCATCAATCGCCCATCTTCCGCGACCCATCATCTTTCTCCTTCATCTTCGCAAACTGTATGTTATTGGGAAACCACGTTTTTTACTCTCTTTTTAGCCTCTCCCCCCCCCCCCCCTCTCTCTCTCTCTCTCTCTCTCTCTCTCTCTCTCTCTCTCTCTCTTTGCGTTTCTTTTATGTGTGTGTGTGTGTGTGTGTGTGTGTGTGTGTGTGTGCAAACACATATCAGGAGAGATCGGCAGACCTACAAATAGGCACAGATCATTCAGGTAGAAAATGATAATTACAGATATATAACCGAGTAAATAATCAGTTTGACATTCTCAAACGAATAAGACTGAAAATGTGAAGCTGAAATATTTTTAATCTCTGTGAAGTCCGCTTTTCAAATGACTAAATTTAAAAGCCAATTAGACAATATTAAATTATATAAACGTGTTGGGATACCTAATTCAGTTTAGTTGACGTCCTCATTGAATACACACATAAACTATCATGCATGCATTAGTACACGAAATATATTTACATGCATATATGCTCATGGATGTTAAAGGCCAACTTATAATAAAGTTAGAATATGCATATTGAACTATATGTGTATATGTCATCTAACTGCCTTTACTGTTTGCCTATCCGCGCGTGTGTGTGTATACATATGCATACACACAAAAACGCACACAATGAAAAAGCACTCTTTCTTTCTCTCTCTCTCTTTCTCTCTCTCTCACATACATATATACATAACCACACACAAAGATGAGAAAATAAAGTATGGAAACTGTCAATCATAAACAATCGTCATCGTGTTGTAAATATTCCTCGTGTCATGAACCTTACGGAATTATCATTTTGAAATTTCGCTGAGGTTATAGGCCTACAGACTGAAAAAGAAATGTACTGACTCCTAATTTAGAGAAATTAAAAAAAAGTTTTACACAGTGGCCCATTGACATTGCGGCAAATTGGCAAATTTTCTCATAGAGTTAAACAGAGTCAAACAAATATTCTTAGTGCGAATAATTCCTCATTCATTCTTATCTGAATAAGTGCGGATAAACTGTGCGTAAGATTAATACCCATTTTGAGAAGATATCATAGTTGACAAAAAATATCATAGTTAGCCCTAAATACTTCAGTTATTAAAGAAAATGAATCCCTTTTTGGAGTAACTAATTTAATTAATTTAAATATCTATATCTATCTATCTATCTATCTATATATATATATATATATATATAAATATAATATATATATATATATATATATATACAAATATACATATATACATATATATACATATATATATAAATATACATATATACATATATATACATATATATATACATGCATATATATACATATATATACATATATATACATATATATGTGTATATATATATGTATGTGTATATATATATATGTATTATGTATATGATAAGTTTGGAGATGACGCCTAACACTAATTTTCCGATGAACAGAATATTTTTCCGATCGTCGTGTTTCGAACGAATCTATGACTCATTTCCCTCGTAAACAAAGCACAGCAACGACATCGGTCCCGATAGCTGAGGAGGACAGGATACATATCAGGGACTTTGGAGGGAGGAAAATTTTCGAGAAATATCGGCACTACAAGGGGGAGCACAATATATCCACTCGCTACCAGGGCTTCGCCTCTCGAACCCCCGCCTGCTCCACAAAATCTTCAGCTCATATGTTCCGGCAGGTGAGAGCCCAGGCAAGCAACAAATACTGATGCGTTTTCGGGTGATATATTTTAAAAACAATATAATAATCATAACATCAATAACAACAATAACAGTATCGATGTCAACTGTACTAAAAAGAAAAACCCATTTATAGCGCCCATCCCTTTTCTCCTTACCAAGGACCCTATTAATTCCCTTTGCTAGGGAACCACTCGGGCTTCGTCCAGAGGGGCACTTTCTTTTATCACAAAGTCTGGTTTCTTCAAAAGTTTTTTTTCAAGTTATACCTCTAGAACCCACACTATAAAAGATTGATAGTCATATAGGTTACTTATGATCTAACTTCAGCCTTAGAGGTAACTGAGAGAAGGGTAATAGCAAAACACTTAATGAACTTACAATATTTGCAGATATAATGAATCATAAATCATTACACTTCTACAATTAAGAATAAAAAAAAATATATATCTTCTTTCGTTCTTGTTCACAGCGCCAGGGACGTGAAAACCAAAGCCTCAACAGTAAAACAAACAAACAAAAAAAAAGCATTCCTAGAAAATAAATAATTGTTCTAGGAATAATAAAACAATAAAAAGTTATCAAATATAACTAAATAATTTCTTGTAGGAACAAAATATTTCTTACAAACAAATTATGTATAATATTTATGCCATTATATATGATCTGAGTAGTTATATGCACATTATAGTAATTTTGACTAAAGATAATTTTAATATTATTCCATTATAAATGTTAAGAACGCTTACTCATTGAATGGGTTTTAAATTCTTAATGATAAGAAGAGGGACTCACCAGGATGATTCAAGTCCACGTGCCAGCCTCGAACTGTGAAGAAGACATACTCTATCTCTAATTTCCAGATGAACTCAAATAGTTACTTTTCTCTTGTTCTGTAATTCAGATTTATAGAATTTTATGACTTTATTAATAATATAATTACAGCTGAATGTTCTTTCTTACCTCGGATATTTCACGATAATCTAATACACTTTAAGGCTGTGTATGGCCGTCCTCTCTCATCTTTCTCTCTCTGTGGTCATAGTTATAGTAGTAGGATTTAGCACTGTATATACTTCAAAATGTAATATCTACTCACATCACCTATAGTACAAGTATATAGTTCTTCTTAATCTATACATGCATAATTTCAGAACTTAGATGAAGTTTTCCAGTAACAAAATTAATACATATTGTTTTCTTTATTAAGATATCAATTATACAAGCTTAATATAACAGTACCAGTGAAATATAACAGTGTACCCTTTAAATAAAGAGAATGTATGGTGGGGATAACAAAAAAAAAACTTATACTTTGTATGGTAACTATCATATTTCACAGTTTCCTAATCTCAGTAAAAGTAAGATGCAAAATAGTAAAATAAAGTATCATCTTTATAGAAAAATAATTAAGTACTTTTATCTTACATAGCTAAAGACTAAAGCTGAGGTATACATAATTAATGACATATGCATAAAGACCAATGAGGTATACTAAGGGTGGTTTCTAGACGAATTTTTGGGTCATTCTAACTTCACATCCCTTGTGCTCATTACACATTTTCCCGCCAATTCAAGAAATGGGGAAATCAGGATCAACCACTAGGGCTTGCCGGTGGAGCATATATGGAGCCATTTGAATCTAACAAAATTCACAAAATAACTACTGGGGACAGAACATAAATCCGGGGCGGTTGAGTTAAGCACTAATGCAGGGTTTTTGTCACTGGGTCGTCGTTGGCGGGATTCACGAGGGTTCGTTTTGCGGCCTCGACGAATAACTGATGACGGTGTTTGTTTTCTCTGTAATGACACGGTGTCTTGCAGTTCGGGCACTGTACTCTCACAGGCAGTACACCGTGATTTCGCGGGTATATTTCGTTATTTCGATGCCATTTGGCAATGAAATAGACATAGTTATAATTACACCCGACACACTGCTTAGCCATGATGGAATTGATTTGAATTTCAACCACCTTTTAGGCTCAGCTTCTATTGTCATGTGATGATCTATTTCTTTTCTGGTTGGTTTTATTGTGCTGGTCGTCACTGCCTACGGGCATGTCACGTTCCTGCGCAAATCTAATTGGTTCATTTGATTTCCTTTGTATACGTTATGCGCTACAAATCCGTCCTATTTCCCGTCGCTTTCAACGACTTTTTTGTCCTTTTGTCGTGGCGCTGGGGGCGTAAAGATGCTGCGTTATTATCAAATTGCGAAGAAAATGATATATAAGAAAATTTTCATAGAATGGTGTGTTCTACTAGTTGGTAAGCTCAGATTCTGTTTTTTAGGTGTCAGGCGTCATTTCCAATAATAATGGCACTGACAGGGAAGGATTCGAGCTATACATCGGTCCCTATGGCTCTGGTACTAGGAACATCAATAGCTCATACTTCTAAGACTTCGCAAGATCTAGGAGGCTGAGGATTGCGGGTTCGTGGTACCAGAGACGAGATCTACACCGGTGACTTCCAATACTGGCGTTGTAGCTAAAGTGATCGACCATATTCTTGTGGATACTCGCTGGAGGATCCTTCAGAATTGTAGAGTTTTTAGGAGTGCTGAGTTCTTTGCTACCGACCACAGTCTTGTTGTTGCAACACTAAGGCTCCGCCTCAGATCAAGACGCATCCCGAGATCTCACCAGCAGGTGTTCCATCTCGAGAGGCTCAAGAGGGAGGAGGTGGCTCAGGAGTATGCAGTGGCAGTCTCAAATCGGTTTGAAGTGCTTGGCACTCTACAGTACCCTGCTGATCTGTGGGATACCTTTAAGCAGGAGACTCTGTCAGCTGCTGAGGAGTGCCTTGGGGTCCGACCTCGGCGAAGGAGGCGTGTTGTCTCGAACGAGACGCTGAACACTATAGAGAGGAGTCGTGCTGCCAGACTGGATGGGAACCATGTCTTGCACAGGGAGCTGTCTCGCTCTGCTAGAGCCTCTTTGAGAATGGACCAAGAGAGGTACGTTAGGGGCATCGTGGAAGAGTTGGAAGGTCATTTTGGCCAAAATGACCTTCGACCTGCTTTCCGAGCCCTGAGGGAACTCCGGTCGAAGTCCATCTCTCAATTAGGCTCGGTGAGGGCAGAGGATGGTCATATTGTGTCGGAGCCGGATGAGTATAGGGCCCGCTGGGCTGAGTACTTTGAGCAACTGTATAGGGTAGATCCCCCGTCTTCACAACTCCCATTGCCTGGCACACAGCCACTAGTGGCTGATCCACCAATCAGTGAGGCACCACCTTCCATCAAAGAGGTAAGGAGGGCGGCCTCTAGGCTGAAGAGCAGGAAAGGCTGCTGGTGTCTGTGGGATTGCTGCGGAGTTGTTGAAGGCGGGTGGAGAAGCCGTGATCTGTGGCTAGCATGCAGTCCTGTCTGCTGTTTGGGAGACTGGTACCATTCCTCCTGACTGGAAAAGGGGCTTGGTCATCCCTATCAGGAAAGGGAAAGGGGACCAAAGGGACTGTGGCAACTACAAAGGTATTACATTGCTCAGTGTACCAGGCAAGGTCCTCGCTCCTCTGCTTTTGGTGCGAGTGTGCGACCACCTTTTACGAGCACAGATACCTGATCAGTCTGGTTTTACACCCAAGAAGTCAACTGTGGAGGCTTGCTCGGAGGGACCCCAGGAGGTGGAGGCAAAGGTTGGGCGCGGCAAAGCGCAGCTATTTGTATACCCCGTTAAGATGATGATGATGATGTGTGCATATATACACACACACACACACACACACACATATATATATATATATGTGTGTGTGTGTTTGTGTGTGTGTGTGTGTGTGTGTGTGTGTGTGTGTGACTAATATAGTTCATATGTATAAATATATATATATATATATATATATGTGTGTGTGTGTGTGTGTGTGTGACTAATATAGTTCATATGTATAAATATATATATATATGCAAATATATATATGCATGTGCGTGTAACTAATATAGTATATATATATATATATATATATATATATATATATATATATATATATGTATGTATATGTATGTATGTGTATATATACATACATATGTATATGTATATGTGTGTGTTTGTGTGTATCATCAAGGGGCTAACGCCGACGCGCAAGGCTGTATCCACCCTTCGCTTCCTGCCAAGAGGGTTCCTCATGGCGTGTCTCCAGGCAAGCCCTCGGCCCGTCTCTAACCCCTTGCGACAGGTCTCGTCAAGCTGCCTAATACATGACCTTCTAGGTCGTCCCATGGGCCTTCTCCACCAAGGATTGTCTCGTAGAGAGACAACCTGATGGGTAGGGTCATTAGGGAAACGACCTAGGTGCCCATATAGCCTGAGTTGGCGATCCCATGCCAGTCTTACAGTGTAGCTGTTGGTTGGACACATAGTCTTGCCAACTGTATCCCATGATTCAGCGAAGAGACTTGTTACAAAAGGCAAAAAGATGAGACTCCAAGGCTCTGGATAGCATCCAGGTTTCACTTCCATAGAGCAAAACTGGCAGTATCAAGTACTTGAAGAGACACGTAGTTTGGTTCTTCTGCATAGGTACCAACATACCTAAATGCTCTTGTTGATTGAGTTCATGGCCTCTGCTGCCAGACCAATCCACCTACTGACTTCCTGGTCTGACAGCCCAGAGATATGGACTACGCTACCAAGGTATGCAAATTTCGACTGAATGGGTTCCCCTAACAGATCCCAAAATCCTGAATCTTGGTCTTGGTCCAGGAGACCTCTAGGTCCAAGGCTTCTCCTCATTGCTAAATGCATCAACAGCCGCCACCAGTGACTCCAGAGACTCAGAGAGGATTGCAACATCATTGGCGAAGTCAAGGTCTGAGATCTTGATATTGCTCAGTGTTGCTCCACACTAAACTTTAGATAGTAGCTCTGCCTATTATCCAGTTCACGCAGGTGTTGAAAAGTGTTGTACTGCTTTGAGTGTTTTACGCTTGAAGGACTCCCACAGAGCAACTGGGTCCATCAGGTTTTCAAGTTTTGTGAGTCAATCAAAGACTGCCACGGCGAACGCATGGGCACACTCCTCCCTCAGTCTGTCCAAGTGAAACGCCCTAGAGTGGCCACTGGAGGGACAAGGAGTTTTTAAGTGGACCCATAGGCTAGCCACTACCAGCCTATGGTCAGTGCCACAGAACTCAGCACTCCCATAAACCCTGCAATTCTGAAGGATCCTTCATTGAGTGTTGAGAAACATGTGGTTGATCTCCTTGGCCACAGTACCCATATCGCTATATCATGTCCAGTGATGCGGGTTGGAGCTCTGATACCAGGAGCCAGAAATCCTCATTCTCTGGAATCTAGCAAAATCCTGGAGAAGTAGGTTGTTCTCGCGTTGAAGTCGCCGAGAACAATGCGAATGTCTCGCCGGGATAATTGTCTGCCACTGATGCGAG
>NC_061838.1:24752593-24762593 GCF_019202785.1 Penaeus chinensis | reverse complement strand
AAATTATTATCGTTATCATATCACTACCATTATCATCATCATATCGTCACCATCATCAGCATCATCACTAAAAAGAATAATGATGTTGCTGCCGATGATAGTGATGGTGCTGGCGATGGCAATTATGGTGATGATTGATATCATTATCATTAGTATTACCATTATTACTACTATCATTATTACTATCATTACCATTATTATTAACTCCATTATCATCCTCATTATCATTATCATTACTAATCTTATTAACATCATCACCATTATCAGACTCATTATCATTATTATCATCATTATTATCGTCATGGGGATGATATGAATGAAGAGAAACATACTCTCGCAATGACAGTTATGCAATAATGTAATGAATATCTGTTTTTCAATTTCGACGAGCCACAATAAAAAGTTGTTTCTTTCATTATATTTAGAAATACGAAATCGTAAAACAGGTATTTTTTAATGTGATATACCTATATAGAGGATTGTAAGACATAAAAAAGGGGTTGTAATATTTATTTGATTAATATAGTCAAGGTAAACATGTGAGAAAGTCGTAATATCTAAGATACATAATAAAGTCAAAATTGCAAAGGTCATCATTACGGGGTCATCCCTTTTCTTCATCATTTTCCCAAGTGTACAAATAGTCTTCTTTTCCCAAGACCCCCCCCCCCCCCCCCTCTTCCTAGAGTGTACAGAGCAAAAAGAGAAAAAGGACCGCCATGATTTCCAATCTGATCTGGGACGTCATTTCTATCTCGTATTTATCTTATATTTTGCAGAAACACAAATTTAGCAGTGAGGAAATGGCCATCCTAATGAGTTACAAACTGGGGTGTATTCACTGCATAAGGGTGTCTGGAGTTTTGGAGAACTAAACTAGCCTCTTCCTGTGAATACTGATTAATCAGGTTTGGGAAGACATAACTGACGGTCAAGGCCTTGCACAATAATATAATGGGTTCACTTTTATCAACTTAACTGAATGGTTTATCTTACCATCAGTCCCTTCCATCCAGACATTTGTCAGGGATGGTGGACATTGGAAACCAAACCTACCCATCAGACTTCTGCAGCCCCTACTCGCCTTTGTGGGCTACAAGGTAGGACATAAACACTTCATAAAAAGTTTTGGAAATATAGAGAACATTACATCTTAACAAGAAGGAAAAACTGGTGAACTAAATCATCATGTTGGTGCAAATCGTAATTGATCAGGACAAGAAGAGTTACTGTTTAAAACTTCACATTTGTCACTGATTAACATGCTTCTATTTTCTTCTTATACACATTTCTTTGGATGGAAATCTTTCACATTCAAATATTTCTGACCAAGTCAATCCAAGCCTTCTAATTGTGTCTGCACAATCCCTCCTCAAGGTCACACAAAGGCTTCTACAAGGAGGAAGAGGTTTCTCAAGGACCGTGCAAACCGGGGCATAAATACTGCACAGGAAGAGTTCCAGATGAGGTGAACATTTGCTACGTAAAAGAGGAATAAATTGTTCCATTTCTAGAGCAGCCTGAGCTTGAGAAGTGTGGCTCAATAAGTTTGGAAAAATTGTCTGGTTGTAACTAACACCCTTACACAAAGGCACTGAAAGAGGCTCACATTTGGGTCCCGGAAGCTGGGTACTTGGATGATCTGTTGATGAAGGTGATGGAGATGTAGAGGTCTCAACACTTTTATCAATATCACCTACACAAACATTTCCTGACGGAAATCTTTCACATTCAAATACTTCTGGCCAAGACGACCCAAGTTTTCTAATAGGGTCCTCACAATCCCTTCTCATGGTCAGACAAAGGCTTCTACAAGGAGGAAGAGGTTTCTCAAGGATTGTGCACACAGGGGCATACATGCTGCACAGGAAGAGTTCCAGATGAGGTGAACACTTGCTACGTATAAGAGGAATGAATTGTTCCAGCTCTCGAGCAGCTTCAGCTTGAGAACTGTGGCTCAATAAGTTTGGAAAAATTGTTTGGTTGTAACTCATACTCTTACACAAAGGTACTGAAAGAGGCTCACATTTAGGCCTTGGGGGAAATGTACTTGACAGATCTTTAGGTGGAGGTGTTTGGCTTGTTCCAACACTGCTGCTGGAAAGAGACAGTGCATTGCCATCCCAACATTCTGTACCGTCCGGGTACTTGCCACAGTCTAGAGATGCTGGCCACTGAAAGCCAAACTTGTTCATTAGACTTTCACAACCGTCCCTTGCAGAAACACAAAGTCTTTGGCAAGGAGGAATTGGCCGTCCTAGTGCGTTACAAACCGGGGCATAAACACTGCATAAGAAGTTCTGGAGATCTGGAGAACACTGCACTTTGACGAGAGGAAAGAACTGGTGAACTTCAAGACCGGCTTCTTCTTGTGAGTCGTGGTTGAGTAGGTTTGGAACAATCGTCATGTTATATGGCAGATCTTTGCATAAAGGTATACTTATAGCCTCACATTTTTCACTGATTACCATGCCTCCATTTTCCTCCTGATGATTTGGAACTGCTGTAGAAATTTCAACACTTGTATCAAAATCACCTACACATACGTTTTCTGATGGAAATCTTTCACAGTCAAATATGTCTGACCAAGTCAATCCAAGCCTTTTAATTATGTCTGCACAATCATTCCTCAAGATCATACATAGGCTTCTACAAGGTGGGATAGGTTTCTCAAGGATTGTGCACACAGGGGCATACATGCTGCACAGGAAGAGTTCCAGATGAGGTGAACACTTGCTACGTATAAGAGGAATGAATTGTTCCAGCTCTCGAGCAGCTTCAGCTTGAGAACTGTGGCTCAATAAGTTTGGAAAAATTGTTTGGTTGTAACTCATACTCTTACACAAAGGTACTGAAAGAGGCTCACATTTAGGCCTTGGGGGTAATGTACTTGACAGATCTTTAGGTGGAGGTGTTTGGCTTGTTCCAACACTGCTGCTGGAAAGAGACAGTGCATTGCCATCCCAACATTCTGTACCGTCCGGGTACTTGCCACAGTCTAGAGATGCTGGCCACTGAAAGCCAAACTTGTTCATTAGACTTTCACAACCGTCCCTTGCAGAAACACAAAGTCTTTGGCAAGGAGGAATTGGCCGTCCTAGTGCGTTACAAACCGGGGCATAAACACTGCATAAGAAGTTCTGGAGATCTGGAGAACACTGCACTTTGACGAGAGGAAAGAACTGGTGAACTTCAAGACCGGCTTCTTCTTGTGAGTCGTGGTTGAGTAGGTTTGGAACAATCGTCATGTTATATGGCAGATCTTTGCATAAAGGTATACTTATAGCCTCACATTTTTCACTGATTACCATGCCTCCATTTTCCTCCTGATGATTTGGAACTGCTGTAGAAATTTCAACACTTGTATCAAAATCACCTACACATACGTTTTCTGATGGAAATCTTTCACAGTCAAATATGTCTGACCAAGTCAATCCAAGCCTTTTAATTATGTCTGCACAATCATTCCTCAAGATCATACATAGGCTTCTACAAGGTGGGATAGGTTTCTCAAGGATTGTGCACACAGGGGCATACATGCTGCACAGGAAGAGTTCCAGATGAGGTGAACACTTGCTACGTATAAGAGGAATGAATTGTTCCAGCTCTCGAGCAGCTTCAGCTTGAGAACTGTGGCTCAATAAGTTTGGAAAAATTGTTTGGTTGTAACTCATACTCTTACACAAAGGTACTGAAAGAGGCTCACATTTAGGCCTTGGGGGTAATGTACTTGACAGATCTTTAGGTGGAGGTGTTTGGCTTGTTCCAACACTGCTGCTGGAAAGAGACAGTGCATTGCCATCCCAACATTCTGTACCGTCCGGGTACTTGCCACAGTCTAGAGATGCTGGCCACTGAAAGTCATACTGGTTCATTAGACTTTCACAACCGTCCCTTGCAGAAACACAAAGTCTTTGGCAAGGAGGAATTGGCCGTCCTAGTGCGTTACAAACCGGGGCATAAACACTGCATAAGAAGTTCTGGAGATCTGGAGAACACTGCACTTTGACGAGAGGAAAGAACTGGTGAACTTCAAGACCGGCTTCTTCTTGTGAGTCGTGGTTGAGTAGGTTTGGAACAATCGTCATGTTATATGGCAGATCTTTGCATAAAGGTATACTTATAGCCTCACATTTTTCACTGATTACCATGCCTCCATTTTCCTCCTGATGATTTGGAACTGCTGTAGAAATTTCAACACTTGTATCAAAATCACCTACACATACGTTTTCTGATGGAAATCTTTCACAGTCAAATATGTCTGACCAAGTCAATCCAAGCCTTTTAATTATGTCTGCACAATCATTCCTCAAGATCATACATAGGCTTCTACAAGGTGGGATAGGTTTCTCAAGGATTGTGCACACAGGGGCATACATGCTGCACAGGAAGAGTTCCAGATGAGGTGAACACTTGCTACGTATAAGAGGAATGAATTGTTCCAGCTCTCGAGCAGCTTCAGCTTGAGAACTGTGGCTCAATAAGTTTGGAAAAATTGTTTGGTTGTAACTCATACTCTTACACAAAGGTACTGAAAGAGGCTCACATTTAGGCCTTGGGGGAAATGTACTTGACAGATCTTTAGGTGGAGGTGTTTGGCTTGTTCCAACACTGCTGCTGGAAAGAGACAGTGCATTGTCATCCCAACATTCTGTACCGTCCGGGTACTTGCCACAGTCTAGAGATGCTGGCCACTGAAAGCCAAACTTGTTCATTAGACTTTCACAACCGTCCCTTGCAGAAACACAAAGTCTTTGGCAAGGAGGAATTGGCCGTCCTAGTGCGTTACAAACCGGGGCATAAACACTGCATAAGAAGTTCTGGAGATCTGGAGAACACTGCACTTTGACGAGAGGAAAGAACTGGTGAACTTCAAGACCGGCTTCTTCTTGTGAGTCGTGGTTGAGTAGGTTTGGAACAATCGTCATGTTATATGGCAGATCTTTGCATAAAGGTATACTTATAGCTTCACATTTTTCACTGATTACCATGCCTCCATTTTCCTCCTGATGATTTGGAACTGCTGTAGAAATTTCAACACTTGTATCAAAATCACCTACACATACGTTTTCTGATGGAAATCTTTCACAGTCAAATATGTCTGACCAAGTCAATCCAAGCCTTTTAATTATGTCTGCACAATCATTCCTCAAGATCATACATAGGCTTCTACAAGGTGGGATAGGTTTCTCAAGGATTGTGCACACAGGGGCATACATGCTGCACAGGAAGAGTTCCAGATGAGGTGAACACTTGCTACGTATAAGAGGAATGAATTGTTCCAGCTCTCGAGCAGCTTCAGCTTGAGAACTGTGGCTCAATAAGTTTGGAAAAATTGTTTGGTTGTAACTCATACTCTTACACAAAGGTACTGAAAGAGGCTCACATTTAGGCCTTGGGGGAAATGTACTTGACAGATCTTTAGGTGGAGGTGTTTGGCTTGTTCCAACACTGCTGCTGGAAAGAGACAGTGCATTGCCATCCCAACATTCTGTACCGTCCGGGTACTTGCCACAGTCTAGAGATGCTGGCCACTGAAAGTCATACTGGTTCATTAGACTTTCACAACCGTCCCTTGCAGAAACACAAAGTCTTTGGCAAGGAGGCATTGGCCGTCCTAGTGCGTTACAAACCGGGGCATAAACACTGCATAAGAAAGTCTGAAGATCTGGAGAACATTGTATTTCGACAAGAGGAAAGAATTGGTGAACTTCAAGACCGGCTTCTTCTTGTGAATCATGATTAAGCAAGTTTGGAAAGATTGTGGAATTATAGTTCAAGTTCTTGCACATTGGTATAGTAATTAGTTCACATTTATCCTCTGAAAACTGGGTGTCTGCTACATTCAGAGAAGTTTCTACTTCTAAGTGGCCAGCAGAATGCATTGCTGTCTCGCCATCCCAACAATTTGTCCCTTCTGGGAATCTGTTACATTTCAGGGATTCTGGCCACTGGAAACCAAACCTTTTCATCAGAGTTTTGCAGCCCCTTCTTGCAGATACACACAACCTTCGACATGGAGGAATTGGCCGTCCTAGTGCGTTACAAACCGGGGCATAAACACTGCATAAGAAAGTCTGAAGATCTGGAGAACATTGTATTTCGACAAGAGGAGAGAATTGGTGAATTTCTAAAGCTGCTTCCCCTTGTGTTGTATGATTGAACAGATTTGGGAGAATCGTTAAGTTGTAAGACAGTCCTTGGCATAAAGTAATATCTATTTGTTCACACTTGTCACTCAGACTTTCAGTTGTATCCCCCAACTGAATCCCTCGATTTGCACTAGTATGCAAGCCGTTGCTTACATTTCCATTCCAGCATTCCTTGTCCTCGCCCTCCCTTGGGAACCTGTCACACCGAAGCGTCTCAGGCCACGAGAACGAGGCGTTCCCGGTCCCCTGGCAGCGATCCCGTGCGGCAAGACAGAGACCTCGACACGGCAGCGCAGACGCAAGGCCAGACCCTCCGCACTCCGGCACGTACATACCACAGAGGAACTTGCGAAGGTCTGGGGAGCAGTCGGATTCGAGTAAAGGGGAAAACCGGCTGTACATATCTTCTTCGGCTTCTGTCTGGGAGGCATGATGAGGCAATTCGACCGTCGTAGTCCTGTAAGAGAGATTCTGACACAAGGATACGACGATTGGCTCGCACTCTGGAGGAGAGCTGCCCTCGACAAGGCCTCTCCTGAAGCGATAAACTGATTTCCGTGAGTCAGAGGCAAGTACCAGCGGCAGAACCACCAAGACCAGCAGCATGTGGACGCGCGCCATCACCGTCACTGGCTTTAAGCAACAAAAAGCATCAGCACACTTGCTGTTCCGAGATCGGATTTTAACGCTCGCTCGCCAACACTTAGTTGAGCCTCACGCGCGTGTTCGGCAGAGATGGAGAAGGACGCGAGACTGAGGCTGTTTCTGAGCGGATGGTGTCATGGCCTCTTGCATCCGAGTTGCCGAATAGTGTTATTTGATGATTTGCTGTCTATGGTCATTATCTTCTCGTGTTTCCTTATGTGTTGCTGTTTCCTTTTTCTTGCTTTTCCTTTCTTTCTTTTTTTTTTCACTGTCTCTCTCTTATGGTAAGTATCATTACGTGCCATAAGGATATACGCTTTCACATGAGCAAGCGTACACTTGTACAGTGATTTATATTTGCATGTGTTGTCAAGAGGATGAGAATGTGCGTTTGGTGTTTTCCGTAGAGAAACAGAGAGAGAGAGAGAGAGAGAGAGAGAGAGAGAGAGAGAGAGAGAGAGAGAGAGAGAGAGAGAGAGAGAGAGAGAGAGAGACAGAAAGAGAGAGAGAGAGAGAGAGAGAGAGAGAGAGAGAGAGAGAAAGAGAAAGAAAGAGAGAGAGAGAGAGAGAGATTTTTTTTTTTTTTTAGATTCTTGCAAACATCAACACTCTTTTCTCACATGTCACAGTATATAATGTTTCCCTTGGATCTAAATTTATGTTCAATAGACAGACAGGCAAACAAATATCAGAGACTGACGGACAGATACACAGACGGGCAAACAGATACACCAACATATAGACAGACACAGATACACAATCATGCAGACAAAGAGACAGACAGATACACATACAAATAGACAGGCAGACAGATAGACAGACATACAGATACACAAACATAAAGACAAACACAGATACACAAACATGCAGACAGAGAGACAGACAGATGCATAGACAGACAGATACACTTACAAATACACAGGCAGAGAGATAGACAGACATACAGATACACAAACAGGCAGGCAGACAGACAGACAGTTATACAGGCAAATATACAGGTAGGCAGACCGATGCACAGACTGATAGACAGGCAGACAGATTCACAAACAGGCAGACAGACAGATACACAAACAGACAGATACACAAACAGGCAGACAGACAGATACACAGACAGACAGACAGATTTACAAACAGATAGACAGACAGATTCACAAACAGGCAGACAGACAGATACACAAACAGGCAAACAGACAGATTCACAAACAGGCAGACAGACAGATTCACAAACAGGCAGACAGACAGATTCACAAACAGGCAAACAGACAGATTCACAAACAGACAGACAGACAGATACACAAACAGGCAGACAGACAGATACACAAACAGGCAGACAGACAGATTCACAAACCGGCAAACAGACAGATTCACAAACAGGCAAACAGACAGATACACAAAAAGGCCGAAAGGCAGATTCACAAACAGGCAAACAGACAGATAAACAAACAGGCAGACAGACAGATACACAAATAGACAGACAGACAGATACACAAACAGGCAGACAGACAGATACACAAACAGGCAGACAGACAGATTCACAAACAGGCAATCAGACAGATACACAAACAGGCAGACAGACAGATTCACAAACAGGCAGACAGACAGATACACAAACAGGCAGACAGACAGATTCACAAACAGACAGACGGACAGATACACAAACAGGCAGACAGACAGATTCACGAACAGGCAGACATAAAGATTCACAAACAGGCAGACAGACAGATTCACAAACCGGCAGACAGACAGACACACAAACAGGCAGACAGACAGATACACAATCAGGCAGACAGGCAGATTCACAAACAGGCAGACAGACAGATTCACAGACAGGCAGACAGACAGATTCACAGACAGGCAGACAGATTTACAAACAGGCAGACAGACAGATACACAAACAGGCAGACAGACAGATTCACAAACAGGCAGACAGACAGATACACAAACAGGCAGACAGACAGATACACAAACAGGCAGACAGACAGATACACAGACAGGCAGACAGACAGATACACAAACAGGCAGACAGACAGATACACAAACAGGCAGACAGACAGATTCACAAACAGGCAGACAGACAGATTCACAGACAGGCAGACAGATTTACAAACAGGCAGGCAGACAGATTCACAAACAGGCAAACAGACAGATACACAAACAGGCCGAAAGGCAGATTCACAAACAGGAAAACAGACAGATAAACAAATAGGCAGACAGACAGATACACAAATAGACAGACAGACAGATACACAAACAGGCAGACAGACAGATACACAAACAGGCAGACAGACAGATACACAAACAGGCAGACAGACAGATTCACAAACAGACAGACGGACAGATACACAAACAGGCAGACAGACAGATTCACAAACAGGCAGACAGAAAGATTCACAAACAGGCAGACAGACAGATTCACAAACCGGCAGACAGACAGATACACAAACAGGCAGACAGACAGATACACAATCAGGCAGACAGGCAGATTCACAAACAGGCAGACAGACAGATTCACAGACAAGCAGACCGACAGATTCACAGACAGGCAGACAGATTTACAAACAGGCAGACAGACAGATACACAAACAGGCAGACAGACAGATTCACAAACAGGCAGACAGACAGATACACAAACAGGCAGACAGACAGATACACAAACAGGCAGACAGACAGATACACAGACAGGCAGACAGACAGATACACAAACAGGCAGACAGACAGATACACAGACAGGCAGACAGACAGATTCACAAACAGGCAGACAGACAGATTCACAGACAGGCAGACAGATTTACAAACAGGCAGGCAGACAGATACACAAACAGGCAGACAGACAGATTCACAAACAGGCAGACAGACAGATTCACAAACAGGCAGACAGACAGATACACAGACAGGCAGACAGACAGATACACAAACAGGCAGACAGACAGATACACAGACAGGCAGACAGACAGATTCACAGACAGGCAGACAGATTTACACACAGGCAGACAGACAGATACACAAACAGGCAGACAGACAGATTCACAAACAGGCAGACAGACAGATACACAAACAGGCAGACAGACAGATACACAGACAGGCAGACAGACAGATACACAAACAGGCAGACAGACAGATACACAGACAGGCAGACAGACAGATTCACAAACAGGCAGACAGACAGATACACAAACAGGCAGACAGACAGATACACAAACAGG
>NC_061838.1:24720093-24725093 GCF_019202785.1 Penaeus chinensis | reverse complement strand
CCCCGTCCCCTTACTCACAAACCTTTCCTCTCCTACCCTGCCCCTTCTCCTCTTCTCCCCCCCCCCCCTCTTCCCCTTCGATTCCCCTCCTCCTTCCCACTCCTTCCCTTCCGTTTTTCTCCCCTTTCAAACTGCTTCTCCCTTTCTCTTCTCTCTCTCTCTCTCTCTCTCTCTCTCTCTCTCCCTCTCTCCCCTTTTTTCTTTTTTTTGTTTTTTTTATAACCGGGCCCCTTTTTTTCTCGGGCAAATTTTGGGGTTTCTTTCATAAGTTTGTGCTTTTAACGTGAAGCGTTTTTGTTTGTGATTTGGGTTTATTTTCCTGTTTTGGTGTCGTTTTGTTTTTTTGGGGTTTACGGTTTAAATTAAAACTTTTGTACTTATCGGGTGGGGTTTGTTTTCCGATGTTTGAGTGTTTTCTTTTTACCGTTTTTTGCGGTTTTCCCTTTTTTTTTCCATGTTTGAAATATCTTTTTAAACTTTATTCGTTTTTTTTAATCGTATAAAAAAAGGGGGCCCCCCACCCCCCCTTTTTTTAATTTTTTTACTTTTTTTCCCCAAAAATGAAATTTTGTCTGAAAAAAGGGGACTTTTTGTTAGGTTAATTAAAAGGGAAAAGAGTTTCGAAAACACAGGAAAAACTTTTTTTGAGATTTTCAAGGAGGGGAAAAAGGGAAGGAAGAAAATGAGATAAAGATGAAAAAGCACGATGGAAGAAGTGGAAGGCAAGAGAGGGCCGCGGGGCCCGGGGACCCCTGGGGGGGCGCTCTGCCGGCGGGTGGTCTTAAACTTCTTTTCTCCCCTTCTCCTTCTTTCCCTCTTCGTCTCTCCTTCTCTCCTTTCCCTCTCCCTTTTCCCTCCCCCTTCCTTCCCCTTCCTTTCCCTCCCTCCTTCCCCCTCCGCCCCCTCTCTTTCCGCCCCCTTTCAATGTCCGTCTTCTTTCCTCTTTTTTTTTTCTCTTCCTTCTCCATCTTCATATTTCATATCCTCCTCTCCTCCTCCTCTTCTTTTGCCTTTGCTCCTCCGCCTAAACCTCATAAACTTTCCCTTTCAGTTTTTTCCCTTTTCCCTTCTTGTCTTCTTCCTCTTCCTCTCCATCCTCTCCATCCTCTCCATCCTCTCTGTCCTCTCGTTCGTCTCCCACCTCCTCTTCGAATTCATTTTGGACGACAATATGTTCAGTATTTTGCAAAAGAAAAAATCATGAGGACTTTTTTTTCACTTCCTCTCATTGTCTTGGTGTTTTGACGGCCGCCCTTTGTGTGTATCCCTGTTATTTCATTGTTTGTCCCTTGGGTTTTTTACATTTATTATTTTAATGGAGGATTGATATATGCAAATGTACGAAATGTAGATATTTGTATGTAATTTTTAAATTCATGCATGTTAGAATTTTATTTTGTGTGTGTGTACTAATGTATATAAAACATATATAATATAATATAATATATATATAATATATTATATTAAATATATATGTATGAAAGTTTTTATATACATTATATTATGTGGGGTGTAAACATATATATTTTATATTTTGTGTGGTGTGTGTGTGTGTGCGTTGTGGGGGTGTGTGTGGGGTGTGTGTGTGTGTTGTGGGGTGTGTGGTGTGGGTGCGTGTGTGTGTGCGTGTGGTGTGCGTGTGGGTGTGTGTGTGTGTGTGTTGTGTGTGTGGTGTGTGGTGTGCGGGTGGTGTGTGTGGGTTGTGTGTTTGAAAAGTTTTTTAAAAAAACCATTCAGATGTGTTGTGGGGTATATAAATAAAATATATAAAATATATATTAATAAATATATAGGTATAATTTAATGTATATGTAATTATAAAGAACATATATAATATATATAAAATATATATATATATATTATATATACACACACCACATGTAGGTAAAACAATTTCGTGCTAAATACTATGGTGGGAAAAAAACACACTTGGAAAACATTAATTGAAATGAGACTACGTTCGAAGTCCACCTGATTTAAATCTTAAGGTCTGATGATGGAATCCAAGTGGTTTAAATGTTAGCATTGGGGGTTTTTCTACCATGGTGTGTGTGTTTTTGTGGTGTGTTGTGTGTGTGGTAAAAAATAATACCCCCCCACACACACACACACAAGCAAAACACATAAATATCCATAATAATAGGGAGGTTTTTCGCAGTTGAATGATCTGTATGTTTTGTTATGTGTGCGGCGTGCGTGAGGCAAGCAAATTTTGTTTCTCCCCTTGTTTTATTAATATTTGCCTTTCTCAGGGAAATTTTCTTTGTTCTCTGTTTGTCGTCGATTTTTATTTCTTTTTATTCTCTGTTCTCTTCTTTCTTCACATTTCTTGGCCTCTGCGATCTCTTTCCCCCTCCGTTTCCTTCTTTTCCCTTTCCCTTTTCCCCTTTCCTTTTTTATGTTCTCCCCGTTTTTTTTTTTTTTTCGCCCCCACAAGGCATTAACGGATACACACACAAACGCCCCACGCACTGACCCACACGCACAATGCGCACACGCAACACGCACACGCACACGCACACGCACACCCACACATGCACGCTCCTACACACAGAGCATTCAACCTGCGAATTCTCGACAACCCAGCTTGACCTCCCGTGACCTGCAACGGTGCCTCGACCTGACCTACATGGGCGTGGGCGGACCCTTTCCCCGGTCGGGGGGGGGGCCCCCTTTTTTTCTCTCTTTCTCTCTCGCTCTTCTTCTACCTCTTCTCTCTCATCTCTCTCTCTCTCATCTCTCCTCCTCCTCTTCTCTTTTCCTTTTTCCCACCTCCTCCTCTCTCCCCTCACCGTCTCCTCTCTCTCTTCCCCCCTTTTCCTCTCTCGTCCTCCCTCCTCTCTTTTCTCTCTCTCTCTCTCTGCTCTCCTCCTCTTGCTCTCTCCCCTTCCTTCTCTCTCCTCTCTCTCTCTCACTCTCTCTCTTGCTCTCTCTCTCTCCTTCACTCTCTCTCTCTCCTCTCTCGTCTCCTTTTCCTCTCACTCTCTCTCTCCCCTCTCCTCTCTCTCTCCTCTCTCTCTCTCTTTCCCCCGCTCTCTTTCTCGCTCTCTTTCTCGCTCTCTTCTTCTCTCCCTTCGTGCTCGCTCCTCTCTTCCTCCTCTCTCAAAACCCCCCCTTTCTTCCTCTTTCTCCTATCTCTTTCTCCCGTCCCCTTTCCCCTTTCTCTTCATTTTTCTCTCTCTCTCTGGGGGGGGGGGGGTTAAAAGGGCGTTGCAAAGGGGGACTGAAGGTGCGTGTTTTGCTAAATGGCGTGTGTGTGTTTCTGTTATTGAAATTTTCTGTGCGTTTTCATTTGTTTTTTTGGGGGGGAAGAGAAGAGAAAAAATGTTTTCTCCCCTCCCTTTCTCTCTCCTTCCCCCTCCCTTTTCCTTTCTCTTCCCTTCTTCTTCCTTCTTCTCCTCCTCCTTTGCTCTCCCCTGCCCCTCCTCTCTCTTCTCTCCTTCCTCTTTTCTTCTCCAACAGCACCACACACACCCAAAAAAACAAACAAGACATCAAGCAAGTAAGCAAACAAACCAAACCCAAAAAAACCAAAAACAATGCTGCGATGACAACACGCATCAGGACACACCTAAAAGAAACCCATTCGTCAGGTGACAAAAAAAGGAGTGCGCGCCCCCCCACCCCCCCCCCCTTAAATCTCTGCAAATGAACGTTAATTCCCCAACCCCCCCTCCTCTTATCCCCTCATGTCCCCCCACCTCATCCCCACCTCACCCCCCCCACCATTTACTCCCCACCTTTCCCAAAATCACTCTTCGGGGCGGCTTGATATCCGCCCAGCCAAGGGGGCCCGGGGGTTTGAGGAACGAGGGCGGGAAGGGGGGTGGGGGGGGGTGGAGGGGGGGGGGGTGGATTGTCAGCCGGAATCACCCGCTCGTTAAGCCGGCGAATCAGGAGGGGAGGGGCGGCGCCTAATTGCCCTCGAGGCCTGATTGGTCCTCCTGGAACCACCTTCGGACCACCTGGGGCCACGTGGCGCTTGAGGGCGGGTCGAGCCACCTGCGAGGGGGGGAGGGGAGGAAGAAGGGAAAGGGGAAAAAGGGGGAGGAAGAATGGGAAAAGGGGAACGGGAGAAAAAAGGGGGGGGGGAGGGGGGAAGGAGGGAGAATGGGAGGAGATGGGGAAGGGAGTGGGGAGGGAGAATAGGGGAAGGAGGAAGGGAGAGAAGGGTGCAAGGTATTTTGGTGGAAGGAAGGAAAGGAGGAAGCGGGGGGGGTGGGGGTCTCAGGGGGCGTTGGTCGGCGTTTTTGGTATTTCATTTTTCCCTCGGGTTGTCTGTTTTTTTTTTTTTTTTTTTTTTTTACTTTCAATTTTCTCTTCTGATTTGTTTGTCTTCCTTTTTTTGAAAAAGGTTTTTCCTTTTTATTTCATTTTACCACCCGCTCCTCTCTTTTCTCCCATCCACAACCCACTTCTTTCCTTTCATCCCACTCTCTTCCACTCATTTTTTTTTATCATATTTTACTTTTTTTTTCTCCTCATCCTCCCCTCCCCCCTCAACCCCCCTCCATTTTCCTCCCTTCCTCCCTTATTCCCTCCCTCCCCCCCTCCCTCCGCTCTCCTTCCCTTTCCCTTCCTCCTTCCCCGCTCCTTCTCCTCCCCAATTCTTTCTTCTCAATCCCTACGAACTTTGTCGTCCCCTCGCCCGCTGTTCACACTCACCTTTGGAATGCTCTCGTCGCGGCGCTGGTGGCACTCTGGGCATCCGTCCTGGCACTTCTCCCTCTCTCGCCTGGCGTTGTTGTGACTCTCCCCGTCTCCCTTCCTCTCGCTGGCTCTCCCTCTGCGCCCCTCGCCTGTCGCGCCGGGGCTGGGCCGGGCTTCGTCCGGGCTGAGGCCGGTGTTGTTGTTGTTATTGTTGGTATCGTTGTTTTTGTGATTGTTTTGGTTTGTTAAAACCCAAGTGCCGAAAGGGCATTTTCGTTACGTACGTGCTATGCCCACTGTAGTACTTGTTTGATTTTTTGTTTACACATAGATGGCTACACTTGTCTAAT
>NC_061838.1:24710093-24715093 GCF_019202785.1 Penaeus chinensis | reverse complement strand
CTCTCTCTCTCTCTCTCTCTCTCTCTCTCTCTCTCTCTCTCTCTCTCTAATTCTGTATATATATATATATATATATATATATATATATATATATATATATTCTCCCTTAATCATTTGCGGTTGATTATCTCGCGTTTTGTCGACGCCAGGTGTTTTGTTCAGTTGATGCATGGATTAACATTATTCAAATCAGGAGAGCAATTTTATATTTCACTGAACGATTTAAAGAATTATGGAACGGAGTGTGTGTGTGTGTGTGTGTGTGTGTGTGTGTGTGTGTGTGTGTGTGTGTGTGTGTGTGTGTGTGTGTGTGTGTGTGTGTGTGTGTGTGTGTGTGTGCTTGCTAGTGTGTGTGCGCACATATATTAACATATAGTGTATTAGTATAGTAATTAAATTTTATAATCATATTTTGTGTAATCACCCGCATGTGCGTGTGTAGGTGTGTGTCTGTGATATTTGCTAGAGATAAGATACCGATAGCCACAGCAACCAAGAACCAGTGCTCTAGAAAGGAAAATATTAATAAAGACTGGGATTGACCGCATGGAGATCGTAGTATTTAATAATAAGTTTTTAAAAATAACTTTGCAGGCGAATGTTAAGATTTTAAAAGCGACGGCGGGATGAGAAAACTTGAAAGAATTCAAAGGCCCAAAATGATATAGAGATTCAGTGAAGAATAAATAGGGTAGGGGAAAATGAGAAGATAAGCAATAAATAGGGAAAATAAACGGAATGATAATAAAAAGCCAAACAAGATCGAAATCATAAAAGTCAATAGATAATTCACTGAAATATATCGTAACTCAGTTAGCAAGTAGTCCACTAACTTCAATGTTAGAGAAATTAATGAAGAATATAAATCAGATGATTTAGGAACTCAGTAAATAGCCAAGAAGCTAAATAAAAAGAAGAATAAGAAGGAGTATAAGAAAAAGATGACATTGTAAATCAGTAAGTAGTTAAGTCGGTTCATTGCAGATTGCAAGCAATGTTTTTGCGAGCGAGAGACACGCCCCTCGAGTTCGCTGCA
The DNA here is from genome assembly GCF_019202785.1 of Penaeus chinensis. NCBI lineage: Eukaryota > Metazoa > Arthropoda > Malacostraca > Decapoda > Penaeidae > Penaeus > Penaeus chinensis. The sequence continues at coordinate 24,714,057 of NC_061838.1, read as the reverse complement.
CTAAAGGGGCGATCACACTAGTCTCTTCTGCCCGGAGATCCCTTTCCAGAGTGGGAGGCTTCCCCAGCTGTGAAAGGAAGCGAGGCGAAAATCCCTTCCCTGTGTTGGTCTTTCGCCCAGCTCGAGAGCGAAAGGCGATGTCGAAACAAGTAACATAGTAGAAGTAAAGCTTATTACTTGATTGTCTAAACAGTGATTATTATATATAATTAGGTACAATTGTACTGTCGAAATAAGTAATATGTATTACAACTAACAATGATGCTTTACCTAGATTTTAAAGATTGCCCAGACCGCCGTTCATTTGACCAACGAATGCAAACACGCGCCCGCTCCGACGGCTGGAGACACGGAGCTCACTTTAGGCATTATTTACGCCCTGGTGGACTAAGCGAGAGCCAGAGAGCAATTATGGAATACCGTTAGCAAATATCAAGATGGCAGAAAGTTAAAACTAACAATAATGGACGAAATTAACAAGAAGCTTAGCTTTGCACGGGGTATGATCGTACGGCTGACATGCCTGTCACGATCGGGAATTACTAGTATTTTGCTCGATTTCAGTTATAGTATTTTCTTCCTCCCAACTGTTTCCATTACGGTGTCGCGTTCCCTTCCTCTCTCTACTTCTCTTTCTCTTTCTTTCTCTTCTCTTTCTCTTTCTCTTTCTCTTTCTCTCTCTCTCTTTCTTTCTCTCCGCCAACCGCTCCAACGTGCCGGTGTCACGGCGGGAGTGAGTGGGCGGGGCCTTCGCTGTAGAGGGAGCCCTTGGGCCGAGGGCTTCCCGTTCTTGGCTTTTGGTCTATTCTGTTCCCCCTTTTCCTCACTCTTCTCTGTCCTTGTTCTTCTTCCCTCCTTTTTATTCGGGGGCGAGAATTGCATTGGGTCGGCATTCGAGTGTAAACCCCTTCTCTTCTTTTCGCGTTCCATCTATTCCCTCTCTCCTTTTCTTATTCCATTTATTTTTTTTCTTATTTTCCTGTTCCATTCGTTCCTCTTCCTCTTTCCTCCTCCTTCAATCTCCACCTAGAAATCGCGGAATACGGCTTCGAGGCGGCGCGAAGTGGCGACGGAGGGGCGTAGCGGGCGGCCGGTGTGTGTGCGTGTGTGTGTGTTTTCGCGCTGTCGTTGACCCTCGTCGATCGTAGCGGTGGCGTTGTTAGCGGCGGTGGCGGTAGCGGAGAAGGCAATATCGGCGGTGGCGGCGGTGGCGATAGTGGCGGCTGTAGCGGTGGCGGTGAAATTGCGGCGGTTTTAGTTCACGCTGTTTTTATGTCCTTATTTATCGCAGCGGTTCGGGACTGATAGGGTTGGTTGATTTGTGGCGCGAGTGTGTCTTTGAATCTAATTGTCACTTTTTTCTGTTGTTTTCTTCGCGCAAGAAGGGGGGGGGGGTGGATTGTAAGTGGGTAGGATAGGAGGATTGAGAATGGTGTGTGTGTGTGGGGGGGGGGATTATAGCACCTCCATCCCCACCCACACCCCCAGCCCACTCTCCTCACTGTAGAGGGGTTTATTTTGTCACATTTCGCCGAGGAATGTCGCGCTCGGGTGTCGGCCCTCGCGAGTCGGGGCGGGGGAGGGGGGGAGGGGAGACGGATGGGGGAAGGTGGGGAAGGCGGGAAGACGGCTAAGGGGAGAAGGTGGGGAAGGAGGGGGGACGGGTAAGGGGAGTTAGGGGGAAAAGGGAAATGGGTGGGGGTGGGGGAGGTGGGGAAGGAGGGAGACGGGAGGGGGAAGAAGGGGATGGAGGGAAAGGAAAGTGGAGGAAGAGGGGCAAAAGATGACGTAGAGGAATTAAAGAAGGAAAGGAGGAGAAGAGGAAAGAGAGAAAATCTAACCGTATGAGAAAACCGACGCGAGACACGCACACACTTATTCACTTACAAGACAGAAACACCGTGACAATTAATCGCCGGAAGACAATTGCCGTCCGCTTTATGAACAACAAGTATCGGTTCATCTGTTGCCACGGCACTTTCCTCTCGTTACGGCGACGCGTGGCAATGACTCGCCTCTCTGGCCGCGCCTCCGACAGGGACCCCGAGGCGCCGCCGACGGTTCCCGAGGAAATTTCGGGCTTTCTTGCGGTTCTTTTCGGTTCTCTCGAGTTTCTCGCCGGTTTCTAAAGTGTCTTTTAGTTCTCTTAAGTTTCTGCCAGGTCTTTAAATTTCTTTCGGGTTTCTAAAGTGTATTTTAGTTCTCTACATTTTCTATTAGTTCTTTAGTTTTCTTTCGGTTTATTAAGTTTATTTCAGTTCTCTAAAAAAAAATATGTTCTCTTAAGTTTCTTTCAGGTTTCTAAGGTTTCAGTTTTCTAATGTTTTAATTAAAGGGTGTCATGATTTATGTGAGAGGATGTAACGGGAGCCTGTGAGTGGTTGTGACGTGGGAGAGAAGGGGGGGGGGGAGGAAGGAAGGAAGGAAGGGGGGGGGCTTGTATTTCCTCTTCCTTCCTTATTCTTTCTCTCCCCTCCCCTCCCATTTTCTCTCCTGTCCTCCTCTTCCCCTCCCCTTCCCTCCCCTCCCCTCCTCTTTTCTTCCCTCCCCTTCCCTCTTCTTCCCTTTCCTTCCCTAACCTCTCCTTCCCTTCCCTCCTCTTCTTTTCCCTTCCCTTCCCTCCCTCCCCTCCCTCCTCCACACCCTTCGGGGGTTATGATAGCGACTTTGTTATGAGTTACGGCGTGGCAAAGTAGGCTTAGGAAGGAGAGGGGGGAGGGAGGGTGGAGGGGAGCTCGTGTGGTTTCTATTTTTCCTTCGCTCTCTCTCGTGATTTTTGCTTATTGTTTCTTTTCTTTTCGTCCTCTTCGTGTCTCTCCTCGTCCTTGTTCTTCTCCTATCAACTCTCCTATTTTTTGTTTCTCTTTCCCGCTCTCCTTCCTCGTTCATCTCTTTTTTAATTCTCCTCGTTCTTTTCCTCGTTTGCCCCACTCCCTCTCCTCTTTTCTCCCTTCTCCCTTCCTCTTTGTCTCACCTCCTTTTTTGTCCTTCTCTCAATCCCCCTTATTCTCCCTTCCTTCCTTCCTTCTCCCTCTACTTTACCAATCTTCTCTTTCTCCTTCCCTCTCCCCTCTTCCTCTTCCTCTTCCTCTTCCTCTCCTCTCTTCTCTTTCTGCTTTTCCCTCTCTCTTTCCTTATCCTTCTTCCCTCCTCCGTTCCTCCTTCCCTCCTCCTCCCCCCTCTTTTTTCCCCCTCCCCCATTCATTCCCTCCTTCCCCCACCCCCTCCCCCTCCCTCTCGTAGAACCGCCCCATTGTGTGGTTGCGTTAATGGGCGAGGTAACGAGGCAGCGCTCCAACCCTGCCATTGTCTTGGGCGGCCTGAGGGGCATGCCGGCCCAAGGGGAGGGGGGAGGGGGAGGGGGGAGGAGAGTGAGGGGAGGGGAGGGAGCATAGGGGGCAGGGATTATGGGTAAAGGTGGGGAAGGGGGGTGATGGAGAGGGGGGGAGGGAGACGTAGGCTGGTTGGTGTGGGGAAGGGATGGAGGTGGGGTCGATTCACACAGGTAAATGTGTGGAACATCGTGGAAACGAACGGGGAGGGGGAGGAAGGAAGGGGGGGGAGGGAAGGGGGAACTAGTAAGGGTGAATAGAGGGATTATATACCTTATAGGGGCAGTTAAAAAATCTCTTTGCCAGGATGCGCTGTTTAACAACGTAAAGGGGGGAGGGGGGGGAGAAGGGGGGGGGAGGGAGTGGGAGAAAGCCTGAAGAAAGTGCGAAGCAGGGAATTACAAACACGAGGTCAAAGAGGAGAGGAGAGAGAAGAGAAAAGGGAAAAAAGGGATGTGTGTGTGAAATGTGTGGATGTGGATGTGGAGATGGTGGAGAGGAAGGTAGGAGAAACAGAAGATATAAAGCAGGGCAATACAAAAAATTGGACAACAATGACAGTGGAGGAAGGAGAGAGAGAAGGAGACAAGAAAGAAAAGAAACGAAGTGAGAGGAATCAAGAAAGAAGAAGA
>NC_061838.1:24708210-24709993 GCF_019202785.1 Penaeus chinensis | reverse complement strand
GGGTACTCATGTGTCACTATACTGGATACCCTCTCATATAGGAATATCACTATGTGACAGGGCTGATCAATTAGCCAGGTTAGCACTTTCCGATGAATATCCATATTGTGTAATACCGCTATCTCTCAATCAAATGAAAAAACGAGTTATCATCTGTCTTAGAGATTATGAGGGTCAGATATGGACCACTGAAAAGATGAAAAAAGACGGACATGACGGACATGGCACTATCTGGCATTACTGGGACATCAAATTTAGACAAACCCTATAAAGTCTATCACGGACTGTCTTGGAGACAAAAGGTTACAGTAACTAGGCAACGCATAGGATATCAGTACACTATACAGTAAGTATAGGATGCAATTTTGGATGCAAAACCTGTTTTCTATCACCACTGCAAACTGTGCAAGGCACCTAAGTTGCATAATCTCACTCTTTACCTGCATAAAGACTGCATCCTATCGATCACATAGTACTGTTCACAGATTAGCACTTGTTGATTATATTAACTTTATTATAGACACTGGTCTTGTCTTTGACATGATTAGTGATGTAAAAGGTTTTTACCAGCCAGATGATATTTCAATACAGTGATAATAGCTCAGGCCTTCGGGCATGTATGTAACACTAATGTCTGTCTGATGGCCCTCTACACAAATAGAAGCACAGCCAGTTTGGATAGATGCTTTGGTATCTTACCCTGGCTTATTGTAGGGAATGTACATTGTTCTGTAAATAAATGTTATCAAATCAAATCAAATTCTCTCTCTTTCTCTCTCTCTCTCTCTCTCTCTCTCTCTCTCTCTCTCTCTCTCTCTCTCTCTCTCTCTCTCTCTCTCTCTCTCTCTCTCTCTCTCTCTCTATCTATCTCTCTTTCTTAAAGGAATACCACGCACTCTCCACTCCTCTGACCCCCCCCCCTCAAACAAAGCCCCCCAAATTATTTATATACACACAACGCTAAGAAATTCAGGCCACGTTATGCTGGACCCTCTTCACACAGACGTGCTCAGAATCTCGAATGAGAGCGAGTTTCCCCTAGAATTTAATTCTGTTCAGCTCATTTTAGGGGAGAATTCTGGCACGAGTCTTACTTTTTTTGAGGAGGGAAATCGTGTTATGCTCAGTTTAGGGAAGAATATGGGGTATGATTCTCATATTCAAAGGTGGTGAGGATTCTCCTAGGTTTATATCAGTGAAAAAAAGGGAAAGATGCATTCTAGGGGAGAAAATCTCAGTTAATGGAGGGATTCGGAGAGAGATTCTCCTACTGGCAGATGTAATATCTATTTTGGGGGAGATTTCGGGAATGATTCTCATCCTCATTACGTTCATTTTAATGTATAAATCATGGGATGACATACAATAGAGGAAAAAACGCATTTTTATGATCTTACAGTTGAATTTAGGCTTATGGTCGGCATGCCCCATAGAGGAAAATACCCTGTAATGCTTATTCTAGGGGAGAATTCGGGGCATGATTCACCTTCTCCGGGTGAAAAATAATCCGTTTCGGGGAGAATTCGAGGTTATGACTTATCTTCAGGGGAAGAAATCCTATTGATGCTGTCACGTACGTATAAATATCGAGGTTTTTGACGCTTAAGTATGTTAAAAAGCGTGTGGGATTATGATAAATATTTTCGTCTGTGTAAACAGTTTTACGTGTACTGTGGCGTTGCTTTTTGAACTTATTCATGCCGATAAGGAATCAAGCAAATGAAAGCTCTTTACAGACGGGCTTACTCAGATATATCTTGGGCTTATACATCTGTTTGTGCGT
>NC_061838.1:24695710-24703210 GCF_019202785.1 Penaeus chinensis | reverse complement strand
GAGGGAGTGTTTAGTTAAAGTAATTATCATAATGGAAATGTGATAAACTTGTTAAATAGGCTTAAAATCTAAACATGCCCCTTGTTTGCAGGTTTGATATGCCTTCTGTTTTTCATGTGTATGTTGATCTTGATTTGAAGTGGTTCTGCCTCTGTTCACCTTTCTTTCAGGTTCTCTTTTTCCTCTTCCTCTTTCTCTTTCTCTTTCTCCTCATTCTCTTCTTCCTTCTCCATCATTTACTTCTTTTTGTTTCATCACTCAATTCTTCTTTCTCTTCTTCCTTCTCCATCATTTTCTTCTTTTTGTTTCATCACTCAATTGTTGTTGTTGTTGTTGTTGTTTGTTTTTCTTTGCTTTCTCTTTCTCTTCCTTGTTTTTGCATTTACTTTTTCTTCCTTTTTCTGCTTCTCTTCTCTTTCTCTTTCTAAGCATCTTGTTTCTCCACTTCCTCTTTCTCTTTCTCTTGCTAAGCAACTTGCTTCTCCTTATCCTCTATATATTCTTAGTTCTTGTGATTCTCCTCATCCCCCTTATTATTATTATTCCTATTATTATCATTATCCTTTATCAGTAATTATTGTTATTGTAATTATTAATTAGTATTACTGAGTGTTAATTTGGTATTGTTATTGTTATTAAAATTTGGCCTGCTAAATCGAGCCTGGGGCTTTTACAGATTACTGCGAGTACCCTCTCCTAGATGAGGCATCACTAAGCGCATCATCTGAGTTACACACCAGAGAGGCAGACAAGGCCACATTGTACGGTAAGCTTAATCTGTGTTTGTCTGGTTTGGTGTTTTTCACCTTAAGCTATCTCCTTGCGATTCACCTCTGACGTGGCATTGTTTTAATTAATGTTTTGCCGTGGCTGTGTGAGTTCGTAGGAGTCAGTATTTTTCTTTTCCTTTCTTTTACCCCTTTTCAGGGAATTTCGTGATTTCCGTCATTGAGAGAAGTGAATGTTTTGGTCATTATTATCATGTTTTATGGTAAAATGTATCTTCTTTCAGGTGATAACATTTGTGGGCCTCAATTTAATCTAATGTATGTAGTGTTAAGGATGTCTTTTGTCGAGGGAAGTACATGCTATTGTTTTTATTGCTATAATGTTTCTTGGTGAGATGTATTACTCTGTTATGAGTTTTTTTTTAATGTGGTTGCATGTTGTCATAGGTCTCTTTTCATGTGAAAAGTAGTTATTATTATTATTATTGTTAATATGTTATCATGGCTACCATATCCATTATACTGCAGAATTTTTTAGATAATATTTTAGTAATTGGTTGCTGGTTTTGAGATGGGAGCATCCAACAGACTTCAAAACACTCAAGAGCTATGCAAATGATGTGAGCCATATTGGTGCAGGATTTTTTTTCCTTTCCTCTCACATGTGGAGGAGTCGGCATTTCACAGAATGTGTTAGAGCTTTACTAAGAAGTGTAGCTTATGAAAGTTTGCTATTGAGTGAAATGCATTGTTATTCATATTAGCTATTATTCTCAGATGCCTTTTGATGAGAGATGAGGAAGAACCATCTATACTTCTCTGTTATATCTTTTTGAGGTAGTTATGGCTATAATTGGTTTCGGACTTAAGTCTGTTTACTGGGACAAATTTCTGACATGAAGATTAGTGTATTAAGGATAAGTGCTCATAGGAAAAGATAGATAAAAGTGTATTTACTATTTCATTCTGTTCTGTGTATTTGCAGAAAACAATAAGTTTGAATTTCCTAGGGACCACATCACCATCTGTGCCTGTTGTTGAATGTGACTGAATAGAAACCACAAATAAGGTGGTAAAAGAAGTTTCTTTTCCTCTTTTTTTTTAGGTGCATTCTGAGCAGGCATCAGATGGTGGCTTCCCAAGTGTTGTGGTCGTCATAACCGACTAATCTGAGTGTAGCAAAGAGAGAGGACTCTCCATTCGTTCAGTTGTCTAGTGGTGTAATATTTTGGATGTGATTATAGAATTTTTGTGGTAGTTTCGTCTAGTGGGTTGGTGTAGAGGAGGCAGACTGAATGTTGAGGAATATGGAGAGTGTGAGGTGGGCCTTCAACACCAGATTCTGGTCACCTACTAAGAGTGACTGGATGCTGGCCCTCTCCTACATCCAGCCTGAGGAGAAAGAGCGGATTGGAAAATTTGTTTTTAAAAAGGATGGGAAGTCGTCCCTGGCAGGGCGACTGATGCTCCGGAAGCTGGCCACAGGAGAAGCTGAGCCTTCCTTGGGCGGAGGCAATGTTTGCTCGCACAGACAAAGGCCGGCCCTATCTCTCAACAGCTGTTGGCGAGGAACTAAGGAAGGTGGATTTCAATGTGTCTCATCAGGGGGACTGGGTAGTCCTCGCTGCCGAAGATGGAAAGAAAGTGGGCGTGGATGTGATGAAGGTTGAGTATGCAGGAGGGAAGGATATCCAAGATTTCTTCCACACCATGAGGAGGCAGTTCACAGAACATGAGTGGACACAGATACGTAATTTTCCCGAGGAATATGACCAGCTGACATCCTTTTATCGACACTGGTGTCTGAAGGAAGGTCTGGTAAAGGCCCTTGGAGTAGGCATAGGGTTTGAGCTGAGGAGGATATCCTTTGTCCTGAAGACACCAGTGCTCCACCCAAATTCCATCACTCAGGATACCACAGTCATGATAGATGGAAAACTTGACAGGAAGTGGAGCTTCTTGGAAAGCATGCTGGACAAGAAGCACTCGGTTGCCATAGCCCTCAATAGCGAAGAGTCAGATGAGCCAGCAAGGGAGCTGCAAAGTCCACTGTTCAGTTGCCTGAGCTTTGATGAATTAATTGTCAGTGGAGAAGCTCTGACACAACCAGACGAGGAGGCTGCCGAGGCTTTTATAAAGAAGGAAGAATCACCGTGGACATAAGTTGCTCCCAAGAATTCCCTGATAATGCTGTAGCCTTCATTTTTATTTATTTTTCCTGTTTTTTTCTTTAGCCTCAGTTTTTAGAGAGTAGATATTCAACCACTACATCCAATATGTTGCATATTTGTTACATGGTATACAACACTTCAGAATGACTAGTAGCACATGCTGAAAATCGCTCAATATAACCAATTTGTTGTGTGCCTTGTATGTATGTATGTTTTTTTAAGACTGAGTTTTGAGATGTTAACATAGATGATAGTGTAACCCATTCACAAAATATTAATCAGAATCAAGGCTTCTTTTTGAGCATCTTACAAGTGACAGATGCCGGAAATCTTTGGTTGGTATTTGAATGTAATTTCATAAGTGAAAACTTTTTTTTTTTTTTTTGATCTTGCTATTAAGAATTTGCCTAAAATGACTTGAAATATAATGTGTTGAAGAGTGTATGGTTATATTATTAGTCCTTTGAATACACAAGGTCTTAGAAAGTGGTTAAAGAAGAGGCTTTATTCAGTCCATTAAAATAGCTTAGAATTCAGTAAGTTTGCCAATTAGTGTTGGTATGTATACTATCCACTGTGTGTTTACTTATTAATTTTGTTTACAATTACATTGATTCACTCTTACTTAATCACTAAGGAGTCATTTACTAGGCCTACTCAGTGTCAGGGTAGTTATTATTTCTACTGATATTATCATCTTGCTTAGCATTTTAGTTATTGCTCTCATGATTATTATGATTATTTTTTTTTTTTTCTAATAGTAACAGTAATAATAGCCTTAATGGTAAAAAGCATTTCTTCTGGAAATTTGAGACAAAAGGGTAAAATGTTGAGGTCAGGCCTAGTAATTGACTTCTTAGTGAAAGGAACATTTTGAGTCATCTGTGTGTAGACAAAATAGTACAGAGTGCATAGATCCACACTATTCTAGTATCAACAGGTTAGTTTAAAAAGAATGATGATTTACAAGATGCAAATTGCAAGAGATAAAGTTAATCCTCAGTACAAAGATGGACCAGTGTCATTGTTTAATTTACATTTCCTCAAGTTCTTCAATCTCGGTCAATTTTCTTTAACCAGTAGCCCCCCCCCCCCCAAAAAAAAAAAAATATATATATATATATATATAATAATAAATAAATAAATAAACAAACAAATCAATTAAGAATATGAAGAGATTTAAAAGTCTGATGAGATTTGTTCAGTTTGACATTTTTGCAAGTCTGATGTCCCTATTCAAGACTGCTGACTTCTACCCCTTGGTGATTTGTATAATTGTGAGGGATAGCTTTCTCTGTTTTTCCATATTGTGTTTTCCAAGGATATTATTATTATTTTATTATTTTTTTCATGATAATTAAGAGATTTAGTTATTTGTGTGTGGGGAAAAAAAAGAGCACAGTAATACACCAGGCCAGAGGCAGCAATAATGTGACATATTATAAACTGACATAAATATATATTTCTCCGTGGTCTTTTCTTTTTTTGGTTTTGTTCAGAGGTTTCAGCAAATATGTGCATGGAGAAATTTGTAAAGAAGACAAGAGATTAGAATATTCAAATACAGTGGAACTATTTGAAAAAAAAAAAAAAACAAAAAAGATGGTCTCCAGGATTTACTCTCCTATAACTGTCTGTGGAAGAGAGTCATTCTGTTGTGGAAAGAAAGTATCACCATGATATTTTTATTGTTTGTCCCCCTTTTTTTATTTTATGGAAGTAGAATGATTTTCCTGTCTTATTTGAGTGTTAGCAACTCATTCCTTTTATTCTCTTTTTGTTGTCATTATATTTGATATTTAGTTTTAGCTTCTCGACTTGGAAATGTTTATTGTGTTTTTTTGATTTTGTATCAAGTTGGTTTCTTTTACTGTGTAGTTGATCCCCCCCTCCCCCCATGTTTTTTTCAGTGCTTCCCTTTTTTATTGATTTGTATTTTCTTTTTTTTTTTTTTTCTTTTTTTTTTTTTTTTTTTGCTTTGTTTTGTTTTGTTTTCCCCTTTACATCTACCCCCTGCCGCCACAGAAACAAGTGCTTGGACAGCCAGGAGTGCTGATTACCTGCAGTACCTGGAGGTGGACTTAAAAGAGACCAAGAACATAACGGCCATTGCCACGCAGGGCCGGCAAGACTCCGACGAGTATGTTACAGCCTACACCATTGAGTTTGGCCAGGACGGCAACCTCTTTTCTATTGTCAAAGGGTTTGACGGGAGTATTTGGGTGAGTTATGTCGTGTTTACTTTGTCGTGCTATTTTTTCAGATTCATGGTGTTGGTTTTTCTTGGGTGATGGTGGTGGGACATTTACCTAATCACTTTGTAAGACATAGATACATGTATACATACATGTGAACCAATGAATTCTCACTCATGTGTGGCTGTATGTATGTGTGAAGTCTGAGGTGGAGATTTTAGTGGTTTTCAGACTAGTGGAATTAGAACAGCATTGAATTGCATTTAAGGTATTTTATGTTAAATTCATTGCAGATTCCTTTTAGCATATCAGGCATTGGGTTTATTTTTTTAATTTTTTTTTTCTACCCTTTCAACTCTTGAGATGTACATTGCTTCTTGACAAGGAGCATGAATGGTAGTGTTGTTGGCTAAGAGTTGATAATTGGTTGGTAATGCATTAACAGATTCAAGCGAATGATGTGTATTTTTGCAACATGGTCTTGGTCTGATGCTGGGAAGCTTGATCGCTTGTGGTTTGTAGAAGTTAATTCTTGACACAGGTGGTGCAATTTATTGAATAAGACAAGAATTTTGAAATCTCTCTCTCTCTCTCTCTCTCTCTCTCTCTCTCTCTCTCTCTCTCTCTCTCTCTCTCTCTCTCTCTCTCTCTCTCTCTCTCTCTCTCTTTCTTTCTTTCATGAAGGAGAGATGTTTTACCTTTCAGGTTTTGTTGGGAAAAGGTCATCTCTACATCATCCACTGTGTAGTGCTGACATGAAATACATTGCTCTTGTGGAGTCACTATGGAAAGTTCATTTATGTCATGCCCCTGCTTCATGTCTTGTATTGTGGTTGGTTACTGTCTGACATTGTTGCTCAAATTAATCTTAGTCTTGTCTATGTGAAATAACATTGAATTTTGATTACTTATTGTAATAATTAGCCCATTACTAATGGGTGACATGTACATGCTATGGAAAGGTTGGACACTTATTCCAGTTGGGATGTACCTTCATGCCATGTGCATTGAGCCTGCATTAAACAGTTTTTTGCAGTATTTCAGGAGATACAGGCATATTGTATAGGCTGCAGCCATTATGGTAGATAATAAGGATATTATATAATTCCTGTGCTTCAAATAATTCCTGTGAGTGGCTGACTGCACATGGCACCCTGGTGCATGGTCCATTATGGTGTATGAAAGACTCATTGGCATTGAGTTAGGTTACCAGGAATTACAGCTATATTTGCTCTATATATTCTGCAAGTTATGTAAGAGCTGGTGAGTGCCTATGCTATACTTCTAAATAGAATACTGCTCTACAACCCAGTCACAGTTCAATATATCACATCAAGGGGCATGGCTTGGAAAACATTGTCAGTGAATCCAGTATAGCACTTTGTTTCATTATGCCTAAACATAAGTTATCACTGCTGTGTGTTGATGGTTTACAAAGGCTAGTAAGGTGAATATGTAAAAAATTATATGAATGGTATATTTTTGGGAAGTAGGATTGTGCAGGTTATTTTCTAATATGTTCAAATTTTTATGCTATGCCTGAGATTGGAAAATTATTTGATACTTTTCTGATACTATTCTGAACAAAATAATTTGTCCATTTGATTTTTAAAAATCGAAATTTAAATTTTTTATGAATTCATCACACATAATTTCCCTTGATGTGAGCTGTGTGGGTAAGACAGTGCTAGTGCTAAAGTGTGTCCTAGTCAGTGCAAAGCTTCCTCTTTTACATAAGGAGCACTTTAGAACTTAGCCAGGGTTCCCCCCTCTTTATATATAATTTCAGGAGAGCTAGCATGGTCAGCCCAAGAGAATAACTACTATCAGTATCTTAGCGTGGAGTTTCAGGAGAGGCAGAATGTGACTAAGATAGCCACTCAGGGTAAACAGAACACAAGAGAGTATGTCACCGAGTACATTTTACAGTACTCAGACAATGAGGATGTGTGGATTACTTACAGGGATTATTCAGGTCACGCGAAGGTAGATGGCAAGAAGCATATTTTATGATATGTGTGCTCAGTGTACTTCATGGCTTCGTGTAAAAACTGGAATGATCTGTTGTGCTTGTTTTGATAAAGTTATAATTGCCTGCATTTTTTTTAATTATTGATGTTGTTGTTGTTATTGTTATTATTATTATTATTATTATTATATATTATTATTATATATTATTATTATTATTATTATTATTATTATTATTATATATTATTATTATTATTATTATTATTATTATTATTATTATTGGTATTGGTATTATCATTGTTATTGTTATTATCAACATTATTTTGTTATTAATATTATTATTGGTATTATTTTGTGCCAAGTATTGATATGCATGTAGCAATTATTTTTATAAAATTATTTGAATGGTTGCTTTGTTTCACACCAATTACTGTCTTC
>NC_061838.1:24680710-24688210 GCF_019202785.1 Penaeus chinensis | reverse complement strand
TATTGTTGCAGTGAAGGCTGACTAGATTAATATCTTAATTAACTTTACATAGTATAAATACATACCATATGAAGATGCATGGACATATGCATGGTGTGGATTAATATTTTGTAATCATCAGTTACAATGTTTAACAAAACTGTTGTATTAAAAATTGGCTAATGGCCAGTGATGCAGAGTTCTTAGCATACATTGGCAGCATTTCTGGTTTGTACCCTGCTCGTTCAATACTTCAAACACAATTTTAGATGCCTAATAGCTTGTAACTCAATTTCATAAACAAATTTTTGAAAATTAAATATTTCCCTTCACTTTAATTGCAAAACCAAACATAAGGATGTCTCTACTATTGGAGAGAGACGCGCTCCTTCTGATGAGCCGAAGGGGCAGGGTATGTCATCATGTGGTGCCATTTGTGATTCAGTCCACAGCCATTGTATTGATATCATGCCATCCTTGGTCATAGGATTAAGCTTTAAGACTGTTCAGCAGAGCAAGAGGAGCATCAGGAAAGTTTTTCGATAACACAAACCTTTCAGCTAGTTGTAAAGAGATCATGATCAGAGAAAGTTTGATCTTTTTGTGAAGAAGACGGTCATCAGCATTGGTGTGAGCTGTTAGTTTTTGTTTAGTTTCTTCATTTTTTGCTGATGAGGGTGTATGTTGTCAAAAGGATGGATTTTATCTTGGTTGAGTAAACACCAGAAGCTACAGTGGATGATGCCGTTTTTTTTTCTTCTTCTTTCTTTTTTTTTTTCTTTTCTTTGTGTCGGTGCTGAAAATATCGATTATAACCAGTGGATAGAGTGAAGCTGTGGTTGAAGTCAGCAAAGCAGTTCATCCATTGTGAATGCCATTTTCTACCAGTGAAGTAAACAGGGAAGGTATTTTGCATTGAATAGATGTTTGGGTCTCCAGTCTAATGTACTCATTTTGTACAAAACAGGGTCAAAAGTAAAGAGCACCTTTTCTGTGGGATCACTCTTGGATGACAACTCCTGGCATGATGTGGAGATTCGCAGGGAGCAGAGGAACATTACCTTCTTGGTCGACCGTGTCAGGATTGACGACATAATCCATGGTGACTTCAAGAGGCTGGATCTTAATAGAGAGGTGAGTATTAAACCTGTATCATATGCTTAGAGAATTGAATGTTGAAAAAAATGGAGCATATTAGACTGACTTTATGAGATATTAGAAAGAGACATCAAAATCAGGTTTCATCACATTTACCGGTATTTTATTAATTTTTCAGTTTTATATTGGAGGTGTGCCAAACTTGCAACCAGGGATGGTGGCAAGAGTGAACTTCACTGGCTGTATAGAAAATCTTTTCATCAACGGCACTGCCATTATTCCTGAGATGCGAGACGCTGACGATTATTACTCTTATTATTACCAACGTCCCAAGTACTCGAAGATCAACATTTCGAGCACGTGTCCTGTAAGTATATTTAACCCTGGAAGAGCCTGAGCTGGGGGAGGGGGGGTATATTGGTCATGGAGCAGTCTCATAGATAAAGAAGGTGGAAGGGAGGAGCTGGAATGGAAGAAAGTATATATTTGTGTTAAGAAATGTCTCTACCCCTCCATCCATTTATATATTGTGTGTGTGAACAATTGAGTGCTTGTATATGTCTATATAATTTTGTGATGAAGCAACTTGGAACATTAACTAACCAAATATTTTATTTTATTTTTTTATCCACCTGTTCTTGGCAGTATGGAGACTCCTCTGACCTGACCATGACCTTCCTGGAGCGAGAGGCTCATCTCCGCTACCCAGCCTTTGAAGATCAACGCTCCATCAATGTGTCTGTGGAGTTTAGGACCTACGAGGAGTCAGGCGTACTTATCTATCACAAGTTTTCTACAGCAGGCTACTTCAAGGTGAGGGCATCTTTAGGGTGCTTTTATCTGCCTTAGAAATCTTTTGTTGTTTCACTTTTATTTCAGTTTGATATAAAATAAATCTATTTTTTGAGACATCTTTGGTATGGTATTGCATATGTTTAGTTATAATCTAGTTTTACTATCATTTTCAGCTCTACTTGGAAGATGGCAAAGTAAAAGTCGTGATCTCTTCGGCAAAGACCCCAGGCACGGTTGTACTCGATAACTTTGACATCACTTACAATGACGGCCAGTGGCACAAAGCCATGTTCACGGTTTCTGAGAACAGCATGGAACTCACAGTGGATGATGTCCCTATGAAGACCACAAGGATCATCTCTGTAATTTCTGGCAAATACTTCCTTGTTGGAGGTAAGAGACAAGGATTTGGTGTTTGGAAACTCTACACGAACTTAGTCACAAAGGAAGCAGTTATTAATCCTTCCTATCTCACCTGTTTACCTTTTTCCTTGATCTTTGGGAAGATTTTGTGTTTTAATTTTTTATTGCCATTATTATTATTATTATCATAAACATTATAGTAATCATAATATCAGTAATAATGATGACAGTATCAATGTTAATAGCATCAGAAAAAAAAACCAATTTTTCTTGAAAACTGAAAGGAGAAATCAGGTGAGGTCACTTAAGGCCTACTAATTGACCTTGTTGATTAAACACATGTGGAGCCATGAATGTGTAAACAAAATTCACAAAACAGAATTATAGTGCAGACTTTATGTTCCCCCCAGTAATGGATTATGATATCCCTGGGGAATAGGACATGTATGTGTGGACAGCAGGTTCATGTAACTTGCTTATATATTAAAGTATCATTTGATGACTTACATTATTTTGCAGGTGGAGTCTATGGGTCGGAAGGCTTCCTTGGATGCATGAGACGTATTTCAGTGCTGGGATTCATGCAGAAGCCCAAAGAAGAAGTGAGTTGTGCCTTTCTGCATTTGATCTACTGAATTATTCTGTAAGATCAGAATGTCTACCTTTTTACTTCTGTCCAAGACTTTAACTTTATAAAGCTTCAGAAGCTTCATGTTAATGTGAGCAATTTTTTTGCAGGAACTAAGTGGTAAGCAAGGCATTGTGTTGTCTGCTTGTCAGATAATGGATCGTTGCAACCCTAATCCTTGTGAACACCATGGTCGTTGCAAGCAGAATAGCAATGAATTTTTCTGTGATTGTTCAGGAACAGGGTACTCAGGTGCCGTGTGCCACACCTGTAAGTATGCCTTGTGATATTTAGGATGTTAAGATGAGTCATGAATATTTTTGTACATATCATTCATTGTGTATATTATAGCATATTATTTTTTTTTATGACAACATATTAGATATATATATATATATATATATATATATATATATATATATATATATATATATATATACATGTATTTGTGAGTGTGAGTGTGAGTGCATATGTGGAGTGTGATTTGTGTGGTTTGTGTGATGCATATGTGCTAGTGTATATGTTTGTGTGTGTGCATGTATAGATAAATAACATAAAGGTATTATTATAGAGTTACATGAGCATAATTTTTAATTCAGCTTCTCTCTCTTTTTGCAGCCTTGAACCCCATTTCTTGTGCTGCCTATGGAATGCAGAATCCTGGATCCAAACGTGCTGAAGTTTTTATTGACGTTGATGGTTCTGGGCCTCTGGTTCCCTTCCCTGTCACATGTGAATTTTACAGTATGTAATCATTTCCCTGTTTATTAGCTATTTGCTGTTATTATAGTTACTGTTATTATCATTATTATCATTATTATTATTATTATTATTATTATTATTATTATTATTATCATCATCATCATTATTATATCAAGATGATATAAACAATGGGTGAATGAGCATTTCAAAATTATATCAATGCATAAAATAAAAAGGGGGGAGAGACAGAAGAGAAACAGTGATGAGGAGAGAAAGTGGGGGAAGAGGTAAAGAAATTTCAGAAATAATTTAGAGGTAAAGAGGGAAGAGGGCAAAGCTCTTCATGCTAGTGATTAAGAACAGAAAGTTGCAGTAATAATCTCTTCTTCTCTGAAGATGATGGCAAAGTGTACTCATACCTGGGCCACAAGCATGAGATGACAACAACTGTGGATGGCTTTGAGAGGAGAGGGTCGTATGTGCAGAACATCATCTATGACACTGAAATGGAACAGATTGAGATCTTTGTCAACCGGTCTACCAAGTGCCGGCAGCGCATTCATTTTGAGTGCCTGAAGGCCAAGCTCTTTAACTCGCCTTCACCTGAGGATCAGGACTTCCAGGTAATGTAGCATGCCTATTATTTGCTTTACTTTGCTTTACTATCATAGCCTCTTCCTTGTGTGTAGCTTTGTTTCCTTAGTTATTCTTGTTGTTTGTAAGCTGCAAATATCAAGATGTTAAGAGGTCTTAAAGAATTTTCTTATATGGCCTAGTACACTTTATCAGATGTTGTAACAGGTAATTCCTCCTTCCAGCCCTACACCTGGTGGGTCTCTCGCAACAACCAGCCCATGGACTACTGGGGAGGATCTCTGCCAGGGTCTCGGAAGTGCGAGTGCGGTCTCATGGGCACCTGCGTTACTGGCAAATGGTGCAACTGTGATGCAGGTTAGTATGTTAGTTGAAAACATTAATGACCTCTGGATGTGGGAAACTTTATTGTGTTGCATTTACAAGTGTTTCCCACCAAAGGTGTGCAAATCTAAACATGGTTTTATTTAAGGCATTTTGAATGTATGTTGGTAAATGTGATACCTGTAGCAGTGTGTTTACTACTGCAAACTGAACTTTGCATTAAAAGGAAAAATAATGGTAAAGATATAGATGTTATAGATATTGCAATCAAGGTAAATTTTGGAAGCATTTGCTAGAATGGTAAATACTACTTTCCATTGTCAGATCATAAAAACTAAAGACAATTACTTCATTTATAAATGTCTACAAAGACTTCCATCTCCTCGAAAATGAGATATGTAACTTGTCTTATACCTCCCCTGTAGTCTTGGAAAACGAGTATGAGAAGAGTGTGAAGCCTCCATGCAAGCGAGTCAGGTACTGTACAGAGAGAGGAGAAGTGTCTTCACAAGCATTTTGTGAGCATGATTTGGATGTGGTGTGAGATCTTTTGGCTGATGAGTACACAAGATGTTGATGTGGTTGAGAGGTCAATGTTTCTCACAGAAGTATTTTGCAAAGGTGCTTTGGAGAGTAAGATGTTAACCATTATTTCCATCATTGTTTGAAAAATATGTCCATATTTTTTTCCTTCTCTGTGTCAATAGCAGTAAGGGCACGGTAATTTTGTAAGAGTTGCAACAGTAACTCAAACACAGGTTATGTGTGTAGAATGTTAGTGCAAGTTGCTAAGGTATATAATTACCATATACTAAAGCAACCACATTGATATAATATAGTTGCAGCACTAATATAGGATTGAATTTCCTGTTGTAGAGTTGCAGCTGATTTTGTTATTTCACACAGTTGTCTTACATTTTCCTGAATTTTTCCTTCTTTCAGTTTTATTCAGATTAAGCTGTAAACTGTACCAAATTTTCAATATTAATCATAATTACCAGGAACTCTTGATAACCCTTGAATGCTTTTCATTAGGCCTAGAGTCGTGGCTGTTTGATAGCGGAGAGCTATCTGTGAAGGAGCATCTTCCTGTAAGACAGCTGCGCATAGGAGACACGGGCTCACCCCTGGATGGCAAGAAGGCACGATTCACACTTGGACCTCTCATATGTGAAGGAGACAGTAAGTCTAGTCTTTGCCTTGACGTACTGTCCTGAATTTTCCACTTGCTGTACTACAGTTTGTGACTTGTGTTTTTATTGTCTATCAGCATATTTTTGATTAATTAACATCCCCATCCAAAGATTCTGTATTTTGTATTATATCTTCTTTCCTTTAATTTTTAACTTTCTTTTTTTCTTTCTTCTTCTTCCTCTTCTTCTTCTTCTTCTTCTTCTTCTTCTTCTTCTTCATTTTCTTTCATTGCCCTTTTACTCTCTTTTCTCTTTCCCCTCCACTTTCTTCTCTTGCTCCTCTTTCTGCTCATCTGTTGTATATCCTTCAATCATTTCTTTACTTTCCTTCTCAGTTTGTTATGCCTAATGGTCTCCTCTGTCCTTATTTCCTATACCTTCTCTTTTTATTCTTTCATTTCCACTTGATTCTCTTCAAACTACTTTGCTGTTCTTCCTTATTTTCTGATCTCTATTCTTATTTATTGTATAGTTCCCTAAGGGAAAGGAGATAAACCTATTTCTTTTCTCCGCAGACATCTTCGACAACGTGGTCACCTTCCGGAAAGCAGATGCCACCATAAACTTGCCACGATTTGATATGGGGCATTCAGGGGACATTTACTTTGAGTTCAAGACCACGGGCCGCGATGGATGCCTGATCCATGCGAGGGGCCCGACAGATTATATTAAGGTCTCCATTGTGGGTGAGTGTAATGATCTAGTTGCTTTTCTTTTTCTTTTTTCATATTTGTTTTCATATATTATACATTGTCCCCCTGTAGTATTTTGTGAATTTTCTTAGATAAGGCATCACATGTGCTCAGTCAGCAAGGAGTCTATCAGTAGGCCCTAGTGACCACTCTTGGTTTCCACAGTCGTTGAAATTGTGGGAAATGTGTTTTTCTCTCTACCGCCATTGATATCAATACTGTTATTATTCTTATTGATGTTATGATTATTAAATTATTATTAAAATCTCCTTATCATAAAAGACATTTAAATAATATAAAAGAAAAACAGGTGAGATAGATAGGACTAATAACAGACTCCTTGGTGACTAAGCAATTTTAGGGCCATCTGTGTAAAGACAATAAATGAACTTATGTTACAGTGGATATGGCATGACATTCTTGCCACCCGTGCTGATTGGGTTAATTGTAGCATATTTATGTTTAAGCTGTAGATTAGGTTAGAGGTAAATTTTTTTCCTGATGGAACTACAATGCTAATTTTTTCTTTACTTGGAATAGTATCCAACAGTCCTTCTTTTTCTCTCTTTCCTTCTCTCTCTATCTCTCTCTCTCTCTCTCTCTCTCTCTCTCTCTCTCTCGGCTGTCAAGAAAATAAAGACCATTAAATATTAGATTTTGGGGAGAATTTTTATTTTTTTTATTAATTCATTTATTTCTATGTGATTAGTGTTAGGCATGATACTGTCAATGATTTAGATATTCTTTTGTATCTAAGAATAAGATTTTCTGTTTGACTATCAGCTTTAAAGTGAAAAAAGAACCATGACAAAGAGCTAATCATCCAAAAATGTTTTCCTCAGGTGGCATGCAGCTACAGTTCCAGTACCAGGCTGGTTCAGGGCCTATGAGTTTGAGTGTCGAAACAGCCTATGTTCTGAACGATGACAAATGGCACTCAGTGTTGGTTGAGCGAAACCGTAAGGAATCCCGCATGATTGTAGACGGAGGCGGAAAGGCTGTGCTCAAGGAACCCAGTGGTCCCGTGCGAGCAATACACCTGGAATCGGACTTTGTTGTGGGTGAGTGGGTGTTGGGAAATGGATTCTGTTTTCTGGTTGTTTCACTTCTTTAGTTGTTATGCATTGAGGAA
>NC_061838.1:24660710-24668210 GCF_019202785.1 Penaeus chinensis | reverse complement strand
GGGACTTGTGCTGAGAATGGTATTATAAGTATTTGATAATATTGATAAAGAAAAACTCTAAAGAAATGTGTATTTCATATCAGAATTATTGTTGGTTTGAACAGGCTTTATTTTTTATGGAATACTCGACCTAAGTTCTTTCATTATATTGAGATAGCAGTTAAGGTTGGCTTGATAACCAATATTAACACAATCGCTATGAATTTAATGTACAGTCCCCTGTAGTTTTTTGTGAATTTTGTAATATACAGATGGCTCAGCACCAAGGAGTCTTACCAGTAGGCACTACTGACCGCTCCCAACTTCCCAGTTCCTTAAAAATTGCGGGAAAATGTGTTTTTCTTTCTAATACTATTGATATCAATGCTGTTATTATTCTTTCTGATATTATGATTATTAAATTGTTATTAAAGTCATGGTTACATTTAAGACGGTGAAATAATACAAAAGAAACTTTACAAAAATCAAGGAAAAGGGTAAACGGATGAGATAGGTAGGACTAAGAACTGACTCCTTGGGGACTAAGCAATTGTAGAGCCATCTCTGTGTAAATACAATAAATAAACTTGTATTACAGTAGGCATGGCATGTATTCTTGCCATATGTGCCAGGATGATATAGTTTTAAAAGTTTCCATTTCAACACAATTATGATATAAATATTTATATACCCTATAATAAAATGCTGTATGATTTATAACTGTTGTAGTTGTACTATGTGTACTCTTTTTTGTCATAGTTTTATAAGAATTCTAATTTGCCATTTTACATTTTAACCCATTGGCAACGGGGAAAATGTAAAAAAAAAAAATGGGGAAAATGCTGTGCTCATTTTTTATATTTTTTGTGAAATATCTCTACATACAGATGGCTCTGCCTTGCCTGATTTCACCTTTCCTTGAATTGGCGGGAAAATGTATTTTTTACTAGTGCTATGAATATCGATGGTGTTATTTTTATTATAAACATTATAATTACTAAAATGTAATAAACAATATTAACAGCAAAATAAGATAACGCAAAATACTTTCGTAAATCAAAGAAAATGGTGAACAGGCGAGACAGGCAGTACTCGTAACTGGCTCATTGGGGACTTAGTACAAGTATAGCCATCTATGTGTAAAAACAATCAAACAAGTACTCACATTGGGCATGTCACGTATCCCTGACATGCCTGTCACAAATTGGTTAAGTATATTTGGTCTATTGATGAATGATTTTACACTTTGATTAGAGAATATTAACCCCTTGATGACAAGTGAAGAAAGCAAAAAAAAAAAAAAAAAAAATATATGCTCTGGAGATCAATGGCAACGCACTGACTTTGAGCGGTACATCAAGCCGAACCACCAGTGTACAGCCGCACGCCACATTTTGAGTGGTTTGTTTTGACGTCTATAGACATGACCCGTTGTTAAGGGGTTAAACATTAGTAATAGCAATATAAGATAATGTAAGATACTTTTGAAAATTAAGGAAAATGGTAAGCAGGCAAGACAGGCAGAACTTAGTACAAATTGTAGCCATTTATGTGTAAAAACAATTAATGAAGTAAAATGGCAGTGGGCATAGCATGTATGTACATGCCATGCCAGTTGGATTTGGGTCAACTTGCTCTGATGAAAATGTACATCAGCATCTAATGAAACACAGAACACAAGAAGTAATGGCTCACAGTGTCTTATCTGTAGCACCATTCTTTAACCTCTCTCACCCACAAGAATATATCTTTATGCAGCTAACATCTTTACATTTTCATAAATTACTGCTGCGCAAACCATAATAAAAAGTGGTTTACTGCCTGAACGAAATGCACAAAATTCACCAGAAGAATGAGAGTGAGCTGAGATGTGTTAAAAAAATTTCTCATACAGCACCCTGTTAGGGAATAACTACCTTATAGGAAACAATAGTGTTTGTGTAATGAAGTATTGTAGCTTTGTTCTTGTAGCCTTTTTGAAAAGCTGACCGTGCTAAATAGTGCCTCAGGTTCTTCCTCCTTTTCTTCTTCTTTTCCTTTTGAGTGTATTATCATAGAGAAGATGCAGAACTGAGCTCTTGCTGTCATGTAGGCATTGTTATCTTTTTTTTTTTTCTTTTCTTTTCTTTTCTTTTCTTTTCTCTTCTTTCCTTTTCTCTTCTTTCCTTTCCTCTTCTTTCCTTTTCTTTTCTCTTTTCTTTTCTTATCCTTTCTCATACTTGCAAATTTTTCTTTCCTCTCAACTAGTAGGGTTGACCATAAAATGGTTCGAAATATAGGTTTTCAATAATCCGTTTTTTACTCTTTTTTTGCAGAGATATTTGGTTAAATTACTTAGGCTGGATTAACTTGATTTTGAAGTATTTGCTAAATGTGAAGATTACAAGGAATAATCTTAATTTTTTCCTTTTTAATTTCTGTTTATCTTGAAGGATGGCTTCTGTAAAATAAAAAAGAGAAAACCACACAACAAATATAGAGACAGGAAATTAAAGTATGTTATACAACTTCATCACCTTGATAGATAATAAACAATGGAATTCTCTATCCGCAGCCTCAACCATATTCGAAGACTACTGCGGCATCGAGCCCATACGATATCCGGAGGAGGAGACGGAGACGAGGCCGCCACCAGAAGTGTCAAAAGAAGTCCTTATGGAACTCTACGCAGACAACTCGGCGGTCCTTGGAGGTGAGCGGAGGGGGAGGGACAGCTTCTAAGGGTAGGGGGGATGTGAAGGAGAGAGGATGGGGGGAGGTCAGTGTTGCCAGAGGAGGAAGTGGTAAGGGACAGTAACAGCATTGAGCAGGAAGTTAACTGGTTCATCATGGACTTCTCAAAATATATATCCTTTCAGAAGTCATGAAGGTTTGTAGTTGAAGGAGGCATGGAATACCTTGGGTAAGTCTAGGGAGTAGGTTGTGCTGGGAAAGAAATCCTAAGGTAGGAAGACTTTGGAGTTTTTAAATATTAACCCAGTGTCTGCTGGTGTATGTACTGTCCCCTTTAGATTTTTGTGAGTTTTGTTACATACAGATGGCTCCACGTGTGCTCAGCCACCAGGGAGTCTCGGTTAGCCCTAGTGATTTGCCCGTTCCTTGAATTTGCGGGAAAATTGTTTTTCTTTCAAATTCTTTTGATATTGACATTGTTATCTTTCTTATTGATATTATGATTATTAAATTGTTATTAACCCATTAATTAATCTCTCGATGTCACTGAGGCTTCTGGCAACTGTCCTGCCATTTGGCCCGGGAGTCCGCTACATGTAGCGGAACTTTACACTGAGTGCTCTAGTGCGTCGCGACGCCTACAGTTGCACCCGACATGTTGAGTTGGTTTGTTATGATAGCTATAGGCATGGCTCGGCAGATATGGTTTAAAATATTATTAATATCAAAGACAGTAAAATATAGAAATGAAGCTTTAAAAAAAATACAAGGAAAAGGGTAAACAGGTGTGATAGGTAAAACTAATAGCTGACTCCTTGGTGATGCACCATTTGTAGAGCCATCTGTGTAAAAACAATTGATGAACTTTCATTACAGTGGGCATGGCATTGTAGTCTTGCCACCCATGCTAATTGCATTAATACACCACTTGTGCTTTGACTATTACACTAACTCATTGAAATATTATATAATAGAAATATATCTATATATATATATATATATATATATATATATATATATATATATTACACATATGATGTCTTTGAGAAAATGTATTTTCATTAATTTGTTTGTTTATTTGTAAAAGAAATGTATAGTATGGTATATTTGACACACAGGTATATCAAATGCATTTCAGCGGACCTCCTGAGAGATACTTCTTTTATTTTTTAGTGTATCTTCTATACTATTAATGCAGTATTTATACAATTTTGATATATGTATATTACATGATATTTATATCCCTTTAATTGTCTTTTCAAGGAGTTCTGGCAATCATTTTTATTGCACTGCTGTGCATGGGGTTCTTAATTGGCCGATACATGGCACGGCACAAAGGTGACTACCAGACCCACGAGGCGGATGGGGCTGATGCCGCACCGGATGCGGACTGGGCGGTGCAACACTCCATGACGGGACACCAGGTCAAGAGGAACATGGAAATGTACATCTAGACAACAGTGGCTTCATGCCATACGAAACGCATACCGAGAAGATAAACGAAAGAAAATGTAGAGATAAACTTCAAGAGTACAACACAAGTTCGATTGTGTTAGGTGAGGCGCTTAGTGCACATGATCATGTAGGTCACAAGCTAGAACTATGAGGAAGGTTTATCGTGATGTAAATTTTTATTTTATTTACTTATTTATGCATATTTAAAGAGAGTTGACACTGAGTAGATTACTATTATTCATAAAATGCTTATGAAGGATTATAGCATAGTGATTGATCATAATTTAAGACAATGAGGGGAAGAAAATCCTTTCCAGACTATCTTATTTGATTATTTATTATTTAATTATTTTCTGTGGCAGTTCTTTCTCAAAATAGGTTTGGGAACTGAATCCTCCGCATGCTAAACATTTTGTTCATAGACTGTTTAGCAGATGTTTTCTTTTTTGTAATGATCAATTCTGCAGGAAGGTCCCAGAATTAGTTATGAGTTAGCTGTATGTGTTAAAGGTTGGTGAGATTCAACAGTTGAATATCCGTTGGTGATTAGCATAATATCAGGGCTCTCGGGGTCTGAGCACAAGCGGGGGAATACAAGAGCATATTTCTTTCTAATTGAGGAATGAAAAAGAGGTATGCTTGGTAGAGTTGTCGGTTAGGAATTTGCAGTGCTTGTGACTAAGGTAACAAGTTTGACAAGCTCGTAATATTTGTCAGGGATAAGTATTTGTGGATTAATTCTTTATTGACTGAGCATAGTACTTAAATAAATTATGAATAATTGTGTAAATCAAGAATTACCAGTATGTTTATGCCTTCATTTCTGAGTTTTTTAAGCATCTTTCTGACAACTTTTCCCTTACGTCAGTCCAGTCCCCTTTAGAAAATCTGATGTTGCCTGTGTTTAGATCTAATGGTTCTTGTGCTGGTCATGAAGGGTTTCCAACTAATATAAAAAGCCAAAGTTGTTACACTTCCATTTTATTTCTTTATTATTGATAAGGTTTATATTTTAAGGAGTAATCTTAATGTTTTTCTGTCTACTTTTATATTTTAACCCCTAAAAGGATGGCATCTATAATATTACAAGGATA
The DNA here is from genome assembly GCF_019202785.1 of Penaeus chinensis. Taxonomy (NCBI): domain Eukaryota; kingdom Metazoa; phylum Arthropoda; class Malacostraca; order Decapoda; family Penaeidae; genus Penaeus; species Penaeus chinensis. The sequence continues at coordinate 24,663,009 of NC_061838.1, read as the reverse complement.
TAGGTGAACACAGGTCTCAGGCAGTGGGTTGCAGTTTGGGGGTAGATTTGATGTCTGGGCAGAAACTGGTTATCAGAAAGCACTACCTGGCATCTCTTGCCTCTTACCAGCATGTTAGTTTTGCATCAGGCTGTCAGTCAACTGCAGTGAGTGAAAATGTTTTACTCATCAACTGTAACTAGCCATCCATTTTGTTCTTTCTTAACTATTATATACTGAATATTTTTACAAGACAGAACATGTTTACCAAGAGTTGGAGAAATATGCTTTTGTGTGAGCATTACATTGTAGCCCCTTCATCAGGGGTTGAAATACAGAATCTCAGTGCATAAACATATATAGCAATAAGAATTTTATTTATCAGTTGTTTTTCCTTCCGTCTCATCTGTGATCTTAAACTAGTTTTTTTTTTTCTAGAATTGGCATTTATTTTATTTTATATTTTTTATTTTTATTTTTTTATAAATTGCAATATGTTAGTGTAAAGATCTGTTGGTTCACCTAAACATTATTAAAGCATAACAGTCTTTACAGTATTAAATGTTTCCATCTTTGTAATTTATGGAAGTATTATTATAAGGTTGTGAGATCAGCATTATGTTGTTTTATGTATATTTTTTATCATATTTTTATCTTTACTTGCAACTGGTTTCTGTACAAGTAGCCACATACATGTTTGTGTACATTGTCTCCATTAGCTATGAATTGAGGAATGTTTTAATTGTTTTTCATTGCTTTTTAATTTGGAGAATGCATCACAAAAAGTCATTTAACAGAGAATAGCTCTTGGGTGTCATTGCAATCATTGTCGGAGTGGTGTAGTTGTGAAAGCAGTGAACCTGAAGTTGTGGTCACATTGAACCTGTCAGTTGGATAACAAAAAAACTTTGCTCACATTTTCTCTTTGGCCATAAATGTAGTGGAATAAATAGATTTACTATTTATGAAGATAAAGTGGAGGAAGGAGAAAAATGTAGTTTCTCATCCTCTGACACTCTGTCCCTCCATATTTACAAGGATGCTGTTTGGATGTGTTGATTCAGTATCATGCATGAGTATTTATATTAATGTCATTATTTTTTAATTTGCTGCAAAAGCATGAATGGTCTGTTTGGAATTGCCAATGCCACAGTTACAGTAATTTTTGTCATTAGTTTTAAACATATTTATTAATTGTAGCTGTAACTGCAGTGACGAGAACTGCAGATGTGGAGAAAAAAAAAATAGCTTAACGGTTTTCATAAGTGTTTAATCATGTGAGTTATTAGTTGTTGGTTTTGTTTCAATTTTAAACCTAATTACAGATGTTCACCTGTTTATGAACTAACTTTATCAAATGTCATACCTGTCTGCAAGTGTGTCTTTAGTAAGCAGATTTTTGCATTCATGACGGAAAAGCATTTGTTACTCATCACAAATATTAGTTGCTTTATGTATGGATTATTTATGTAAAAATCAGAAAAACTGTATTTGATTCATATATACAGAATAATTTAATCTATTATATATATGTGTGTGTGTGTGTTTATATATACAAATATAAATATATGTACTGCATATATATGTACAACAAGAAATATATATCTTCCTATTGCCAAAGTAGAGATGATTTGACGGCTTGAGAAAAGAAAGGTCATTCAGGACAAGAAAATGAGCAAGATGACTGTTCATTAGCAATTTATTTTCTTATTGCATTTTCATTCTTAGGTTTTGTTTTTTTATTTTTATTTATATGATTTTTTTTTGTCAGTTTTTTTTATCTGTATTTTCCTCTCATTGGTACCATCTTAAAGTGGTTAGTGTATTACATTTTTGTTATACATTAATGAACAGGAAGGCTTGTTTGCAAGTAACGAGGGAGATTGTGTTGATGTGTAAAGTCTACGGAACTTTACAAAGGCGAAGAAATTATTACTTCAGTGCAATGCAGCAAAGATTAAGATCATCCTCTGTACTTGAAGTACTCTGTATAATTGTATGTTGTATACCTCTAGTAAATATATTTTGTACAAACTTTTAACCTTGAAGTGTTTTATTTAAAAGCCTGTTATATGTAATTGAAAATTGGTGGTGAGGCTAAGAGGAAGACATAATGATAGAATCTATGAACATTTCTTTAAAATGACATTATTATTGTTATGCAATTTGGCATTAGACATTAATAAAGTCATTTTCCCCACAGTTTACTATTACATTAACCCTTTGCCACTGGGTGGTTTCCCAATGCGAAAGCCCTCTCTCCTGGCTGTATTCATAGTGGCCAGGCCCTGCTGCTGGGGGATCGTGTCGGCTCCACAGC
>NC_061838.1:24648210-24650710 GCF_019202785.1 Penaeus chinensis | reverse complement strand
AAAAGACGATCTTATTCAAGGAAGAGGGATGTCATGTGAGGTCAGGTAGGCCTACTGATTGCTTCCTTAGGCACTAAATACTTATGGAACTATCTATGTAAATGAAATTCACAAAAGAAAACCACATTGCAAATACCGGTTGAGAATGGGCTGATTATACAATATGCTGAAGGTTGCATTTGTTCTGCCCTCTCTCCCTCTCACAAAGCATCTGCCCGGGGTTAGGCATATATTGAAGTAAAGCGAAAGGACCTGATTCTAATCCACCTTTGCAGGTGCAACTCCAGAGCGTCATATCAGCTGCATCACTGTCCTCCATCTCGACTGCCACGTCAGAGAGTGATACTGACTCTTCCTCTGAGTCTTCAGATTCCTCGGCGTCTTCAGAAACAAAACTGGGCAAGCTGTCCACGGGTATTTCTCTTGTTTTTTTTTCATTGTGCTGTTCTGTTTTTATGGTATTGCCATTGTGTGAAAGCTCAAAACATAAATGGATAAGTAGATGAAATATTATGTACACTTGATGATACAATTTTCTGAGTTCCATGTGATGGGAGAGGTCTGATTGTGAACAAGCAATAGGGAACATTTGTGCAGGTTTGATAGGGACAGGCCCTCAATCTTACCATGAAAGAAAAGTGCAAAGAATTAAATGTTAATTTCTCTCTCTCTCTCTCTCTCTCTCTCTCTCTCTCTCTCTCTCTCTCTCTCTCTCTCTCTCTCTCTCTCTCTCTCTCTCTCTCTCTCTCTCTCTCTCTCTCTCTCTCTCCCTCTCTCTCTTTCTCTCTCTTCCACTTCCTCTTTCTCTTCCTCCCCTGTCTCCTCTGTTATAGTTCGCTTCTTAATCTGCTTATAAGCCAGATTGTTTTGGTTGTGAGACTAATGCATTTTCCGTTTGCAGGTCGTCTTCGAATGGATCATGTGGATGAAGAGGAGCAGTATGATGAGTATGGGGCCTGGCACCATTCCCAGGGCTCCCAGCACCACTACTACTCTTACTATGAGGGCTATGGTGACTCAGAAGGCCACCCATCTTGGGGCCAGGATGAAGGTTTTGAACGCGGCAGGGGACGTGGAAGAGGCAGGTGGCGGTTCCCTAGAGGTCCGTGGAGAGGCCGCGGGTTCAGGGACCGAGGCAGGGGATTCCGGGATAGAGGTAGATCCTTTAGGGGTTCTTGGAGCAAATATGGTCAGGAAAGAGATGGGGCCAAACCACTGGAAGTTAACAAGCCTGTAACAACCTGGTACAAGAGAGGAAGTGACAATGAGCGTGATGACTCCAGGTCGAGGTCGAGGAGCAGATCAAGGTCCAGGAGTTCCAATTCACGTTCTAGGTCGAGGTCCAGGAGGTCCCGCTCCAGGTCGAGGTCAAAGTCGAGATCTAGAAAGTCTGGTTCAAAGTCCCGTTCCAGGTCTCGAAAGTCTCGTTCCAAGTCGAGGTCAAGGTCCAGAAAGAATTCCAAGTCGAAGTCAAAGAGTCGATCCCATTCCCGCTCAAAGTCTGGATCGAAGAGCAGGAGCAGAAGCAGGAGCAGGAGCAGAAGCAGAAGCAGAAGCAGAAGCAGAAGACGTAGACACTCTAGCAGTGACGACAGGTCGAGCCGTTCATCAAGGAGGAGGTACAAGCGAAGGAGTGAGCGCTACAGGAGGAGCAGCAGTAGGAAGAAGGACGAAGATAAGGATGTAAATTATGAAGACCTAAGAGAAAGTGACCTGGAACTCTCCAGTGATCCAGAAGATGCCTGGAGATATGAAGAGGAATGTGAGGAAGATGAAGAGTATTATGAAGATGAAAACGGGTACTACCCCCAGTATTCCTCCCGTGCACGCGGTCGGGCAGGATTCAGGGGATTTAGGAGGGGCTTCCGGGGACGGTGGCCCAGGTGGCGAGGGAGGGGGCGTGGAAGGGGTTATTCCAGCTACTATGACTACCCTGAAGATTATGATTCTTGGAGGAATGATGAAGTTAGCACAAGGGACCAGTACCAAACCATGTACCAGAAGTACTTTGAGAGTGTGGCCGACCGTGAATCCTCCAGCAAGAGTGGACGTCCCCCAGAGGAGTATGATAATAGGAAGGAGGGTGATAACTATCGGGAGAGAGAGGAAGGCCACAGGAGTATGCACAAAGAGCGGGAACAGCCGCAGGAAGACTATGAAAGCAATCACAGAGGCCATCATGAGTACAGTGATGGGAGGAATCCAGACAGACTTAGAACTCAGGACAGCTGGCCTAGTTATGAGAAGAAATGGAAACATAGTGCAGAGGCAAAGTCTGAAGATAGGGATAATTACAATGAAACAAGCAGAAAGGCCCAAGCATTTAACAGGGAGTTAATGGACTCTGTGCGTGGAAGGCGAGAAGCAGTGAGTATGAGAGAACCAGAGGATGCGGAGAGCCGGAGACATAGTGAAAGAGAGAACTTGAGACCAAGGCTCAGCAGGGAGAGAACAAAACCCTACAGAGAAGAGAGAGACAATAACAGAAAGGACCATACAG
>NC_061838.1:24620710-24643210 GCF_019202785.1 Penaeus chinensis | reverse complement strand
GATTTTCACATATAGCAGCCACTGATTATTACCTTCACTTCAAACCCTTCCTCTTTACCTGCAGTCTTTTGGTCTAGTCATGCCACCATTGAACTACATGCCATTAAACCTTCCACCTCCCTTTTGGTAATTTTTTTTTTTATTCCATCCCATCAGACTAGGCACTTGGAAAATGCTACTAGCTACATTTGCCATTGCCCTTCCTATCTCATGTTATGAGCTGATCCACCTCTATGCTCCTCGTGCAATGTTCCTCTTACAGTCCCACACAATCTGCTATCCTGTCCCCACTTTACTGCAACCCGAACCTCTGTCCCCCCCCCCCCCCGTAAGAGCCGTACTGAAAGGATGAAAGGCTGATTTTGTGCCTGTCCTGAACGGCCTGAGGGAGTCATGGGCACGGTATTCCCCTGCTTTAGTTTCCTAGCCCTTACCTCAAGGGGAGCCTGAGGGGTGGACTGTTTCTCCCCCAAATACTCTAGGCTTACCATGGCCAACAATGTAGATGTTATACCATTATTAGGGGCAGTGAGGCTTGCCCCTTCATCAAATAGCCCCACCAATTCAAACTCCCGATTCCCTGACCCCAGGTTCTCCTTTGACCACGGTTCCGAACACTACAACCACTACCCCCTCCTCAATGCCGACTAGTACAGTATCTACCCTAGTCAACACTCAACCCCCAGGAGACATTTCTACTCTCCCAACATGCTCAACACCTCTACCCCCACAACCTTCCTCATCAACTACCCCATCCTCCCTTATTACTACTTTACAGCCTTATTGCCCACCTCTCCATAACACTACCTCCCTCAACACTACACCCTCTTCCAATCATCCCCGTCCTTCTAATACCCCCATCTCTACAAAAATCTTAAATACTCTATTTAGCCCAGCCAAATGAAACCGATTTTTCGCGATCCCTCCTACAGCTCCCTACTCTGACAACACCCTTCTCTTCCAGCAATGTCTCCAAGAACAAGTAGGCAAAGTCTCTTTCCGTAGCCGACCGTACCGTTCCCGTCTCGTCACAGTAACATCTGAAAACCAAGCGATAGCATTATCAAATCTAACTGATCTATATGGTAACCCCATCCCTGCAGAACCCCATCCAACCCTCAGTACTTGCACTGGAACCGTTTGTATCTTCCCAGCAAATTGCCCTATCTATAACAAAAATTGGTCAGATTGTGGAGAAGACTTACTCGCCTGTCTCACGGACTATGATGCGATATCAGTACAGTGCTACTCCATTCCTCTCAGAGGCCATCGTAAGAAACCCACTAACATAGCCAAAATTACTTTCCGTAGACATGACCTTCCCTTTAATGATTACATTGGTGGAGAATCCCTACCTGTCCGACCGTATCAACCTCCTCGTCAGTGCCAAAATTGTTGACGTTTAGGACATCCTGCCCCCCCAATCCTTTGCCCGTTGTTGTCGTGGGGGGGCTTAGGAGACGAAGACTGAGACCCAATGATGGGGAACTTCTCAACCTTGGGACTCAGCCATCGACTCAACAAATTTTGCATGGTCTTTTTTTTCCCCTCCTACTTTTTCCTTTCTGTCCCTTCACCAACCCCTTCTACTATCCACTTCCTAAGGTGTGAGAGCCGTGCTGAAAGGATGAAAGGCTGACTTTGTGCCAGTCCTGAACGGCCTGAGGGAGCCATGGGCACGGTATTCCCCTGCTTTAGTTGTCTAGCCCTTACCCCTCAAGGGACCCTGAGAGGTGGACCGTTTCTCTCCCCAACATACTCCAGGCTTACCATGGCCAACAATGAAGATTTTATACCATTATTAGATAGCACATTTATTTTACTTTTAACCATTAACTATACCATTATTAAGGCAATGAGGCTTGCCTCTTCATCAAATAGCTCCACCAATTCAAACTCGCCCGATTCCCTGACCCCAGGCTCTCCTTTGACCACGGCTCTGAACACTACAACTAATACCCCCTCCTCAATGCCGACTAGTACAGTATCCACCCTAATCAACACCCCAGGAGACATTTTTACTCTCCCAACATGCTCAACTTCAACAACTATACCCTCACAACCTTCTTCATCAACTACCCCATCCTCCCTTATTACTACCTTACAACATTATTGTCCACCTCCCCATAACACTACTCCCTCTTCCACACGCCCCAACTACCCCATCCTCCCTTATTACTACCTTACAACCTTATTGTCCACCTCCCCATAACACTACTTCCCTCAACACTACTCCCTCTTCCACATGCCCCCGTCCTTCTACTACCCCCATCTCTACAAAATTCTTAAATACTCTATTTAGCCCAGTCAAATGGGACCGATTTTTTGTGATCCCTCCCACAGCTTCTCACACTTTCTGCTTTGACAACCTGTTTTCATTCCTCAAATGCATATACATCCTTCACTTACTCTAACCCCTACACATTACCTTACCCGACCTTAACCCATTTACTCGTCAATTCCTTTGCCCAACATTGACAACTAATCACTAACTCAACCACCCTTCACTACCATTTACTATAGTGCTACATGACCTTAGATGTCTAGCACATTTATTTGCTTTTAACCATTAACCATTTTCCCACTCATACTTTTAGTTTCAGTTTCTTCACTAATCCCTTCTACTATCCACCTCCTAAGGTGTGAGAGCCGTGCTGAAAGGATGAAAGGCTGACTTTATGTCAGTCCTGAACGGCTTGAGGGAACCATGGGCACGGTATTCCCCTGCCATACCTGGCCCTTACCCCTCAAGGGGACCCTGAGGGGTGGACTATTTTTTTTTCCCCAACATACTCCAGGCTTATCATGGCCAATAATGAAGACATAACCCCAATCTTAGGGGCAATGAGGCTTGCCGCTTACTCAAATAGCCCCAATCCCAGCTCTCCTTTGACCACGGCTCCGAACACTGCAACAACTCCCCCATCATCAATGCATACTAGTACAGTATCAACCCTAATCATTAACCAACCCCCAGGAGACATTTCTACTCTCCCAACATGCTCAACTTCAAAACCTTTACTCCCACAACCTTCTTCATCAACCATCCCATCTCCCCTTATTACTACCTTACAACCTTATTGCCCACCTCCCCGTAACACTACCCCCCTCAACACTACTCCCTCCTCCACACGTCCCCGCACTTCTACTACCCCCACCTCTACAAGAATCCTAAATACTCTATTTAGCCCAGCCAAATGGGACCGATTTTTCGTGATCCCTCCCACAGCTCCCTACTCTCAAAACACCCTCCTCTTCCAACAATGCCTCCAAAAACAAGTAGGCAAAGTCTCTTTCCGTAGCCGACGCGACCACTCCCGTCTCGTCATAGTAACAACTGAAAACGAAGCTATAGCTTTAACAAAACTAACTGATCTATGTGGTAATCCCATCCCTACAGAACCTCATCCAACCCTCAATACTTGCACTTGAACTGTCTCTATCTCCCCAACAGATTGCCCAATCCATGACAAAGAATGGTCAGATTGTGGAGAGGACTTACTCGCTTGTCTCACAGACTATGATGCAACATATGTACAATGCTACTCCATTCCTCCCAGAGGAAACCGTAAGAAATCCATCAACATTGCCAAAATTACTTTCCGTAGACATGACCTTCCCTTAAATGTTTACATAGGTGGGGAATCCCTACCTGTCCGACCATACCAACCTCCTCCTCGTCAGTGCCAAAATTGTTGGCATTTAGGACATTCTGCCAAACATTGCCGTTCCACAGCCAGATGCCCCCTATGTGCCCAACTTGGCCATACTCGATCAAATTGCTCTGCACAATCACGCACATGTGCAAACTGTGGCGGCCCCCATAATGTATTTTATAGAGGCTGCCCCACCTACAAATTTGAGTCTGAGGTAGCAACTCTCAGATTCAGACTTGGACTCACTCTACGTGAAGCCAGACAGGAAGCACGTCGACAAGGCTTTTCTCTTACCCCCTACTCCAGTAATGTCGCCCACTCTGCCAATCCCCCTACCTCCCAAGCTCCTACACCCTCTCCTAAACCCAACCCCCCTCCATCTAACTTCCCCTCTTCTACCTCCTACCTTCCCCAGTCAAATTATTTTGCCATCCTAAATTCAGACACTCCAATCTCTACCCAATCAAATTATTTTGCCATCCTAAATCCAGACACCCCAATCTCTACTACAGCCCCAACACCTTCCCCTCTCCCTCCCCGCACTACCCGCAGCAGACAGAATTAACGTTCCACCCCCTCTTCCCCTACCTCACAATCACCTCCACCTTCCTTTGCCCCTATTCAGACACCAGACTTCTCTTCCCCCCCTCACAAGAAAACCTTTATCTCACAAAACTCCCCAACCAACTCCACTACAGAAACTCTTGAAGATATCCAGAACTACATAATCGAGTCCCAAACTAATACTCATCCACCTTCAAATTCTACAACTCCCGCTCCCTCCACACTCAAAGTGACTGCCGATATCCATCCTCCTCCTACTCATATTCTCCCTACACCCAATCCTCCTACCCCATCCCAACAAAACCCATTCCCCCTGACTCCAGCCCCACCTATATTAACCCTCCCACTATCCCCTCTATCCCTTCCACTCCCTCCTGGATACACACGTGAAACCCTCATGTCACAAGTACCCTCTTCCCCAGACCCTCTACCTCCCGACACCCCTCCTGATACAACACCACCTCCCCAACCTCATTCTTTATCACACCCTCTAGCACCTTCCCCTTCAAATTCTCCAACACGCACTGCAATCATTGCCAGTAAATCAACGAAAGTATAACTATCCTTCATTAGAACATTCACGGTTTCCGAATGTTCCTCTTTCAGTCCCACATATTCTATTGTCATGCCCACGTCCTCCCTACATAGACATCCCAACTTATCAGACATCCTTACATAATCTCACACTTTCTGCTTTGATAACCTGTTTTCCTTCCTCAAACGCATATATATCCTTTACTTGATCTAACCCCTTTACATTACCTCATTCGACCCTAACCCATTCACTCACCAATTCCTTAACCCAGCTTTAACAACTAATCACTAACCCAACCATCCTTCACAAACATTAACTATAGTGCTATATGACCTTAGATGTCTAGCACATTTATTGCTTTTAACCATTAACCAATTAACCAATTAGGACATCCTGCCAAACATTGCCATTCCACAGCCAGATGACCTCTATGTGCCCAACCTGACCATAATCGGTCAAATTGCTCTGCATAATCACGCCAACAGTGGCGGCCCCCATAATGTATTTTATAGAAGCTGCCCCACCTACAAATTTGAGTCTGAGGTAGCAACTCTCAGATTCAGACTTGGACTCACTCTACGTGAAGCCAGACAGGAAGCACGTCGACAAGGCTTTTCTCTTACCCCCTACTCCAGTAATGTCGCTCACTCTGCCACTCCCCTACCTCCCAAGCTCCTACACCCTCCCCTAAGCCTATCCCTCCTCCATCTAACTTCCCCTCTTCTACCTCCTACCTTCCCCTGTCAAATTCTTTTGCCATCCTAAATCCAGACACTGCAATCTCTACTACAGCCCCAACACATTCCCCTCTCCCTCCATGCACTACCCGCACTAGACAGACTAAACGTTCCACCCCCTCTTCCTCAACCACACAATCACCTCCACCTTCCTTTGCCCCTACTCATCTGACACCAGTCTTCCCCCCCCCCCCCTCACAAGAAAACCTTTGTCTCGGAAACCCCTCCAATCCCTTGCCCGTTGTTGTCGTTGGGGGGCTTAGGAGGCGGAGACTGGGACCCAATGCTGGGGAACTCCCCAACCTCGACTCAACAAATTTTGCATGGTCTTTTTTTTCCCCCTCCTACTTTTTCCTTTCTGTCCCTTCACCAACCCCTTCTACTATCCACTTCCTAAGGTGTGAGAGCCGTGCTGAAAGGATGAAAGGCTGACTTTGTGCCAGTCCTGAACGGCCTGAGGGAGCCATGGGCACGGTATTCCCCTGCTTTAGTTGTCTAGCCCTTACCCCTCAAGCGACCCTGAGGGGTGGACCGTTTCTCTCCCCAACATACTCTAGGCTTATCATGGCCAACAATGAATAACCATTAACCATTAACCATACCATTATTAGAGGCAATTGCCTCTTCATCAAATAGCTCCACCAATTCCAACTCGCCCGATTCCCTGACCCCAGGCTCTCCTTTGACTACGGCTCTGAACACTACAACTAATACCCCCTCCTCAATGCCGACTAGTACAGTATCCACCCTACTCAACACCCCAGGAGCCATTTCTACTCCCAACATGCTCAACTTCAACAACTATAAACCCACAACCTTCTTCATCAACTACCCCATCCTCCCTTATTACTACCTTACAACCTTATTGTCCACCTCCCCATAACACTACTTCCCTCAACACTACTCCCTCTTCCACATGCCCCCGTCCTTCTACTACCCCCATCTCTACAAAATTCTTAAATAATCTATTTAGCCCAGCCAAATGGGACCGATTTTCGTGATCCCTCCCACAGCTTCTCACACTTTCTGCTTTGACAACCTGTTTTCATTCCTCAAATGCATATATATCCTTCACTTGATCTAACCCCTATACATTACCTTACCCAACCTTCACCCATTTACTCGTCAATTCCTTTGCCCAGCTTTGGCAACTAATCACTAACTCGACCACCCTTCACTACCATTTACTATAGTGCTACATGACCTTAGATGTCTAGCACATTTATGTTGCTTTTAACCATTAACCATTAACCATTGTCTCGCAAAACTCCCCAACCAACTCCATTACAGAAACTCTTGAAGATATTCAAAACTATCTCCTCGAGTCCCAAATGACACTGAAACCCCTCATCCACCTTCAAATTCCACAACTCCCGCTCCCTCCACACTCAAAGTGACTGCCGATATCCATCCTCCTCCTACTCATATTCCCCCTACACCCTGTCCTCCTACCCCCTCCCAACACAGCCCATCCCCCCGACTCCAGCTCCACCTACATTAACCCTCCCGCCATCCCCTCTATCCCTTCCACTCCTTCCTGGATACACACGTGAATCCCTTATATCACAACTATCCCCTTCCCCAGACCCTCCTCCTCCTGAGACAACACCACCTCCCCCTTCTCATCCCTTATCCCACCCTCTAGCTCCTTCCCCTTCAAATTCTCCAATACGTACTGCAATCGTTATCACTCACAAATCAACGAAAGTATAACTATCCTTCATTGGAATATTCGCAGTTTTCGTTCTCACAGACCCGTGCTTCGTCATATCCTTTCCTCTTATAACCCATCCATTAAATGCCTTCAAGAGACTTTTCCTACACATCCTCCTATACCAATTCCTAGTTACCATTTTGCCTCTTCCCCACACTCCCTTTCTGTCTCGTCCATACTTATCAATCAGAAAACACCTTATGTTATACCTCCCTTTCAAACCACTGTCCTTTGCAAAGTTATTCGCATCTTTCTTCGCCGCTGGATCACAATGATTTCAGTCTACTTCTCCCCTTTCCCCCCATTGACTTTGTTACCTTTGAAAATCTAATTTTCCAACTCCAACCACCTTTCCTCAAAGTTGGTGATTTCAACTGCCGCCACACTCAATGGGGGTGATTTTATCACCAACTCCCGTGGCCGATCCCTAGAACGCTTCCTCTCCACAGCTGACCTTATTATTCTTAATTCAGATCGCCCCACACACTTTGATATACGCACGCAATCTTTTTCATGCATTGACCTCTCTCTCAATGCATGAGATTTCCATTGCTCAGTTTTAGACCACTTTCCCTATAGCGACCACTTTCCAGTTCTCCTTTCTCCTACTTCATATGTGCCACTTCCTAACTCCCCACGCTGGTGCTTTGATAGAGCCGACTGGCGTACTTGGGTCTGAGGAACTAAAGGGGGGAGGAGTGGGAGGAATCCTTAGTTTAAGGAGGGGAAGAAAAGCTAAGGGTAGCTAGCTACCTGAAGATTAAAGAAGTATAAGATAAAAAGGAGGGGGGCGATACCCCTTGCATGGTTTTTATGTTTTGGTTGCAACTGGTCGGGGGTGTTGTTTGTTTATCGTGAATGGAGCCAGGCTGGATGGAGGAGACACCTTTATTTGTTAAAACATTTTATTGATTAAAAGTCTAAAAGCGCGAGAGAAAAAAAAAAAAAAAAAAAAAAAAAAAAAAAAAAATCAATGTCATGTACCATTTGACCCTATCATCCCTTCGTACCCTATCGTACTGTTGTTGACACAGCTACTCATTCATTCATATGTCAACATAGGGATAAATGGTAAGGAGAAAAGTAAACATGGGAACAAATGAGTGAGGAAGGTTGAGCACGGTAACAAGAGAGTTGGAAAGTAAGTGAGGAAGAATGATGATGGAAAGGAACAAAGGAATAAAAAAAAAAAAAAAAAAAAAAAAAAAAAAAAAAAAAAAAAAAAAAAAAAAAAAAATTGAAGTGAAATGAAGTGATGAGAAAAAAGTAATGAGGAAAGCTGAGGGTAAGCAAGAAAGGCGTGAAAAATAGAGATAATGGTAAGTAGCGCAAGTAAAGATTTACCACAAGTTTTTTTTTTTTTTTTTTTTTTTTTTTTTTTTTTTTTTTTTTGCCTGCCAGGGATTATCATAGCAGGTGTGATCCCGCTATGATAGCCTGTTGCAGGTGAGACCCTCGTCTGCCTCCCTTCCAGCTCCTAGGAGCTGAGAGTGAGGTTCAGTGGGTCACTCTTTTGTTTATTTAAACGAGAATTGTGGTTAAGCATGAATGTAAACAGGTGTGGTAAAAGAGCATGAATATAAACAATAACAAGAAATTAAACTACCACAAGTTTTTTTTTTTTTTTTTTTTTTTTTTTTTCTCGCCGGCCAGGGATTATCATAGCAGGTGTGATCCCGCTATGATAGCCTGTTGCAGGTGAGACCTTCGCCTGCCTCCCTTCCAGCTCCTAGGAGCTGAGAGCGAGGTTCAGTGGGTCACTCTTTTGTTTATTTGAACGAGAATTATGGTAATAAGATGAATGTACACAAGTGTGGTAATAAAAAGCATGAATATCAATAAGAACAAGAAACGAGAACTTTTTTTTTTTTTTTTTTTTTTTTTTTTTTTTTTTTTTTTTTCGCCGGCCAGGGATTATCATAGCAGGTGTGATCCCGCTATGATAGCCTGTTGCAGGTGAGACCCTCGTCTGTCTCCCTTCCAGCTCCTAGGAGCTGAGAGCGAGGTCTTTTGTTTAATTTAAACGAGAATTGTGGTAAACAGAACATATGGTTATAACAAACAAAAACATTGGAAGATATTAAAAACATTAAACAGTTGATGTGTGTCCAACGCATAAATCGTTAAGGTTGTGGGAGAATGTGGTAGTGTGTGATGTGATGACATGATGCAGTGGTGTGATGTGGTGTTATATGATGTGATAACATGATGTAATGATGTGATGGGGTGATGATGTGAATGTGAGGCGTGAAGTCTTTTGTTGCGCATAGGCTGCGGAGGGCGGTAAAGGTGATGGTATGGTCTTGGCATTGCAGTGATTTTTTCGCGTGGAAATCATCCTCCGGACCGAGCACAGCATAAACAAAAAACAAACAAACACAACACAAGCTGTAAGCGGTCAGGAGGCTTTTTCCTCGCCTAAGTGGTTTATGCGTTGGCTTATAAGAAAAGGAAATATGAAATGAAATTGTTTACATACAAAAAAAAAAAAAGAAATCAATAAACATATATAAATGAGAGCTTTCTGTGGGGGTGGGAAACATCCTTCGACCTGCGCGCACGTATGCGTGCAGATCGGAGGCCTTTCCCCCCAACAAAACATTTAGCTCGCGTAGAGAGGTTCTGGGGGATCTCCGTGTATAAGTGGGAGTGTCCTGGGCCACCACGGGTGATTTGTTTGTGTGTTTGTCTATGATGTCGTCGTAGTTTGTATTGTCTATTTGTTGTATGCGGTCCCAGGTTCGTTTGCTTTGTGTGTGTATGCGTATATTCAGTGGCTCTATGTTGTATGTTTGGTGTAGTGATTGTGCGGTAATTCTGTATCGTATTCTGTCTGGTATAGTGGTGTTGTTTATCCAGTATAGTGCTTTGTTCTGTATGGATTGCATCTTGAGTTTTTGTGTTTTTGAGATTGCAATCAGTGGAATGGGTGTGTATTCGAGTATGGGTCTTACAGTGGTTTTGTAGAGTTTGAGTTTGGTGGGTGTTGTGCAGTATGAGAAGCGTCTGAGTTTTTTGAGAGCTGTGCTTGCTTGTTTTATTCGGTGTTGTGCGTGTGTGTGAATACCGTTTCTGCTGAAGTGTAAGCCTAGCATGTTTCCTGTGGTTGCGTAGGGTATGTCTGTGTTGTTTATTGTGAGTGGAGGTGGGTTGCGTCTTGCCACTGGTATGACTGTGAATTTGTTTGTGTTTGTTTGTATTTTCCATTTGTTTTCGTGGGTGTTGATCGTGTTTATGGCTGTTTGTGTGGCTGCTTTCATGATGTTTTTGGATTTGGAGGGGTGTGATATGATTTGTGTGATGTCGTCTGCGTATGCGATGTAATTGCTGTAGGGTGCTGGGGGTGATAGGTTGACAGTGTAGAGGATGTAGAGTGTGGGTGAGAGGACGCTGCCCTGTGGAACTCCACTCCTGAGATGGATGAGAGGGCCTTGGTAAGAACCAAGGCGAATGGAGGCTGTTCTGTTGTCCAGGAAGTTGCTTAAGAGGCAGGTGAAGTGTGGAGGCAGTTGTAGTTGTGTTATTTTGTATTTGAGGCCGTCATGCCAGACCTTATCAAAGGCCTTGGTGACGTCTCGAAGTATAATGTTGGTTTGGTGCTTGTTTGCGAGACTGAGAGCGATCTCCTCATAAGCGAGGGCGATTGCGCTCCCAGTCCCTCTGTGTGGCCGAAAGCCGTGTTGCCTAGGGTTGTGTATGTTGTTGTATTCAAGATGTGTTTGAAGTCTGCGTGTGATAATCCTCTCAAGAAGCTTCCCGGGAACTTCCAGCAGTGAAATGGGCCGGAAGCTGGTCACCTCGTGAGGTGGCTTCCCTGGTTTGGGGATGAGGATGAGTGATGCATGTTTGAATTTGGTTGGGAAGTGTCCTGTTGCCAGGGCAGCGTTGAAGATGTGTCGTAGTCTGGTGAGCATGATGGGTGGAAGGTGTTGCATGATAAGTTTATTGATGTTGCTGGCTCCTGGTGTTGTGTTTTGTGATCGTGTGTGTGCATGTCTCATGTCTTCTGGTGTGATGGGGTGTGATAGGGGGTTGTCTGGTGTGAGTGTGTTGAGTGATATTGTTTGTGATGGGAGAGTCAGGTGTTGCAGTTGTTGTAGTGATTGTGTAACCTCGGCTTCTGTGTCTGGGTCAAATGTTGCGTTTTCAGCAGGGGAGATTTGGAAGTTCTGTTGCCAGAACTCCCTGTGAACTGCTTCCATCTCCTCTGCTGTGTCTATCTTTTGTCTGTTGGTGTTGTATATGTATGTGATCGTCTGTCTGTTCGATCCTATGAGTCTTCTGTGTTTCATCCAGAAGACCTCAGGATCTTTTATGTTGTTGCAGAGTTCTCTTGTGAGTGTTTCCCAGTGTTGGTTGCTCATTTGTGTTGTTTCGTTGGTGAGTTGTATTTGAATTTCTCTGTGTCGTGTGCGTAATTCTGTGTTCCATCCCTGTGTTTCAGCAAGGTCCCGAAGGTGTCTGTATTGTATTTTTAGTGTTTTTAGACGATGTGTTTCTCTGTAGTGTGCAAGTGTTTTGAATGTTGTTTTAGGAATGTTTGCCTCCCGGGCAGTCTGTATGTCTGCGTACCACTGGTTAAGGTGGTGGTCTATGGTGTGTGTGGGTTGCCCCTCGAGATCTGGAGTGTGTGTGTGTTCAAGTGCTTGTTTAAACCCTTCCCAGTTTGCATGTTTAAGGTTCTCTCGGGGTGGTGTAGGTAACATGATTGGGTTGGTGGAGAGTGTGAGTATCACGGGGAGGTGATCACTGGATGTGACGTCGTCTGTGGTTATGTGGTAGTTTAGGTTTGCTTGTGTGTTGGCGAGAACTATGTCGGGTGTGGTGGAGCTGTTGGCACGTATGAAAGTGGGGGCGTCTGGGCCGAGGTGGGTGAGTCTGCCGTCGGAGATGAGTGAGGCAAGGCCTCGTCCGACGGCATTTGTGTCTCTGTATCCAAAAAGTCTGTGGTGTGCGTTGAAGTCTCCCATTATGTATGTTGGTTTTCGGTGTCGCAGGAGCTGGAAGAGCTTGGTTTATGTAAGGTCTGCGTGGGGGGATGTAGGTGGTGGCGATGATAATGGGTCCATGAGGGGTGTCTATTTCAATGGCCATGAGTTCTGAGGTGAAAGTGTCTAGTATTTTGTGTTTGATGTGTTGTTTGACAGCAATGGCAATACCATCACTGATCTCGTTTGTTTTGTTGGATGTGTATGTGTTGTAGTTGTATATTTTTACTGTTTGTGGGTGTTTGAGTGAGTGTGAGTTTATGAGTATGATATCAGGGTCGTGTTGTCTGTACTGGTTACAGAGTTCTTGTCTTCGTCTGTATGTCCATGTGTGTACATTATGTTGAATGATCGTGAGGCGTGAGTGTAATGTGGTGTGTATTGCAGCCATGGTGTTACTTGGATGTATCGTACCAGCCATTCTGTAGGTGTTCGAAGTTTTGTTGATTGAGTTTTTCGATTGTGTCTGGCTGGATGAAGATGTTTCCGTCATGTAAGTGTTGTGTGATTTTTTGTTCGTGAATGCGGTTCTGGTATGTGGTGTTAGTGTATATCCATTTGATTGTACCGCGTTCTATTTCGTATGCCAGTTGTTGTCTGTTTAGGTGTTTGTAGCGTAAGGGCTCCATGGAAAAGAGGCGGATGCCGTATGTTTGGGGGTTGAGGTCGTAACCGTCCCTATGGCGAAGGGACTGATCATCGACCTCAGAGTCTGTAAGATCGTCTGTGTGTTTGCGGTGTACATGTGTTGTTTTGGGTTTGACTGATTGTTTTTGTTGTGGTTTTGGGTGTTGTGGTGATTGCTTGTCTGTGTTGGTTGTGCGTGGGCGTGCAGGTGAGTTTGTGGGTGTGGGAGTTGGTGTTGGGTTTGGTGTTGGTGTTGGTGCTGATGTTGGTTTCCTTTGTGGTGTGGTGAAGAGTTCGGTCTCTGGCTCGTCCTGTGGGTCGAGATCCGGTTGTGGATGGTGGGAGTGATGTGGTGAGATTGTGGTTTGTGTGAGTATGGTTTCTGTTGTAGTATTAATTGTGTTTGGTGGGAGAACTTTGAAGATCCCCCAGGAATCCCCGTCCCCAAGGTCAAGATCAGGTAATTTATTTATTTTTAAAACTTTTTTGACATGGTGTCTAAAACCAAGTCCTGGCTCCATCATGTTTTGCAGGTGGGCATGTATTAGTGCCGTCATGATGCCTACAGAGAGGTCATCGGGTAGTTGCAAAATTATTGGTTTTTCTTTTTTATCTTTTTCTTTATCTTCTTTGATTTCTTTAATGAGGGGTTTTAGCCATGCGTTTTGTGTGGCGGCTATTGCTTGTTTTACAGTTTGCTCGGCTACACGTTTGATGGGAATATCCTTTTTTTCTTCTTCTTTTTTAGCTCTTTCTTCTCTTGTTGTTTTCATGGCCTCTTTCCTTATGGGGCAAGAGTTGGCCATGGTTCGATGCCCTTCACCGCAGTTGAGGCATCTTTTGCTGGCAGACTTACAGTCTCTGTAGTTGTGGGTGTTGGACCCACACTCTGAGCACAATTTTAATTTCTTTTCCTTGTCTGGACACTGGTTTTTAAAGTGTCCATATCGGTAGCAGTGCATGCATTGCACGATGGTTGTGAATCTTTCTGGTTCAATTTGTCTTGGACTTATGAAGATATTAAAGAGGTATAGCCCCTTTTCTTGGATATTGGCGGTAGTCTGGTGGTCCGTGAATTGGATCTTCATCAGGTATCTGTTTTTCATGACAAAGATGTTGCCAATTTGGTTATCTGGGAATTGTCTTTCCAGCTCTTCCTTGATGTTTTCAGGGGCTTCTTTTACTAGCTCCCTATCGAGCTGTTTAAGGACCAGTGTGAGTTTGGCTTTGAGTTCAGGTGGCATTTGTGGCTCAAAACCTTTCTTTATAAGTAGATCTTTGCATGTGGTGGTGAAAAGATCTTCAGCATTTTTCTCATCTTGACAGATGATAAGGTAGTGGTCGTGGGCGGTGATTACCCTTAAGGTCCGAATTTCAGCATCGAAAAGGGCTTGCAGGAGGGCTTCCCTCTTTGAAGAAGAGGGTCGCCCATTAGTCAATTGGATTTTGATCCTCATGAGGACATGAGGTGGTGGTGGGTTGTTGTTAGCCTACGCCACTGACCCAAAGGGAAGGCAGGAATTACAAACCCACCCCCGTCCCCTCTTGGAGGGGCTGTAGAGGTCGTGTGGGTGTTCCTGTGGTGGTCAGTGGAGACCCTTTTCAGGGACCTAACCCTATCCCTACTCACTAGAGTTGCAGGTTTATGGAGACCTGCGGTTTCCCTGACCCTGCAGCCTGACCCTCTCAAGAGGAAGAACCGGCGGAGTTCTCCGGTACCTCTCAAGAATTGAGGCTTTGTACTTGGTGATGCTCCCTGGTCCCAATCTGCTACAAGGGGACTGGGGCTGCACACCTCCCCCAGGCGAATACTAGAGTCACAAGAACTCTCGTAGGCCCAGGAAGAGTACAAGAAAAGATGGAAGAAGGCAGGGGCAGAAAAAGAGGTCAAAGAGAGATTGAATACTGGGCACCGAATGGCAGTGATAATAGCCGAAGCTACACTATCATTCAGGGCCTGTGGTTCAATCAATGACCGGTGGTGAGGGTCAGTGACACACAGCTTAGCCTGGTCAAGGTCGCGGCAGACCACGGTGGCTTGACGGAGCTGTCTATGTGTCACTTTGTCTATTTTAGCTCTCAGTAACATAAGTTACTTAAAGGTCAAACGGTGTTGCGGCAGCGAGAACTGGCTAAACACGCGGTAAGCGAAAGCACAACAAAGAGCTTAGTGCAGGGTAGCGGTATCTGGCAATGAGGGAGCGGGCTCGCTGATTGGCCGGGTATCGCTGCTCTGAGACTGTGGTCTGTTTGCTGTGGCTGCTTGGTTTGACCTGTGTGTGTGGCGTACTTTCACTTCACTCTCTGCTATTTATATCCCTCCATCCTCCCTTTCATCCATTTCAGATATGATACAATGTTTCGCAACTTCAGCCTTAAGAGCTGCCCATACAGCTATTCCGCGTACCTCAAGACCCTATACCTCTAAATGTGTTCCATGGTGGAATTCTGATTGCACTAAAGCGCTTCGCTTAAAACGTGCAGCCTGGAACAGTTACCGCTACAAACGAGGTACCCCAAATAAACTATCAGCCCTTATTTCCTTTAAAAGAGCATCCGCCTATCTTCATCGTACAATCCGGAATAGTAAAACAAATAACTGGCGAAATTATGTTTCCTCAATCACATCCTCTACATCCATCTCAAATGTTTGGCGCCGGATCCATAAACTATCAGGCAAACATCCCCCCATCCAGCCCCTGTCCTCCATATTCGAGATACTCTCGTCTCTGATCCTCTCCAAGTCGCTAATGAACTGGATGACTATTTCAGCCAGGTCAGTAGTATTTCTCACCTTTCTCCACACTTTTCTTCTATTAAGACCATCAGGGAGCGCACCCCCATTATCTTCACCCTATCCTCCGCTGAGTCCTATAATACTCCCTTTTCTTCCTCTGAACTCAGTGCTGCCTTACAGTCGTGCCGCAACACTCATGAAGGCCCTGACGGTATTCACTACCGTATGCTCCGACAACTCCCATCTTCCTCCTTATCCTTCCTATTAACAATTTACAACCACATATGGACATCAGGAAATTTCCCTTCTCATTGGCGAGAAGCTCTTATCCTCCCCTTCCTGAAACCTAGTAAATCGGGTACCCTCCCTCAAGACTATCGCCCCATCGCACTAACTAGCTGCTTGAGCAAACTACTAGAGCGAATGGTTAACTTTCGTTTAATGTGGTATCTTGAATCTCACGATCTTCTCTCTCCTTCCCAGTTTGGTTTCATCCGTGCTCGATGCACAGCTGACTCCCTTGCTCTTTTTGTGACATATATTACATCTGCATTTGCACGCCGTGAATCTGTACTAGCTATATTCTTTGGCTTTGAAAAAGCATATGATACTACATGGCAGTACCATTTTCTCCAACAATTGTCGCGGAAACATGGGTGTCTTTATAAAGTCTTTCTTCTCTCAACGCACTTTCCAGGTCAAAATTGCCTCTGCCACATCATCTTTCTTTCCTCAAATCAAAGGCGTCCCACAAGGCAGTGAGCTCTGTACCACTCTATCCCTTCTTGCTGTTAATGACATTGTCTTAGTTCTACCACCAGGAGCCCGGTCATCACTATATGTTGACGATTTAACCATCTATGCCTCTGGCACATCCATATCAACTCTCCGCCACTTCCTTCAGTCTGCAATATCATCAGTATCTTCCTGGGCACCAAACCTTCCGCTTTTCTACCTCCAAATCTTTCTCCATCCTTTTCTCTCGCACGCGTGTAGGTCCCCAACCTCCACTCTTCTTACATGGCACTCCACTCCAATACCGTTCCTCTGGAAATTCCTAGGCGTCATTTTTTTTACTTTAATCCTTTACATTAAAGAAAAAGCTCGCCGCCGTCTCCGAATCTTACAAATTCTATCCCATATATCCTGGGGCTCAGATCGAAAACCTCTCCTCCATCTTCATGTTACCTTGATCCTCTCCACTCTCGATTATGGATGCCATAACTACTCCTCTGCCTCAACTTCTCTCCTTGCCCATCTTGTAACAATCCATCACTGTGGTCTTCGCTTAGCCCTAGGTGCCTTCCATTTCTCCAGTTGAGAGCCTGTACACTAAATCAGGCATACCATCTCTCTCAGCGCCGTACCCTTCTCTCTCTCCGATGTTATGCTCGATTCAACTAACTTCCCCTCAATAAACTAACTATCCCACGATCCCTACTTCCTACCTTTGCTTCTTCTCCACGTTTACCTACTCCTTTCTCCACTCACATGGATACCCTCCTCTCCCATTCCCCTTTTCCCCATCTCCGACCTCTCCCGTTCTCTGCTCCTCTATTTTCCCTGACCCACCAAAATCAAATATTCCTCCTGCTGTTCTTCTCACCCATTTCCTTGACCATGTCTCCATTCATTCCTCCAGTATTCATGTTTACACTGATGGCTCCAAATCCACCTCTGGTGCTGGTTTTGCAGTAACCTTCCGAACTCGTACTTTCAAATACCCCCTCCCTCCTGAATCCAGTGTCCTTACTACAGACCTGTATGCACTCCTTTTTGCCTTAAAACACATACTCACTCCTCTCTTCCTCTTTCACAATTTTTACTGACTCCCAGATACAGATACTCTATCACGCTACACCGCTATGTCCACATCATACCAACCACGTTTCTCACGTATCCCAACCTCGGGTTATTACCCACACTTTAAGACCTTGTATAATCGATGGCAAGCACTAATTAATTACAGACTGTAAAACTATCATTCTCCTCCTGGTCGGTTCCATTTCATCGGAACAGACATTGGGAGACGGCTCTCGCCCGCTTACGCATTGGCCACACCCGTCTAACACACTCCTATCTGATGTCACAATCCGATCCACCCCTATGTTCCCTATGTAATGTGCCTCTTTCAGTTCCACATATTCTACTGTCATGCCCATGTTTTGATGCAGCCCGAACCTCTGCTTTGACAACCTGTTTTCCTTCCTCAAACGCATATATATCCTTCACTTGATCTAACCCCTTTACATTACCTTACCCGACCTTAACCCATTCACTCGTCAATTCCTTTTTACCCAGCTTTGACAACTAATCACTAACACCCTTCACTACCCTTTACTATAGTGCTACATGAGCTAACATTTATTTTGCCTTTAACCATTAACCATTAACCATCCAAACCCTTTTCACTACTATACTTTACCATAGACCTTAGGTGTTATATAACACTTACACTGCGTTTCCATAACTACTCAACAGGCATGAGATCCACTAATTTTCAAGTTGATTTTCCTTACTCGTCAACAGTTTTCTCCTCGCCCCCCATTTCAATGGACCTCTCTCTCTCTCTCTCTCTCTCTCTCTCTCTCTCTCTCTCTCTCTCTCTCTCTCTCTCTCTCTCTCTCTCTCTCTCTCTCTCTCTCTGTCTCTGTCTCTGTCTCTGTCTCTGTCTCTCTCTCTGTCTCTCTCTCTCTCTCTCTCTCTCTCTCTCTCTCTCTCTCTCTCTCTCTCTCTCTCTCTCTCTCTCTCTCTCTCTCTCTCTCTCTCTCTCTCTCTCTTTCTCCTTCTTTTGCTCATCTCCTTCTTCTGTCCACTCATCCAAATCGTTAACTCATTTTTACCCTTTTCGCCACAATACTTTACCATTGAGCTGTTTGACCTTGGATGTCGAGCACTTTTGTTGGTTTTAACCATGAACCGTTCCCATGAAATGATTTTTCCATATACAATTGTTTTAGTTTCTTATAAAATCTCACTTTCCCTTTTTTCCCTCTTTCATATAGCATTATATTCTTCCCTCACACACACACCTATATATATATATATATATATATATATATATATATATATATAGATAGATAGATAGATAGGTATAGATATATTTTTTTTCTTCAATAAAATGAATATTTCTTTGACTAAAAAAAACAATTACTCTCCCTCAAATAATATCGTTTCTCGGAAATAATATATTTTACATAAAATTCCTATGAAAATATTTTTGAAAATGCTATCGTTACCCTTAAAAATAACTTAACATACCCCCAAAAGTGATTTACATTCCCAACAAAAATGTCTTTTCTTTCCCAAAAGAATGACCTCAATTTTTTTTCGCTCCCCCCACACCTAATAATTTACTTCCATGAAAAGGATTTACACCCACAATGATGCATATCTCTTCCCCTTCATTTTCGAGCTGACATCCCCCCAAAATACCCCTATTTACCCACGAAGGCCACATTTTCCCCGCCGCTCCCCCAACGATGAACCCAAAAGAGAGAATCGAGTCGTCCTTGCGGTTTCCGTTGTTTATGTTGGAATAGGATTCTACCACATTTCCTATGTCCTGTGATGTTCTTTTGTTTGTTATCGACGTTTTATGATTTAGGTAAATTTTATTATCAATGTTTTGTTTGTTTATGTGTCTATATGTTCAGGTTTATATATTAATTCGTTTTTAGTCTTGCGACTGTCGACAAGAGACATGACCAGCGCCCCGGAAGGACTTGTGGTCTGTCGTTAAGAACAGGATTTCCAGTCATTTATATTTATCCAACTTACAAAATACCCCGACACTAAGTGATTGAGTTCATTATCACGAGTTCTCTTTGTCTCTCTCTCTCTCTCTCTCTCTGTTTCTCTCTCTTTCCCTCTCTCTCTCTCTGTTTCTCTCTCTGTTTCTCTCTCTGTTTCTCTCTCTCTCTCTCTCTCTCTCTCTCTCTCTCTCTCTCTCTCTCTCTCTCTCTCTCTCTCTCTCTCTCTCTCTCTCTCTCTCTCTCTCTCTCTCTCTCTCTCTCTCTCTCTCTCTCTCTCTCTCTCTCTCTCTCTCCTCTCTCTCTCTCTCTCTCTCTCTCTCTCTCTCTCTCTCTCTCTCTCTCTCTCTCTCTCTCAAACTCTTAAACCCTCAAACTCTCAAACAGGGGCGGATCCAAAACTATTCTGAAAGGGGGGGGGGGGGGGCAGTTGATAAAGGGGTGGCGCATATAAACCTTCGGTAATTGATTGACATTCTACCATCACTACGTTGCTGTAGGTCATGCTCACTTTGAATGGTTTGAAAACTGTTAATGGAAAGTTTTAGACATGCTACTTTTTATACCCTGCCACTACCTCGACAGAGAAACTCTCAAACGCTCAAACGCTCCCCCCCCCCCCCCCAGCCCTTGCTTCTTCTTTTCGTGATGGAGGCTTAGGCGTTAGACTCTTAGACGAATGTAGGCCCAAGTAGGGACCCCCCTTGCCTTGCATCTCACCTCAACTGATCTTGCATGTCCTTTCTTCTCCCCCTTCCCCTTTCCTTCTCTACTTCATCTCCTTCTGTCCTCTTATCCTTAACTCATTTTTACTCTTTTCACCATAATGCTGTATCATAATGCCCTCTCTCCCTCATTCTAACTCTCTCCCTCTCTCTAACTCTCTCCCTCATTCTAACTCTCTCCCTCTCTCTCTCACTCTCTCCCTCAATTTAACTCTCCCTCTCTCTAACTCTACCCCTCTCTATCTCACTCTCTCCTTCTGTCTAACTCTCTCCCTCATTCTAACTCTCTCCCTCTCTCCCTCATTCTAACTCTCTCCCTCATTCTAACTCTCTCCCTCATTCTAACTCTCTCCCTCTCTCTAACTCTCTCCCTCTCACTAACTTTATCCCTCTCTCTCTCACTCTCTCCTTCTGTCTAACTCTCTCCCTCATTCTAACTCTCTCCCTCATTCTAACTCTCTCCCTCTTTCTAACTCTTTCCAGCCCTCCAATTCTCTCCCTTTCTCTAACTCTCTCTCTAATTCTTTCCCTCTCTCTAACTCTCTTTCTCTCTCTAACTCTCGTCCTCTTTCTCCCTCTCTCTAGCTCTTTCCATCCCTCTAACTCACTCCCTCTCTCTAACTCCCCCCCTATCTCAAACTCTCTCCCTCTCTTTAACTCTCTCCCTCTCTCTAACTCTAACTCCCTCTTTCCCTCTCCCCAATCCCATGCCCGTTGTTGCCGTGTGTGTGGGAGGGGGGTGGGGGGTCTTAAGAGACGGAGACTGAGGCTCGGGACCGACCCAGTCTTGGGCCTCAGCCCCCGGCCCAACTCATTTTGCACGGGCTTTTCTCATTCTCCTATTCCTTTCCTTCTCTTCTCCACCCCTTTCACTATCCCTTTCCTGAGGCGTGAGAGCCGTGTCGAAAGGATGAAAGGCTGACTGTGCCAGTCATGAACGGCCTAGGTTAGCCATGGGCACGGTGTTTCCTGTTTAGTTGTCTAAAGGGGATCCTGAGGGGTGGACTATTTCTCTCCCCAACATACCCTAGGTTTACCATGGTCAGTAATGAAGACTTTGTACTATTGATAAGGGGGTGAGGATTACCACTTTATCAAATAGCTCCACTGATTTCATTTCTCCCGGGTCCCCGACCCTAGGCTCTCCTTTGACCACGACTCTGAACACTGCTACTACTGCCCCCCCCCCCCTCAGTGCCTCTTATCACATCATTCCAGTCCAGATCATCCATCCAGGGCAATACTCAATCTCCAGGAAACATTCCCTCTGCCCCATCATTCTCTCCTTCACCTCCTCCACCCCCACAACTTTCTTCATCAACTAAACCGTCCTCTCTTATTTCTACTCTGCAGCATTATTGTCTACCTGTCCGCAGACCTACCTCTCCGAACACTACTCCCTCTTTCTCGCGTCCCCGTCCTTCTACTACCCCCTCCTCTACAAATATTTTGACTACTCTCTTTAGCCCAGCCAAATGGGATCGATTTTTCGTAATCCCGTCTACAGCCCCCTACTCTGACAACTCTCCTCTTCCAACAATGCCTCCAAAAGCAAGTAGGCAAAGCTTCCTTCCGCGGCCGCCCCGATTGTTCCCGCCTTGTCACAGTTACACACGAGTCCCAAGCTATAGCATTATCAACCCTGACTGACTTCACTGGCACACCCATTCCTGCCCAACCTCTTCCCTTCCTCAATACTTGCACCGGAATTATCCAGACACTCCAATCACTACTTCCTGGTACCTACCCCTCTTCCTCTTCGCACTAGACAAGTCAAACGCTCCACCCCATCTTTTCCTACCCCATCTTCTCCTCCATTAACCTATCCCTCCACACCTCATAAGAAAACCTTTGTTTCTCAGATCTCCCCAACCAGAAGACGAAGACGTTCAGAACTATCTAATCATGACCCAAGATAACATGCCTACGCCTCATCCATCCCCCAGTCTCTCCTTGTAAGTTCAAAGTGACTGACGACATCCATCCTTCTACTCATGTTCCCCCTACACCCCTTCCTCCCACTCCCTCCCAACACATCCCATTCCCCCCTCCCTTCCTTCCCCTTTGTGCCCCTTTGTGTCACAGTAGCCGCCTTCTCTCTGAATTTACTCCCTTCTGACATTCTCTCCCTCCAGAAACTGACTTGGTCGCCCTTAAACCCTTTTCTCACTCGATAATCCCTACCTTACCCTACGGATACCCTTTCAAAATTCCACACTTCTTCCTTTGAAAACTTTGATCTTATCCTGAGCTGCTGTTCAACATCTGACGTGTAGAAACTTTTAATCGTCAACTAACCCCCTCTTTACCCTTTTTGCTATTACTGCTTTCTGTAGTTCTATGACCTATGATGTCTAGCATATTTATTTTGCTTTGTAGCCTTTAACCATTAACTCTATCCCTCTTTCTAACTCTCTCCCTCTTCCTAGTTCTCTCCCTCTCTTTAACTCTCTCCTTCTCTCTAA
>NC_061838.1:24575710-24578210 GCF_019202785.1 Penaeus chinensis | reverse complement strand
AATTAAGATTCACATGCATACATGATACTTACTAGAAGAAAATTAAGATACAGATGGATTTTCTGCCGTATCGCTTACAAAAAGGGGGGACTATTCTAGAAAACGGGGTACACAAATAATACAGTTTCCATACAATTAACAATATTTATCTAATCTGTCTGCTGGTAACTGATATTTTATTATATATGTACCAACGTTTAATACACAAATGCATCTATGTAATTCCAGAAAACTACATTTCACAACAAGAGGTTTTTGCCACGGAAACTACAAAACAAGAAA
Source organism: Penaeus chinensis (assembly GCF_019202785.1). Classification (NCBI taxonomy): domain Eukaryota; kingdom Metazoa; phylum Arthropoda; class Malacostraca; order Decapoda; family Penaeidae; genus Penaeus; species Penaeus chinensis. Next base: position 24,577,928 of record NC_061838.1, on the reverse strand, counting down.
AAAAGTAATTAAGTGAGATTTTTCCCCATTGGATATGCCTATTTGACATTCTCAAAACTTTAATTAATTCATTTTTTTCGGTTCCATGACGAGGAAATTCTGGAAGATCTTCACTAATGTTTTCAGTTAATAATAATTTTAGTTTCCTCGAAGGACCTGAAAAGTGAAATGCACGTTAACTATTTTCCTTAAACCCTATAAAAGAATTGTCCTTTGTATTCCACAAAAAAAAAAAAAAAAATCGGAAATAAAAGAATACAAATAATGGCAAATGATAACAAAAGCATAAACAAAGACAATCAAAAACACTGAACGATTTTATTTTCTCCCAAAATATCTTCACTTACCAAAATCCCTTTTCCCTTCGCGGAACGGAATCGACTGGGGTTGGCCCGTGGCTGACGGCGGCGCATCGTGGCAGACTTCGAGGAAATATCTTCTTCTTCTTTATGGTTTGCGAAGTTCTAGCTTCGCCCGGGCCTTCTAATTATGGCCCGGCCTGTGTCAGCTTTTTACGGCTGTCTCATTGAGTTGTCTGACACTCGGTGCTTACCGTGGCGGCGGGATTGCCAGTAGGCGCTCCTGCCGCCATGGTGTAAGCATTTCGCATAGCCTCTTTACCAGCACGGCGGCGGTTGTGGGCGGTCCCTGTCTCAGGAATTGTGTATGGTCACAATTTTCTAGGTAGTGGACTAGTGTGGCGTTCGGCTCGCCGCAGTGCTTGCAGCACTTTTCATCGCGTTCGATTGTTGGGATAATCTGCCATGCACAGTGGTAACCTAGGCGCATTCTGTGACGAATGACTTCGGTACCTCTGTTGCTTACTTCAGAGAGTGCCAGTGGTTCATAACCTGTGGCGTCTGAGTACCAACTGGCCGAGGGGGAGGTTCTCGTTTCCTTTCTGTGGAGTTGCCGTAGGAAGGTACGACCGACCAAGGCACACTTCTCCATAAGTAATTTTCGGCTCGGTTTTATCGTCATGGGATTTGGGGGCATACCCCTGCCAGCGACGGCTAGTCTGTCAGCAAGCTCATTCCCTCTGATGCCGATGTGGCTTGGGACCCAGTTGATGATAATTCTTCTACCCTGAGCAAGAATTCTCTGTGCCATTGTGAGAATCGTGGTCAGTAGGTAGATGTCTGTGGGTGAGCTGTGCTGAAGACAGTCAATGGCTGCCCTGGAGTCTGTGTGTATGACCACGTGTCCTTCCCTTAGGGACGCGTGCCCTAGGGCTCCCATGATTGCAACTGCCTCTGCCTGTAGCGAGGAGGCGTTGTCTGTTACCCTCATGGATCGCGTGGCATCCCTTGCTGCAAAGCCGGCGCCTGCAGTGTGGTTCAAGGGATCGACCGATCCATCCGTGTAGTATGTTCTACTACCCGGGGGAGTGATGACTGCAATGACCCTGTGGGCTTCTGCCTTTAGGCTAGGCATGAGGTATAGCTTCTTTTTCATTGACAGGCTCATTATGTTGAACTCTATCAGGCTCAGTGCCCACAGCGGGGCTTCGGCAAAGTCGGGGTGGGGGGAGTCCATGCCCTTAGCAAGAAGCTGATGGCGTATCAACACCCTGGCTGTATGAGACAGCCAGGAGTTGTTTGCAAAGAGCTCGTTGTCTTGTTCGAGGCATCTGACTAATTTTTGTCTTAGGCTTGTGTTCCTTGGAGCCTGGATGGCCTTTGACAGGAATTGTGTTGCCATTAGATCGATTCGTGAGTCCAGGGGGAGAAGGTTTGCCTCCATCAGGAGGTTGAGGACCTTCGTCCACCTCGGGGCACCCAGAATGATCCTGGCAGCTTCATTTTGGACTGTTTCTAATTTGTCTGTGTGCTTTTTCTTTGCAGCAATTAGAGCGACTGAGGCATAGTCCACAATGGGCCGGACAGCATGTACATAGAATGATCTTAGTACTTTGTGTCTGACCCCTATGCGTCTCCCAGTCATTGCTCTCATGACGGACAGTCTAGCTTTGGTTCGGTCAACCAGGTACTGGACCTCCTTATGGAAGGAGAGGGTCCGGTCTATCCTTACCCCAAGGTATAGGTAGTCCTTGACCCATTCTAATTCCACTCCCTGGATTTTCAGTCTTGTGCCTCGAACTCTCTGTCTCAGAGCCATGGCTTTGGATTTGGCTGCAGAGATCTTTAGTCCTGTCCTACAACACTCCTCTGACACGAGGTCCAGACAACGCTGGGCTTTATTCTGGCTGCGTGGTCTC
>NC_061838.1:24568210-24570710 GCF_019202785.1 Penaeus chinensis | reverse complement strand
CACCTGGAAATAAAACTATTTTCTTCTCGTTTCGATTGCCAAATGTAAGCTTGAAGATTAATTCGGGATAAAATTAAGATTCACATGCATACATGATACTTACTAGAAGAAAATTAAGATACAGATGGATTTGCTGCCGTATCGCTTACAAAAAGGGGGGACTATTCTAGAAAACGGGGTACACAAATAATACAGTTTCCATACAATTAACAATATTTATCTAATCTGTCTGCTGGTAACTGATATTTTATTATATATGTACCAACGTTTAATACACAAATGCATCTATGTAATTCCAGAAAATTACATTTCACAGCAAGAGTATTCCAACAATATTTATCTAATCTGTCTGCTGGTAACTGATATTTTATTATATATGTACCAACGTTTAATACACAAATGCATCTATGTAATTCCAGAAATTTACATTTCACAGCAAAAGTATTTTTGGAAAATATAGATATATATGTATGTACATATATATATATATATATATATATATATATATATATATATATGTATATATATATATGTACATATATATTTTTTTTGTTTTTTTGCCACGGACACTACAAAACAAGAAAAAAATAATTAAGTGAGATTTCTTCCCATTGGATATGCCTATTTGACATTCTCAAAACCTAATTAATTCATTTTTTTTTGGTTCCATGACGAGGTAATTCTGGAAGATCTTCACTAATATCTTCAGTTAACAATAATTTTAGTTTCCTCGAAGGACCTGAAAAGTGAAATGCACGTTAACTATTTTCCTTAAACCCTATAAAAGAATTGTCCTTTGTATTCCACAAAAAGGGGGGGAAAATCGGAAATAAAGGAATAAAAATAATGGCAAATAATAACAAAAGCATAAACAAAGACAATCAAAAACACTGAACGATTTTATTTTCCCCCAAAATATCTCCACTTACCAAAATCCCTTTTCCCTTCGCGGAACGGAATCGACTGGGGTTGGCCCGTTTCCTTTCTGTGGAGTTGCCGTAGGAAGGTACGACCGACCAAGGCACACTTCTCCATAAGTAATTTTCGGCTCGGTTTTATCGTCATGGGATTTGGGGGCATACCCCTGCCAGCGACGGCTAGTCTGTCAGCAAGCTCATTCCCTCTGATGCCGATGTGGCTTGGGACCCAGTTGATGATAATTCTTCTACCCTGAGCAAGAATTCTCTGTGCCATTGTGAGAATCGTGGTCAGTAGGTAGATGTCTGTGGGTGAGCTGTGCTGAAGACAGTCAATGGCTGCCCTGGAGTCTGTGTGTATGACCACGTGTCCTTCCCTTAGGGACGCGTGGCCTAGGGCTCCCATGATTGCAACTGCCTCTGCCTGTAGCGAGGAGGCGTTGTCTGTTACCCTCATGGATCGCGTGGCATCCCTTGCTGCAAAGCCGGCGCCTGCAGTGTGGTTCAACCGATCCATCCGTGTAGTATGTTCTACTACCCGGGGGAGTGATGACTGCAATGACCCTGTGGGCTTCTGCCTTTAGGCTAGGCATGAGGTATAGCTTCTTTTTCATTGACAGGCTCATTATGTTGAACTCTATCAGGCTCAGTGCCCACGGCGGGGCTTCGGCAAAGTCGGGGTGGGGGGAGTCCATGCCCTTAGCAAGAAGCTGATGGCGTATCAACACCCTGGCTGTATGAGACAGCCAGGAGTTGTTTGCAAAGAGCTCGTTGTCTTGTTCGAGGCATCTGACTAATTTTTGTCTTAGGCTTGTGTTCCTTGGAGCCTGGATGGCCTTTGACAGGAATTGTGTTGCCATTAGATCGATTCGTGAGTCCAGGGGGAGAAGGTTTGCCTCCATCAGGAGGTTGAGGACCTTCGTCCACCTCGGGGCACCCAGAATGATCCTGGCAGCTTCATTTTGGACTGTTTCTAATTTGTCTGTGTGCTTTTTCTTTGCAGCAATTAGAGCGACTGAGGCATAGTCCACAATGGGCCGGACAGCATGTACATAGAATGATCTTAGTACTTTGTGTCTGACCCCTATGCGTCTCCCAGTCATTGCTCTCATGACGGACAGTCTAGCTTTGGTTCGGTCAACCAGGTACTGGACCTCCTTATGGAAGGAGAGGGTCCGGTCTATCCTTACCCCAAGGTATAGGTAGTCCTTGACCCATTCTAATTCCACTCCCTGGATTTTCAGTCTTGTGCCTCGAACTCTCTGTCTCAGAGCCATGGCTTTGGATTTGGCTGCAGAGATCTTTAGTCCTGTCCTACAACACTCCTCTGACACGAGGTCCAGACAACGCTGGGCTTTATTCTGGCTGCGTGGTCCAGTGGAGGTGATAGCGAGATCGTCTGCATACGAGATGATCTTGCACCCCACTGGGATGTTTATGTTGAGGATGCAGGATGTGCTGCGATAGGTGACCCTCGAATTTGACATTGGCAGTCCTGTTCCTGAAGTAGTCACCTATCCAAGCCAAGAGCTTTCCTCTGATTCCCTTCTGGATCAGGCTTTCCTGAATGGCAAGCGGACTTG
>NC_061838.1:24560710-24563210 GCF_019202785.1 Penaeus chinensis | reverse complement strand
CATGATGATGACGATAACGATAACGATAATGATAACGATAAAGATAAATATAAAGATAAAGATAAAGATAAAGATAATGATAATGATAATGATAATTGTAGTGTACGGCTGCGCACTCGCCGACTCTAAGGTCGATCTCGCCTGGACTGACATCGTCCTCGGGCGCCGAGTGGTTGAGGCCACATGCCTGCCTCCTCTACCACGGAACAAAGGACGTGGGGAACTCTGCGATGCTGCCATTGACTGGGATGAAACGTCCCGGGCTCCGCTTCCACCGACGATGCGGGCGCACTCGCTGTGCACCCGCACGAGGCTGGTGCTTCACCCACCATTTGCGCCTCGCCCACGTGATTCTAGTGCGACTTCATAAGCCGTGACCAAAGCCATACGACAGTGTTGCGAACTAATGTGAACATGGTTATAAAAATAACCAAAGAACGTATTTTATACCAAGTCTCGTTACTTGGATGGCGTTGAAGTCTCCGAGAAAAAAATATAGATTTATTTATTTTCTAAGTCCAATACCGTAGAGAGTTACAGCCCGAAATGCACAATTTTCACGCAAATTGTACATTACCAGTTCTCCTATGTATTCTTTCCTTTATTATTATATTTTTAATATTCTATCTCTTTGGCGACGCTTCCAAAGTGTCAATATAACCTCTGAAGAGCGTAAAGGTTGTTACATATTTTGGCTGTTTGTTTTTCTCCCCTCTCTCTTTTCATGGTAGTTCGGGTCCTTTGGGTTGTTTGGACTACCGAACTATCGGGTTGGTCTTCCGAAGCTTTGCCTATCTTCTTCTTTTCGCGCCATGCTTATGGGGAAGACATTTCGGTCCTGACTTCTATGCTGGACAGTGGTTCCGCTCTCGGTATTATGCTCGCTTTGGATTTACTTCGTTTGGAATTACCTCGCTTGGGATTTACCTCGCTTCGCGCCAGGGTTGACGAATCCGTGTTTTGCAAGCTAAGTATTCTTATGGTTGTGTGTAGGAGACATCTGGTCTCTATTGGACTTTGGCGTGTGACATGCTGCATTACTATTTGCAGGGTGCACTCTTCCACGAAAATCCAAAGCAGCACTTTGATTTCACAAAGGGTCAGAGCATAAAAAGGACCACTCACATAGAAGGGACACTGCTTGAGGATCCGTACCTCCAGTGTGCCATTTCCTATTTCTAAGCTAAGTTATTATTTAGTTTTTTTTTGTTGTTGTTTTTACGATTGGTTGTTTCTTGGTTTCTTTTTTTCCCCCAGCGTGAGGATCCGTACCTCCTGGGAGAAAGATCTTCCACATTCTCGCCCGTATTTTAAGGGCCGTTTTAGCTTGTCTTTCCGTTTGTTTGTTTTTTATTTTACGTTGCCTTGGTCGATTCCTGCCTGACCTTGTGGGTGTTCAGGCAGTCTTCGTGATCTATGCCCTTGTGGTGTTTATTTTTTTATTTGGCTTCCGACGCTAAATTGTTTCTTACACCACCTTTAAATTTCGTTACACAAGTGTTTTTATTCAGAGTTCCTCAGCACTATTCTTTTTATGTTAATCTCCATTCTGGGTTGGAGATTAACTTGTTTAAATTAGGGTTAGTGTATTTCTTTTCGTGCTGATACTCTGCTTAAAAATACTTACGGAGTTGGGACGCCAACTTAGGGGTAAATGTTCGTGAGTTATTTTTGTTTACATCTGGTGTTCATTTCCACGTGCATCAACCCCGCTGTGATTAAATTGGTGATGTACGCAACTATTAATTTCTCATGACTGAATTATTTGTAGACCTCCCTAAAGAGTGTAACCTGTTCAATAAATATCATACCGTCATAGAACTTTCACTCAGTCCCAATCAGGAAAACGAATGACATCTGTGTAAAATTCTGGTTCTGACTAAAGCCGAATGCTTAAAGATCTTGGGCTTGGGTCTCCTAAACAGCACATTGCTGGTTACTCTATCTCGCAACCCTGAAATGCTGTAAAAAGCCTAGACAAATCAGAGTATATTAAGCTGATATCCTAGAAAAGATCATAACTTTGCTACACCTGGGTTCCCACTGCCAGCAGGTGGATGCTCAACCCGAAGGGAAGAGGAAGAATTCTATGATCTTGCATTTTTCTTCCATACACGTCCACGCAGACGCTCAGCCTACGCTATCTCCCTTTTCACATTTACACACTTACACATCCAACATTCAGCACACATATTCTGTATTTTCCTTCCACCCCTTCTCATACAACATTCACACCCCCATACACAACACACACGGTTCCCGAACCTACTAATCGGGTGGTGGCAGCGTGCCGTAGGCCTGGAACCTTACATCTGTTCACTGCAGACGATCTTTTCCTGAATAATTTTATTCATATTCTCGGTCGAGCCCGAACTCAACCAGACACATAAAAATCTACTTGGTCTACGCCCCGCTAATAATAATAATAATAATAATAATAACAGTAGTAGTATTAATAATAATGATAATAATAACAATATCAATGATAATAACAATTGCT
>NC_061838.1:24553210-24555710 GCF_019202785.1 Penaeus chinensis | reverse complement strand
TGCAGCTAAACTTTCTTTTAAAGTAACTTCCTCTGTAAACTTGCTTCTCTGTAACCTTTCACAATAAATATGGAATAATGTAATTAAATCCTTCTATATCTAGCTACATTCCTGATCTGTCTCTGTCTCTGTCTCTCTCTCTCTCTCTCTCTCTCTCTCTCTCTCTCTCTCTCTCTCTCTCTCTCTCTCTCTCTCTCTCTCTCTCTCTCTCTTCTACTATCTCCAATTCAATTCCAAAAGTCTTTAACATGTCATTTCTCACCGCACCATTAAGCAGAATTTAATGCACATTTCCCAACTTCTGTCAAACAAGATGCAAATCAAATCTCTCTCCTACAAAAATCCCACCCATATCATCACAAAAGTGTCTGACCTCACAGATCATAAGCATCAAAATAGCCGTCCTCTTTCGACTTACTTCTGCCTCTCCTTCGTGTGGATGGCAGTGTAGGCAGCCCAGTCAAACACCGCGTCAAACTCTCCCAGTTCTCCCTCTGGGATGTGGATGACGTTGCAGATATACACTTGTAGACGCTCATCTTCACTCTGTTTTTGAGGGATAATTCTGATTATCTAGGTTCATGTTCTTCTCAAATGTATATCTATCTTCAGATCGCTTTTAGCTGGATGCTCTACGTGATTTATATGTATCTTAGTTTCTATTACAATCTATATGCCTTGGCTTTATTTTACAAAATATATAAATGATGAGAAGGATGCACAGGTAAAGGTAAAGGAGAAAAATGTATTTTAATATACACTTATCTGAAATTCATATGGATTATGGTCTTCTTTATCATAATTATCAAGGTAAATGAAACAGTTTTTCTACCATGATTATTCCATAATGGATTACACTAATTGACAGTTGAATGGCAATATGGTTCATAAAATCTAACAGAAAAAAATAATAGGCCTCCTACATTGAAAAAAGGAAATATTTTCACCTTTTCTTCTCTTAATAAAATCTTACCTTGTAGACTTTACCATAAGGCAGGTCATGGACAGTATGCTTGAGATCAGGGTAAGTCTCATAGAAGTTTTTCACCACCTTCTCAGCACACTCAATTCCCACAACAGTGTTTCCACGGTCATACAGCCTGCATTATTTATTCATACTGTAATTTCAAGCCAATGAAAAAATTCCCTTGCACTAATTCATTCTTTCTGGTGATATCTACTGGATTTATTCTCATTATCATAAAATACAGGAATTATCTATAGGATTTTGTTACATCTATTTTAACAAAACATTTATATGATTGGGAGAGAGAGAGGGAGAGAGGGAGAGAGAGAGGGAGAGAGAAGAAGACATTTACAAAGAGACAGACACTCAAACTGACAAGAGAAAAGCTGATGCAGACACACAAAGAAATCAAGAGCCAGAAAAGAGAAAGGCAGAAAGACACACCTACAAACCACGAGGGAAGGAAGTGAGGGAGAGAGAGAGAGAACGAGAAAATGAGAGAATTTAGGAATGGGACCAAAGGAGGGACAGGTTCTCAACCTTCCTCAAACTCACCACCTAAGGTCCGGACTTTTTCCACACAGAGGGAGCAACACCCTCCCTGGCTCGGAAGGAAGGATTTCCGTCAGGTACTTCAGCAAGGCCTTGGAAGGTTGGCCCTTTTCCCTCATGTCAGGCTTCATCATGCAAAGACAGACAGGAATTAGGGGTGGAAATAACTCTATGTTTTCATGTACTGTTGACTGGAAGCATTAGTTATTATTTTCATATTCCCAGTTTTGTATTCAGTTGTAGTATATCATACATGAGAGAAAATGAAATAGAACAAATGAGAGATTGAGGAAGAGAGGAAGGGAGAAAGGGAGGGGAGGGAGGGGAGGGAGGGGAGGGAGGGAGGGAGGGGAGGGAGGGAGGGAGGGAGGGAGGGAGGGAGGGAGGGAGGGAGGGAGGGGAGGGAGGGAGGGAGGGAGGGAGGGAGGAGAGAGGGAGGGAGGGAGGGAGGAGAGAGAGAGGAGAGAGAGAGAGGGAGGGAGAGAGGGAAGGAGAGAGAGAGAGAGAGAGAGAGAGAGAGAGAGAGAGAGAGAGAGAGAGAGAGAGAGAGAGAGAGAGAGAGAGAGAGAGAGACAGAGAGAGAGACTGAGAAAAGGAAAGAAAAAGAGACAGAAAATAAACAGAAACAGGGAAAGAGAAAAAGAAAAAAGAAACACAGACAGTGGCACACAAGGCCAGCCGGAGATAATAAAACAGGAACTGAAGCTCCAAAGCTGCTCAATACCCACAAACTTTTCATACATCTGCAGCCAGTCCTCCACGCCCCAGTCCTGCTTCTGGAACAGCGGGTCGTCGAAGTCCCCCCCGCCCACGCCCGCGCTGTGGTCGCACTGCACTGGCCCTCCGTGGGCGTGGTCGCACTGGCCGTGGGCGTGGCCGTGGCCGTGGTCGTGATCACACTGGCCGTGGGCGTGATGGTGCTCGGACATGCTGGAAGGGACGGCTTTATGGAAATTGGGTTGCAATTGTGTGTGTGTGTGT
>NC_061838.1:24538210-24540710 GCF_019202785.1 Penaeus chinensis | reverse complement strand
TTAAAATCAAAATAAAAAATACGAGTGGTTTGTTTGATAATTTCCATAGGTAGAAAACTTTGGAGGGACATATTTTCTCAGATATACACCAGCACGTTGATGATTCTGGCGAGGCAGTAGTAGCACATGCCAGGCGATGCGCATCTGGAATATGAGTCCCGGACGAGCTAGAAAAAAGGCCTTGAAATTGTACATTTGAGGCTATGTTTTATTTGCGTATTGTAGGCATGTAGTTGTATCATAAAAAAAAAAAAAATAAACACACGCACATATGTATATACTGATACATATATACATAAGTATATATGGTATAAAAACCCACACTGTAAAACTAGATTTAATTGAAAAAGAGACTACAGTTTCGGAATCCACCTGGATTCCATATTCAGACCTGAAGATGGAATCCAGGTGGATTCCGAAACTGTAGTCTCTTTTTCAATTAAATCTAGTTTTACAGTGTGGGTTTTTATACCATAGTATCAACACGCTAGTGTGTTTTCTCCTTTCATAATTATATATATATATATATATATATATAAAGATAGAGAGAGAGAGAGAGAGAGACTCACACACGCACGCACACACACACACACACACACACACACACACACACACACACACACACACACACACACACACACACACACACACACACACACACACAAACACACACACACACACACAAACACACACACACACACACACATATATATATAAAGAGAGAGAGAGACACTATCTCGTACGTCTGAAAATTTTAGGCTTATGCAACAGGTTAATTACCAAATAGATTGAAAAGTCGCCGCTTTTATTCTATTTAGAGAACATTAATAGGGTTTTCAACGCACCTGCGCGTGTTTCCCCCTCATATTTCCGCCTGAACAGCTAATTATCTACCAACTAGGACCACCACCTGTCCCCACGTGTCGACCCAGTTATGTTTTACCAATTATCCTCAAGGGGCAATGCAATGCTTTTCCAAAAAGTGTTCCTACGTCATATCTCTCTCTTTTTTTATTTATATTATTATTTTTATTTTGTTTACAGTATACAGTGAAAACTACATATGGGTCTTAACTATGTTAAGACCCATATGTATAACTCTATCCAGACGGGCGTATCTTCGCACGCCAATACAGTGCATTCTCCATCCGATATAGAATGACCAGGGTAAACATCGATTAGGGATCCTCCGTCTTATGATGATATAAGAAAAAGACGAATCAGCACAGAAGGTGGACCAGCTTTTCAGTAATTTACTCCCCCTCCACGAAAATGTCTATAGTACCTCCCTGCAAGCATATACGAAGAAAAGGAACTATGCAACGGTAACCAATAATGTTGGTTACTGTAGTTTCATTTATCGAGCAAATATACTTTTTTGTATCCTCCAAGAACGGGAAAAATATTGTAAAAGGACACAAATAACCTTGCCGACGGACATAATTCAATCAAACTTTACTTCTCGATTTCCCCGTCATTGTCTTTCTCACCCGTCTACAAATATGCGGCAAGAGATGGGGCTACATAAGTTCTATAAGAGACGATCACCTCGCCGTCGGACTACGGTGATTTACTCTATCGGGAAACGCGCATTCAGCCACCACCTTTTAAATAATGCATGCATATATTTTCTCAAATCTCCCTATACAAAGAGAAAAATATTTTCTTTACGTTGACACTTGATACTCGACCTCATCAATATTTTCAGAATAACTTAATACACAATCATGCCAAATTAAAAAAAATATATCTTAATATCCTTTGCTTATGATTTTTCACTATGTCACTAGTTGCTGTAGCAGCGAAAACAGTTAAAGACCCCTTTAAACTATGTTTATCTTCATAAATGAAAACACAAGTATAAGACGAAGGCTTTGATTTGATTTTTTTCCCTTTTAGCAACTGGCTGTTTATCCAAACCAAGGATTTTTATAAGATATGAAAAGAATGAGGTAAAATGATATAACTCGTTTGCACTCATTGTTATAAAGCTTTTATAATTGTGCGTGTATTAGATAAAGACAAAGACCAATTCGCCTAAAGCAAGGATTTTTGACCAAGGGTATTTTTACCCCATGGAGTAAAAGATATACATGACACCCTCGACGCGATGGATCTTCGCAAACAGCATGCGAATTTCCAACTGATAATGTTTGATGCATTTTTTTACTTCTTCTTTTCTTTCTTAAACCGAGTTATCAACAACTATATATCAAATTTCCTAATCAAAACATTATTTGTAAAATATGAAAAATAAAGGTGCTTTCTTTTTCTTGTTATGCGTCTACATTAACCTGTTGTAAAGCCTGACATTTTAAAAAATACGAGATAGTGGTTATCGCATTTACACTTAAACAGAAAATTTAAGCCTGTTATTTTAATTTTATTTGTGTCATCGCCTGTTAGGACGCGTGTTTGTGAAAGTCATAATAAGGCACATTGAGTACAACAAGAGTTTCATGATCATTTTCACTGAATTATATTTTTAGTATGAAGATAC
>NC_061838.1:24520710-24528210 GCF_019202785.1 Penaeus chinensis | reverse complement strand
CAGCATCAGCTGCTACTGAGGTCCTCATCTCTGCCCTTCCCAACAGTGGAGGAGCACGTTGCATGGGTGATGACTACAGCAGCATTTTTTCGTCCACAATGTTCACCACCACAAGGAAGCCATTGCACGTGGTGGAGAGCAGGCCTATTCCTAATCATCAAAGCCTGCTGCGTACTAGTGTCTGTGCCGAAACACTGGGTTGAGAGGTGAGAGCACAACTGAATGAAGAGATCAGACAGCCATCGAGCTCTGAGCCCTTCCCTGCAGTGGATGGCGGTGGTTGCCAAAAGGTTCAGCCAGCTGCGACACAAAGTCTATTACTAGTGCTTCAGTGTAATGTGCCGGAGCCTCCGGCCTAGTATAGTGCTAACGTGTAAGGCCTATATAGATCTTGTTAACGTGCCGGCCTCCCATCCAAGGGGTCAACTGTCGCCTGAAGGTTACTGCTGTGGCTGGACACCATGGCTGGTAAAGACTAAGTTCAGTCGAGTCAGAACCATTAGTTGGTACAGGCCAGGCTCCCCTCATAGGCAGAGCCCAGGCGAGGCTTAGCTTCATGTATCTGATTTTTAAGTATTGGCAGGCCTCAGTGCCATTGCGCCCCTGGGGATACGGACACGGACCAATTCAGGGACGCCATTCAAGACGTCACCGGAATATAAGTGTGTGGATGGCAGACTTCCAAGTCAAAGTTACATTGAGATAGCTTTCTAACACGTATTTGACTTCTTGGATACACGCCCAGCTCAGGTTATTCTCAAACTCGAGATTTTCCAGTCTGCCAGAAGGAAGGTTGACTGTGTGACCTTTCGTCTTCGGTGCCTACAAGCCGAGACTCTCCCATGCCTGACAACCCTCCGTCTCTGACATGTGATCGTAGTTTTTTTTCTTTTTTCTTTTTAATGTTATTTGTTACATCATCGATACGGTGTTTGACGAACTATTTGGCGCCATGTTGACGAGCACCGCAATTGGCCATCTTGGGTTCCTTGGGCGGCGGTGTTCAGGCGGCTGGGCAGGAGCGGGGAGGTCGCGGGGTTAAAAGTGAATAGGATTTCTTTTGGTTTCTTTTCTTTCGCGGGGTTAAAATTGAATAAGGTTTCTGTTGGTTTCTTTTCTTTAGAGGGTTAAAAGTGAATAGGTTTTCTTTTGTTTCTTTTGTTTCTTTTCTTTCGCGGGGTTAAAATTGAATAGGTTTCAAATTTAATAGGGCTCTTTGGTTTCTTTTCTTTTGGTTTCTTTTCTTTCGCGGGGTTAATATTTAATAGGTTTTCTTTCATTCGTTTTGTTTGTTGTTTTTTTCCTAGTTTTTTTTTTCATTGTCATTTCCCGTTTTAGTCTCTCTCATTTTCTTTTTTATTGTTTTTTGTTTCCTTTTTTATTTTTATATCCTATATACTTTTTCCTAGTTTCTTTACTTTCTTTCTTTTATTGTTATTTCCCGTTTTGCGTTTTGCCTTTTTTTTATTTGATTTCCTTTCATTGTTGTTTTCTCTCGTTTTGTCGTTCATTCATTCTTTCTTACTCTAATTCTCTTTCAGTATTATTTACTGTGTTATTTTTTGTCGTTCGTTCGCACTTTTTAACTTTCACTTTATTCGTAATATTATTTTTATTCGCCTTTTATTTGTTAATATTCTTTTATCCATTTTGTTTTTGTTTTTGCTGTTTTCTTCCCTTCGTCACTTTTCTCTGTTTTTTTTATCTCCTTTTTCTAATTCTTCTTTCTTTTTCTCCTTCCTTTCCTTCATCTTTCCTTCCTTTCTGCAAAATTAGTTGTCTATGTAACCACCTCCTCTTTTCTCTTTTTATCCTTTGTATTTTCATATTTTCTGCGTCTTTGTTTGCTCTTTCTCTCTCTTACCTACTTATATTTTTATCTATCTATCCGTCTATCTCTCGCTCTATCCATCTATGTATAATTATTTATTTCTCTCTATCCTGTCTATCTATCCATCAAAGTACATATCCCTCTATTGATTTATCTATCTGTTAATCTATATATTCATCCATCTATCTATCTATATGTATATATACTGTATATCTATTTGCGTACATATGTATATATATGTATATGCATCATATACAGTATATATATATATGTATATATGTATGTGCATATATATATATATATATATATATATATATATATATATATATATATATATACACACACATATAACTGTCCGTCGGTAGATAAAGAGAGTAAGAGAGAGAGTGAGAGAGAGAGAGAGAGAAAGTGAGAGTGAGCGTGAGAGTGAAAGCGAGAGAGGCAGAGAGAGAGAGAGAGAGAAAGAGAGAGAGAGAGAGAGAGAGAGAGAGAGAGAGAGAGAGAGAGAGAGAGAGAGAGAGAGAGAGAGAGAGAGAGAGAGAGAGAGAGAGAGAGAGAGAGAGAGAGAGAGAGAGAGAGAGAGATAGAGAGATAGAGAGAGAGAGAGAGAGAGAGAGAGAGAGAGAGAGAGAGAGAGAGAGACAGAGAGAGAGAGAGACAGAGAGAGAGAGACAGAGAAAGACAGAGAGAGAGAGAGAGAGAGAGAGAGAGAGAGAGAGAGAGAGAGAGAGAGAGAGAGAGAGAGAGAGAGAGAGAGGGAGGGAGGGAGGGAGACAGAAAGAGAGAGAGAGAGAGATAGAAAGAGAGAGAGAGATAGATTGATAGATAGATAGATAGATAGATAGAGAGAGAGAGAGCGAAAAGGCAGTTAACGCAGGATCCTTGCAACTGGCATCCCTCTGTCAGCGGGCCACGGGGAGGGGGATAAATGCATTTGCAACTGCACGCAACACACCGGAAGCAGATACGTTTCATTCCAACTCAAATATCCTCTCATTGCAGAACGGTTATAGAAGTAGATTGACAGAAAAGGAAGATAGGGAGGAAAGAAAACGGGAAGATAAGAAAGAAAGAAAATGGGAAGATAGGGAAGAAAAAAAGGGAAAATGTAGAAAAGGATGAAAGAAAACGGGAGGAAGATAGGGATGAAAGAAAAAGGGAAGAAAGAAAAGGAAAAAAGAAAACAGAACGAAAGAAAAGAGAAGAAAGAAAACAGGAAGAAAGAAAACGGAAAAAGAGAAAAGGTGGAGAAAGAAAACGGAAAGAAAAGAAATAAATAAGGAGAGGAAACGGGAAGAAAGAAAAAAAGCAAAAAGCAAAAAGGGGAGAAAGAAAACGGAAAGAAAGAGAAGAAAGAAAAAAGGAAAAGAAACGGAAAAAAAGAAAACGGAAAGAAAAAGGGAAAAAGAAAAAAGGGAGAAAGAAAACGAGAAGAACGAAAAAGTGAAAAAAGAAAAAAAAGGGAGAAATAAAACGGGAAGAAAGAAAAAGTGAAAAAAAGAAAAGTGAAAAAAAGGGGGAGCAAGAAAACGGGAAGAAAAGGGGAAGAAAAAAACGGGAAGAAAGAAGAAGTGAAGAACGAAAGCGAAAAGAAAAAGGGAAGAAAGATAAAGAAAATTAAGGAATATTTTGATAATACTATTACGACGTGTTTGTTATTATTTACTACTTCTACTACTTCTAGTTATAATAATGAAAATGATGATAAAGATAGATAGATAGACGGAAAGATGGACAGGCAGACAGACAGATAGGCAGAATGACAGAATAAAAAGGAAAGAAAGAAAGGCGAATGAGAGAATGCAAGAAAAAAACAAGCAAAAAAAAAAAAAAAAAAAAAAATGAGGACGCTGCTCTGAGAGGGAAAGTAACAAGAGATATTCCAGTCCAGGATATTCACGTGGAATTCAGCGAGAGAGACGTTTAGAAAGAGAGAGATAAGTGTGTGTGTGTGTGTAAGAGAGAGAGAGAGAGAGAGAGAGAGAGAGAGAGAGAGAGAGAGAGAGAGAGAGAGAAGAGAGAGAGAGAGAGAGAGAGAGAGAGAGAGAGAGATGGAAACACATAGAGAGAAACCGAAAGATTGATTGATAAAGAGAGAGAGAGAAAGAAAGGGAGACAGAAAGACAGAGAAAGAAAGGGTGGCTGAACCAGAGACAGAGACAAAGAGAAAACGAAACACAGAAAAAGAAACAGAGATATAATAAGAAGAAGACATCCGAGGAAAGACTCTCCCCCCCTCCCCCTCCCCCCCTAACGTTACTTAAACTCGCAATCCTCTCTACAAAAAAAGTAATCTCATTCGGAAGGGAAAGTCGTGACGCACGGCCCGTAACAGACAGCGTGACGCCGCCCCGTGACGTCACAGTGGCACTCCTGTGGTCCGTCTTCCGTCACAGGCTTGGCACCTTCGAGGGGCAGCTTCATTAGCATGTGCAAGTGGGCGTGAACAGGAGGAGAGGGGAGGCTGTCACTTCTGCGTTGGCTGGCGATGTTGCTGGTGCATGTTGAATGTTGATGTTGCTGTTGAATGTTGAATGTTGCTGTTGAATGTTGAATGTTGATGTTGCTATTGAATGTTGATGTTGCTATTGCTGTTGCTGTTGAATGTTGAATGTTGCTGTTGAATGTTGAATGTTGATGTAGCTGGAGGATTTTTTTTTTTTTTTTTTGAGAAATGTCTGTACATAGATGGCTCTGCTAGTGTTTAGCCACAAAGGAGTCAATTAGCAGATCTTGAGACCTTACGTGATTTCACCTTTCCTTGAATTGGCGGGAACAACGTATCTTTTGCTAGTACTATAAATATCGATGGTGTTATTTTTATTACAAACATTATAATTACTACATTGTTATAAACATTAGTAATAGCAAAACAAGATAACGTAAAATATCTTCGTAAATCAATGAAAAGGGTGAACGGGCGAGACAGGCAGTACTCCTAACTGGCTTACTGGTGACTTAGTACAAGTATAGCCATCTATGTGTAAAAACAATCAAACAAGTACTCACAGTGGGCATAGCATACACATATACGTCATGCCCATCGGCAATGGGTTAATGAGAATGGTGATAATATTGATAATGATAATGATGATAATAATAATAATTATAATAATAATTATTATTATAATAATGATAATAGTTATAAAAAAACTAATGATGATGATAACAATAATAACAATAAATTATAATAATGATAATAATAATAATAATAATAATAATAATAATAATGATAACAATTACGACAACAACAATAGTGATAATAATAACAATAATAATGATAAAATAATGATAATGATAACAATGATAATAATAGCAATAATAATAATGATAATGATAAAAACAGAAAATAATTGTAATAATACTAATGCTAATAAAAATAATGACAATAATAATAATAATAATAATGATCATAACAACAATGCTAATAATAATGATAATAATAACAATAATAATGATTAATATTGTTATAATCATTATGTTTATTATTATAATTATTATTATTATAATTTTGTTACCATTATTATTATTAATATAATGATAGAAATGGCAATAATGATTATGATAATGATGATGATGATAACAATAATAACAATAATAACAACAACAATAATAATAATAATAATAATAATAATCATGATAATAATAACACCAATATCAACATTAACAACAGCAGTAACAACAACAACAATAATAATAATGATAATGATAATAATTATTATCATTATTACAATGATAATATTAATGATAATGATAATAATAATTATCATTATTACAATGATAATAGTAATGATAATGATAATGATAACGATAATTATAGTAATAATGATGATATTAAAGATAATGATAGTGATGATAACAATAATATTGATGATAATGATAAATAATAAAAAAATGATAATAATAATAATTTATTTTAGTGTTACTGAGTTTATTGCAATATTACTATATCTGTCTACTTGACAACATGTAGTCGACTGGGTCCTTATAGTGGGGTGGCTGCAGAAAGGTGGTTCTACTGCAGGATATTGCGCTTCAACGAGTGGGTCCTCAGAGGAGCCGGACGGAGACGCGAGCTTCGAGAACTGACCCGAACGCGACAACTCAAATTCCTCGGACATGGAATCCCTGAAGGCTCGTTAGGACACTGGAGCTTAAGTGGTGAAAAAGAAAGCAAACAAGCTCGTGGTAGACCGAGAAAAATATTGATAATTTTAAACACTTCGATGCCTTTGGGTCGAAGCTCGACAGCGTGAAGCATGGTGCCAAGTAGTTCGTCAAACACCGCTGGCAAGGAAAGATACAATATTTGTCTACAAGTCCTGTTAGTTTCATTCAAACTATTTTATTCAAACTTTCATCAACCTAAGCATGGTTATTTTTATCTTCTTTTACTAGTTTTATAACCATTATTATTGGCATTAATAGTATTGTTAGCATTACTGTTGTTTTTTACTGTTATTACCATTACTGTATTTACGCAATCCTTTCAAAAGACAAACCAAATAGCGAGAGAGAGAAAAAGAAAAGCAACAGGTCATATAAACACACAGAAAACGGGATGTGGAAAATAAAGAAAACGACGATAACAAAACACCATTAGAAAGTATCCACTCTGAATGGAAATTGAAGAAAATAGAGCAAGACTTTATATAAAACGTCTTGCATACATCCGATCCTTGATCATATCCACAGACTCATAAAACTGTACGAAACCGCTACCGCAAAGTTAATAAGGTGGTTTTTTATCCGTTCCGTTCTGATAAACGCGGGTCTGTTGCCACTCTCGCTGTCTCGTACCTGCGCGCAACCGATCTGTGACGTCATCATGTTTTCATAGACGACGTATGATATAGAGAAGAAGAGGGGAGTGGAAGGGGGGGGGGGGGGGGGGGGAGAAAGGGAAGGAGGGGAGAGGGAGCGAAAAAGGGGAGAGGGAGGGAGGGGGAAAGGAGGGGATGAAGGAAAGAAGGGAGGGGCGAAGGAGAGAGTGGGTGTGATGGGATATAGAGAGATACAAACAAGAGAGAGAAAGACAAAAGATAGACGTAGATGAATACTTATATATATATATATATATATACATATATATATAAGAGAGAGAGAGAGAGAGAGAGAGAGAGAGAGAGAGAGAGAGAGAGAGAGAGAGAGAGAGAGAGAGAGAAAGAGTAGAGTGAGAGTGAGTGAGTGAGTGAGTGAGTGAGTGAGTAAGTGCATGAGTGAGTGAGTGAGTAAGTGAGTGAGTGAGAGAGAGAGAGAGAGAGAGAGAGAGAGAGAGAGAGAGAGAGAGAGTGAGTGAAAGAGAGAGAGAGAGGGAGAGAGAGAAAGGGAGAGCGAGAGAGAGAGAGAGAGGGAGAGAGAGAAGAAAGGTATATATATACAGCCAAATAGATAGAAAGGTAAATATACAGACAGATAGACAAACAACCACAACAGATTAAAGCAGAGAGCGAGAGAAAGGGAAATATTGTGCAAAGGAAAGATTATGATAACCATTATCATTATTATCAATATAGTTATTATCACTATTATTATCATTATTATTATTATCATTATTATCAATTCATTATTATTATTTTCATTATAATCATTATTATTAGTAGTAGTAATAGCCTTTGTACTAGTATTAGTATTATCTTATTATTATTATCATTATTACTATCATCATT
>NC_061838.1:24508210-24515710 GCF_019202785.1 Penaeus chinensis | reverse complement strand
TATCACCTATATTAATCCACATTCAACGCTCAGGAATTCTTCGGTCCGTCTCGCCTTCGTTGCTTCCCTAATTACTCGAGGGATTGTTTCTTCTAAGACGGTCGTGACAGAGGGGGGTGGGGAGGGGGGGAGGAGGAGGGGAGGGGGAGGAAGAGGAGGGGAGGTGGAGGGGGAGGAGGGGAGGTGAGGAAGGGGAGGTGGAGGGGAGGTGAGGAAGGGGAGTTGGAGGGGAGGAAGAGGAGGCAAGGGGAGGTTGAGGGGAGGAAGAGGAGGGGAATGGAGGGAGGGAAGAAAGGGAAAGGAGGGGAGAGGGAGGAAAGAAGGAGAGGAAGAGGGGATGAACGGAGGAGGGACGAGAGGGGAAGGAGGGGAGAGGGAGGAAGGAAGGAGAGGAAGGGGGGTGGCAGGAGGGGAGAGGGAAATTCTTCTTCCTCCTCCTTTCCATCTTCCCTCCCCCCTTCCCCCTCCCCCCCTCCCCCTCGCGTCCTTGAGATGCACAAAACAAATAACACAAGAGAAGCGGCCAATTTTCCGTCTAAATTCAGACTTATTATCTTTAATTGAAGGCCGCGATTTCTTCTTCATTTCTTATTCGCCTTCTCCTTCCCTTCCTTCGCGGAAGAGAGAGCGAAAGAGGAAAAAAAAAACACAAAAAAAAAAAAACGAAGAGAGTGAGGGACAATTAAGTGTTTGAAAAGTCTCGATCAGACCGCCATCTTGCACACTCTCCTTTCCCCCTTCCCCCCCACCCCCAACCCTTCCCCCAACCCCCAATGAGTAAGAAACTCCAACTTTTTGTTTGTCGAAGCCTTGGTCAACAAATTTCTTACAAGTGCTCGAACTCCACTTGAGCGATACTCGAGCCGGGAGATCGTTCCGGGCGAGGGAGAATCTGAACTTCTTCAAGGAGAATCCGAACTCCTTAAAGGATTTGGGTTTGGGATCGGATGACTTACATGCGCGGTTCTTTTGTTAGTTTCTCAAGGGTGGCGCACGACGGCGAGTTAACATCTCGCTGTTTTTGTTACTTACAGTTTTAACGGAGGATAAATGCAGAAAATTAAGCATAAACATGTGGAAATGAAATGTAATACAGTTATAATAAAAAAATTCCGTTGCACAATACTACAAAAATGATAATAAATCTAGCTAAAAGAAGAATTGGAAGAAAACGATATAAATCTATTCACAACACAAATGAAAGTTCGATAGACGAATTACAATTCTTAATCTATATAGGTTTATCACTTAGACACTGGTATAAAAACGATATGGTCAGTAATAACACTGTATCACTATACAAGAGTCAATAGCTTTATCAATCTTTTATAACTATATATAATCTCACAGTTACTCGTATCACTGTATACTATTCGTAATAAAAGGCCATAAAAACGCTCCAAAGAAAAATCTCTGTTTGAGCGCAAGGTAATCAGACTTAATGAAATAACACCGGCATTCCATCAAAATATAGTTCTTTTTCTTTATATATATATCTGTCTATGTATACATATGTACATATATATATTTTCCTTATAAAGACGCTTCACCAGCACAGTCTTAACGAGGCGAGATACTGGCACTTGAGGGACAGGCGAAGGGGGGCGTCCTCCTCAAGCTCGGCAGGAGAGATCGACAGGAGACGTGGAGGTTTCCTGCGTCTGCCCGGGGCTCAGGGACGCCGTGGTCACCTTCATGCTGTAGGACACGACCTGGCTGTCCGCGGGCGAGGTCGCTTTGGTCTCGGGGTCTTGGCTCACGGGCGTGGGCGTGGGAGGCGTCTTCTTCAGCGAGAGGTCGATCGGTTCCTTTTGCTCGTCGGCCTCGTCTCCGCAGCGGGGGGACGCAGGGCGAGCGAGGTCGTCTCCCGAGGGACGCGGCTTCTTGCTCAGGTCCTCGATGCTGTGGTTGTTGGTGTTGTTGTTGTTCTTGCTGTTGTTGTTGTTGTTGTTTTCCTTGTCGGCGATGGCGTGGTGAGCCGACGGGGGCTGCGCGACCCCGTGGGCCGGCAGGGGACTGCCGCGGATGGGGGGGAAGTTGGCGTTGGCAGGGGGGTGGCTGTGGGCTGGGGGGCTTCTGTGAATATAAGGGCTGCTGACATGGGCGTGGGGACTTTTGAGTGCATGGAAATGGGGACTGCTGAGGGCGTGGGTACTGGCGTGCGCGGGCGTTATCGTCAGGCTGAGATGACTGGTAGAGACGGCGGGCGAGTGGGCTAGCTCCCGTAGGTGGACGGCGACGGGGGAATGCGAGAGGTGGGGCGAGTGCGGGCTGGTGGGCTCGTGGGCGCTGCCCGGGGAGTGCGTGCGGGCGTGGGAGAGGGACGGCGAGGGGGACGACACGGGCGGGGAGGACACGGGCGTGGTTTCAGCCGGCCTGCTGAGCACGGGGTACAGATAGGGGTAGAGGGGGAGCCGAGAGTAGGGGGACGAGGGGCTGGCCAGCGCCGTGCCCGCGTGCAGGAAGAACGGGGACAGCGCCCCCAGCTTCGGGTACAGCTGGAAGGCCGCCGGGGGCCTCCGCGGGTCCAGGGGCGACTCCAGGGAATTGTCCGACGCCTGAGACTCGGGGCTGCTGAGGGCGGGCGAGTCGCGGTCCTCCTCCTTGAGGATGACTCGCGGCTCCTCCTCGGCGTCTCCGGCCTTCCGCGGCGAGTCCTGCGTGGGCGAAGGGCCCTGCGAGGCGAGGCCCTGCAGCGCCCGCTTGGCCTCCTGCACGGCCAGGGCGCTCGGCGACGTGTGCTCCGTCGGAGAGGCCAGCGACACCTGCTCCTGAAGAAGGCAGTGGATCTTGAACCAGTTGGAGCGACGCCCGTACCTGCAGAAGGGGAAAGGAATGAGAACGGGGGCTGTAGGAGGAGCCGAGGACGCAGAGAGAGAGAAAGAAAGGAAGAAGGATGTGAATAAGAGATGGAGGGAGGAAGGACATAAATGGGACATGGAGGGAGGAAGGAGATGAGAATGAGACTGGACGAAGAGATGAGATAAGGAAGAGGCAGGGAATTGGGAGAAGAGGAAGACTTTGAAATATATCTTAAGATCAAATAAATAGAGAAAGAAAGAAAGAAAGAAAGAAAAAAGAAAGATACATAAAGGAAAGGAATGAGAACGGGGGCTGTAGGAGGAGCCGAGGACGCAGAGAGAGAGAAAGAAAGGAAGAAGGATGTGAATAAGAGATGGAGGGAGGAAGGACATAAATGGGACATGGAGGGAGGAAGGAGATGAGAATGAGACTGGACGAAGAGATGAGATAAGGAAGAGGCAGGGAATTGGGAGAAGAGGAAGACTTTGAAATATATCTTAAGATCAAATAAATAGAGAAAGAAAGAAAGAAAGAAAGAAAAAAGAAAGATACATAAGTTTACACCGAGAAAATAAAATAAAAGATGAGGAAACGATAAGCAGAAAGGAAAAAGGAATATATTGACACAAACAACAAACCAGGACGCGTTTATCATGTCATATTATGCACAATGCTTACGAAAATATATATTTCATGACTTGATAAATTTGAAAAAAATGTCATAGTGAAAATATATACTTACTTCTACCAATATGTAATTAACAAGTGACTCTTAGAATAAGCGTAACAGTAAGGGTGAAATCGAGAGTAAGAGAGCAGGAGAGTATGAAAATTAGAATGAGCTTGAGAGTAAAAGTAGAAAGGAACGAAGAGGGAGGGAGGAAGAGAGGGAGGGAGAGAGGGAGAGAGAGAGAGAGGGAGAGAGAGAGAGGGAGAGAGAGAGAGAGAGAGAGAGAGAGAGAGAGAGAGAGAGAGAGAGAGAGAGAGAGAGTGAGAGAGGGAGAGAGAGAGATTGATAGATAGGTAAAAAGATAGATAGATAGATAGATAGATAGATAGAGAGAGAGAGAAAGGGGGGGAGGGAGAGAGGGAGGGAGGGAGGGAGGGAGGGAGGGAGGGAGGGAGGGAGGGAGAGAGGGAGGGTGGGAGGGAGGGAAGGAAGGAGGGAAGGAGGGAAGGAGAGGGAGAGGGAGAGGGAGGGGGAGGGAGGGAGGGAGGGAGGGAGGGAGGGAGGGAGGGAGGGAGGGAGGGAGGGAGGGAGGGATGGATGGAGGGAGGGAAGGATAGAGAGAGAGAGAGAGAGAGAGAGAGAGGAGAGAGAGAGGAGAGAGGAGAGAGAGAGAGAGAGAGAAAGAGAAAGAGAAGAGAGAGAGAGAGAGAGAGAGAGCCCGAGAGCCCGAGAGACCGAGAGACCAAGAGAGCAAGCGAGAGCCTACCTGGATCCGCTCTTGGACATGCCGACGAGCAGGCACTTGCGCAGGCGGCAGGCCTTGCACGCGGTGCGGTTCTTCTTGTTGATGACGCAGCGGCCGCCGTTCTTGCACTCGCCCAGAGACGACACGTTGTTGTACGTCCGCCCGAAGAACGACTGGGGGGGGGGGGGGGAGAGGGCGGTTAGAACGACTCGTGCTGTTTGAGGAATTGTTAGAATGACTTGTACCATTGAAAAAACTAATTAGAATTGTTATAACGATTCTGGGGAAGGGGTTAGAACGGCCTGTTAGAAGAAACGATCACAAATGTTAAATCCGCTGGGGAGGAGAAGGGGCGGATAGAACGACTCGTGTTGTTAGAACAAAACGATTAGAAATGCTATAAATACTGGGGGGAAGAAGGGGAGGGAGAGGGGCGGATAGAATAGCCTGTGCTGTTAGGAGAACCAATTAGAAGTGCTATAACGCCTGGGGGGGGGGGGGGCGGTTAGAACGACTTAAAAGAACTGATTAGATAACGAGGGGGGGGGGGGGTAGAACGGCCTATGCTACCTGTTAATAATGTCCTAACTGGGGGAAAGGGGGGGGGGGGAATTATAACGACTAATAGTGTTAGAAAACCGGATAGAAATGTTATGATCTTTGTTCAAGGCTCGAATTAAAACGCTGTTCATGTTGTTGTTCGGTTTGCGTGTGTCAGAAATATTACTCATTTTCTTAAATGGAATAGTGTTATTCAGAACATCTTTATTGTAATTACAAGAATTTCTGATGTTCTACTGTTCAGTCGATAAATAATGGGCCTTATCACTGTTTTATTATCAATGCTTTAATCGAGAGAATGAATATTTTTGTTTGAAAGGCTACACGAATAATAATTGTCTCGTTAAAATGTGGTTTATGAATTTTAGTAAGCAGATATTGCTACTTCAATCTGTAAGTCATTCCGAGAGTATTTGAATGTTAACAGCTTTTGTCGACAGCTTAAAATAATATGGTTAAGAAGAAAATAAATATGTGTGGTTTTAAACTGCCCTTGATGTCACAGAATCATCGGGAAATGAGCTAACAGCAGGTTTCATTCGTTACTGTTGTTAAAAATGTTATTGTTAATATTGTTCGTGTTTTCATCACCATTGTTATAGCTGCAATAAAACTACATTTCGTCTTGAACAATCGTGAATAATGTGACATAATCTTTCCGCAATGGATATGTGAGAGAAAATACATGATTAACTCTAATTTGCGTCACTGCATTTCTTTCGCGGATTTGAGAAAGAAAGACAATAACGAATGGAAATCAGGAAGCCATGACCTCTATTAGCACGCACACACGCGCGCGCGCACACACACACACACACACACACACACACACACGTACACACACACACACACACACACACACACACACACACACACAAGCAGATTGAGACAAACAATTATCTGTATGAATCTTCTGTGAAATGTGAAAAGGTCCTGCAGTAAAGAGATAAACAAGGCCATTCTTTATATAGGTATGAATAAATGATAATCATAACAATGCAACAAAGAACAGATCCACCATTCAGGGCACGGGAGCGCGAAACAATAAACACAGGAAGAAGAAAACAAAAGACGATCGCGTGCACCTTGAAGAAGGGTCGAGCAAGCACGTGGAGGGCTTGATTCCACAACCTGGCCTTGTGGACTATAAACACTGAGCCCCAACAAGGGATTGAGAGCGAGCTGAAACGCCTTACCTCGTCCCTTTGTAAACATATTACTTATAACTTCGTAAAATATACGCCTTTTTTCACACCACGTGTCACCATTAAGTTATCAAAATAAACTCCTTTTTTACATGATACCTAATTGTCCTTATTCATAAACAAACAACCAAATTGCTCTGATTATAGTACGTAATAAGGCACATAATTACATGTTTGCGGTAAGGCGGTCGGGGCCATAACAGCGCCTCACAAAATGGCGGATCTTTTTAACTGTTTTGTTATGCAACCAAATATCACCAGGACTCTATTGTTTGACATGGGTGACTTGAAAGGTTTACGCTCCGTGTGGTTTCGTATTTTCACGCTCTCATTGCGAAGTGCTTGAGGGGATGAGACGGAGAAGAGGGAAAAAAATAATATCAGAATGGAAGGGGAAGAGAAGAGAGGAGAGGACGTACCTGCGATAGATTGTTTCTCTTTACATTTTAAAGTATATTATTTATAATATTTCTTTTATTTGGTTTAAATTCAGAGTATGTATTTTTTCTTAGCTTGTGTTACAATTCCATTTACATCCTAAGTAAAGATATTTCTTTTAGTACGAAATCTTATCTCTACCTAAAGTAAATAAATATCTTAAACAAGTCGGAATCTTAGCAAGCTCTTAAACTCAGAACACATGGCCAAACATGCTTCAAATCTTGGGCTAAAAGTGCAACCGCAAGTACGAGACAAAACGACTGTTCGCAAGGTCACGCAAAGCTTCTTAAGTGAACAAAAATACGATAATGTTCGCCGCCATCTTTCCTCTGACGTCAAGGAACTGTCAGGCTTCAGGAAAAAAAAAAAAAAAGTTCACAAGAAAACGGACATTTCGTATTATGCTGAGAAGCGGTCAGTGAAAATGTGTCTCTTTTTTCAATTTTCTTTCCTTCCTTCCTTTCCTTCCTTGGGAGGTTGTTTCGTCGGCCTTCACTCTGTGTGAATTTGATGAGGATTGTTCCTCACTCTTTCTCTTTTTCGTTTTCTTTATCTCTTTTCTTCTTTCATTATATTTCTCTTTCCTCTCTCTTTCTTTATTTCTCTCTCTCTCTCTCTCTCTCTCTCTCTCTCTCTCTCTCTCTCTCTCTCTCTCTCTCTCTCTCTCTCTCTCTCTCTCTCTCTCCCCCTCCCTCCCTCTCTCTCTCTTCTCTCTCTCTCCCTCCCCCTCCCTCCCTCCCTAGAGATGAAATAAAACAGGAAAAAGAAACTCCGAAATGGGGACAGAGCGAAGAAGAGGAGAGAGAAGACAGCGACAGCAAGCGAAGGCAAAATGGCCGACAATCTTGCGGTCTGAAAAAAAAACAAATCTCAAAAAAAGGAAAAAAAAAAAAAAAAGACGGTCGACCAAAGGCGGAACAAATCAACTTTTTTTCCTTTCTTTCTTTCCAATGCTGAAATTTACCCGTCGGTAGGAATGCTAACAAGCCCCGCGAATTAAAACCACGGGGCATACTCAACAAACACACGCCAAGAGACAGGCAAACAGTGACAGTACAAGTTCCTTTGTTTAGTGT
>NC_061838.1:24500710-24503210 GCF_019202785.1 Penaeus chinensis | reverse complement strand
CCCATCCTCCCCCCTCCCTCTCCCCCCTCTCTCGTCCTCCCCGTTACCCCTCCCTACCTTTTATCCCCTCCCTCTCACCCCTCCTTCCTCCCTTACTGCCCCCCCCCCTTCTCCTTCCTTTCCTTCTCTCTCTCTCTCTCTCTCTCTCTTCCCCTTTTCTCTCCTATTCTCTTTTTCCCTTTATCTTTAATTTCATTCTCTCTTTCGCCCTTCCCCTTTTCCCTTATCCCTTTCACTTCCCTCTCCCCCTTCCCCCTCCCTCTCCCCTTTCCCCATCCCCTTACCTCTCCTCCCCCTCCCCCCTCCATCCCTCTCCCCTCCCCCCTCCCCCTTCCTCCATCCCCTCCATCCCTACATCCCTTTCCCCCCCTCCCCCTTTCCCCCTCTTCTCCCCTCCACCTCCCCCTCCTCCCCCAACCCCCCCCCCCTCCCTCCTCCCTCAACCCCCTCCCCCTCCCTCCTCCCCCCCTCGTCCCAAAGGCTTTGTTTTAAACCCGCGATCTGAATTGGCGAATACAAAGAGAAATCTTGATATTTGCCTTTGTCTCTTGAGCGACAATGAACTGATCGATTTCAAATATACCGATGGGTTTTTCCGTTTTTTATTTTTTATTCCTAGTATTATTATTATTATTCTTTTCTTCTTTATCTTCCTCTTCTTCTTTATCTACTACTGCCACTTCTTAATCTTTTTCTTTTTTTCGTCTTCTTCTTCTCCTTTCTTGTTGTTCTTGTTGTTCTTGTTTTTCTTGTCTTTCTTCTTCGACTTTCTTCGTCTTCTAGTTCTTGTTCTTGTTCTTGTTCTTCTTCTTTATTTTTATTTTTATTTTTCTTCTTTTTTTTCTTCTTCTTTTTCTTCTTCTTCTTCTTGTTCTTCTTCTTCTTTTTCTTCTTCTTCTTCGCCTTTCTTCCTCTTCTTCTTCTTCGCCTTTATTCCTCTTCTTCTTCTTCTTCTTCTTCTTCTTTTTCTTCTTCTCCTCCTCCTCCTCCTCCTCCTCCTTCTTTTTTTCTTCTTCTTCTTCTGAACTTGTGTAAATAATATATTTGCATTCTTTTTTCTATTGTTTTTCTAGGGTTGAGTTTAATTTTCATTCAGTAATCAAATATTATAATCTGTTTTAAGCGTTTATGTTGGTGGAAAGTATTTATTTATACATATTTTATTTCAAATCAAAAGAAAGTGAAACAGCTCATTTGCATATTCATATTCACATATAAGTCGATTCAGTGTAATCTATCAGTTACAATTTTCATCAATTTTACTATTATTCATATTGCCATCTCTATAGCTATTGTAGAAAAAAAACATTGCTAGCATGTTCATTAGCAGTTATTGTTAGCGTTGTCATTATTATACATGTATTTTAACATAATACAGACACACACACACACACATACACACACACACACACACACACACACACACACACACACACACACACACACACACACACACACACACACGCACACACACACACACACACACACACGCAAACATGTACATGTATGTATTTATGTATGTATATATGTATGTATGTATTTTCCCTTAACACTTCAAAAGATCAAATGTTCATCGTCATTTTTATATCACAGACAAACTCCGACATTTACAGTTCGCAATTATGTAATTGCGTTGTAATTGTAATTATGATAATGTCTGTTATCATCATCTTCATTATTGCTGTCACGAATATTAGTATTAGCATCACAACCATTGCTTTCACTTATCATCATCATCATTATTACGAATATGATTACCATTACAATCATTATCAATATGATTATAGACTTCATTATCACTGTCCTCACTCTCATCATAATTATCATTATCATTAAGATTTTTTCCATGTCTTTTTATCATCAATAATCAATATTATTATCTCGTCACCGTTTTCTAGGACTGTCATGATCCTCTGTCATAAATTGGGGTCAATATTTCTTTCTCGTGAAAATGGTGGGGAGGGGTTGAGGGGGAGAAGGGAGGGGGAGGTGAAGGAAGGAGGGGGGAGGGGAGAGAGAGGGGGAAGGGGAGAGAGAGGGGGAGGGGGAGAGGGAGGGAAAGGGGGAAGGAGGAGGAGGGAGGGGAAGAAGGGAGGGGTAGAGGGAGGGAGAGGAGGAGGAGGGAGGGGGAAGGGTAAGGGGGATGAGGGAGGGAAAGGGGGAGGAAGGAGGGGGAAGGGTAAGGGCGAAGGGGAAGGAGGAAGGAGGAAGGGGAAAGGGAAGAAGGAAGGAGGAAGGAGGGAGAGGAGGGAGGAAGAAAGAGATAGAAATTTCTAACTGACCTCGTTCGACCTCTGATTAAAAAAGATAATCTATTCCTAACACTTCGGATTCATGTTAAAGACAGACACACACACAGATAATATCGAGAAAAGAGAGAGAGAGAAAAAAAACAAAAAACGAAACGAAAAGAGAACAGAAAAAAAAGAATGTTCCTCGCGCATAACATGTTCTTCAGCGGAATGATAACACGTAGAATGAACTCAGTTACAATGTTCTT
>NC_061838.1:24482971-24492971 GCF_019202785.1 Penaeus chinensis | reverse complement strand
TGTCTTCGTCTGTCTCCGTCTGTCTCCGTCTCTCTCCGTCTCTCTCCGTCTCTCTCCGTCTGTCTCCGTATGTCTCCGTCTGTCTCCGTCTCTCTCCGTCTCTCTCCGTCTCTCTCCGTCTCTCTCCGTCTGTCTCCGTCTGTCTCCGTCTGTCTCCGTCTGTCTCCGTCTCTCTCCGTCTCTCTCCGTCTCTCTCCGTCTCTCTCCGTCTGTCTCCGTCTGTCTCCGTCTGTCTCCGTCTGTCTCCGTCTCTCTCCGTCTGTCTCCGTCTCTCTCCGTCTCTCTCCGTCTCTCCCCGTCTCTCTCCGTCTGTCTCCGTCTGTCTCCGTCTGTCTCCGTCTGTCTCCGTCTCTCTCCGTCTCTCTCCGTCTCTCTCCGTCTGTCTCCGTCTGTCTCCGTCTGTCTCCGTCTGTCTCCGTCTGTCTCCGTCTGTCTCCGTCTCTCTCCGTCTCTCTCCGTCTGTCTCCGTCTGTCTCCGTCTGTCTCCGTCTGTCTCCGTCTCTCTCCGTCTCTCTCCGTCTCTCTCCGTCTGTCTCCGTCTGTCTCCGTCTGTCTCCGTCTGTCTCCGTCTCTCTCCGTCTGTCTCCGTCTCTCTCCGTCTCTCTCCGTCTCTCTCCGTCTGTCTCCGTCTGTCTCCGTCTGTCTCCGTCTGTCTCCGTCTCTCTCCGTCTGTCTCCGTCTCTCTCCGTCTGTCTCCGTCTGTCTCCGTCTCTCTCCGTCTGTCTCCGTCTGTCTCCGTCTGTCTCCGTCTGTCTCCGTCTCTCTCCGTCTCTCTCCGTCTCTCTCCGTCTCTCTCCGTCTGTCTCCGTCTGTCTCCGTCTGTCTCCGTCTCTCTCCGTCTGTCTCCGTCTCTCTCCGTCTGTCTCCGTCTGTCTCCGTCTGTCTCCGTCTCTCTCCGTCTGTCTCCGTCTCTCTCCGTCTCTCTCCGTCTGTCTCCGTCTGTCTCCGTCTCTCTCCGTCTGTCTCCGTCTGTCTCCGTCTGTCTCCGTCTCTCTCCGTCTCTCTCCGTCTGTCTCCGTCTGTCTCCGTCTGTCTCCGTCTGTCTCCGTCTGTCTCCGTCTGTCTCCGTCTGTCTCCGTCTGTCTCCGTCTGTCTCCGTCTCTCTCCGTCTCTCTCCGTCTCTCTCCGTCTCTCTCCGTCTCTCTCCGTCTGTCTCCGTCTGTCTCCGTCTGTCTCCGTCTCTCTCCGTCTCTCTCCGTCTCTCTCCGTCTGTCTCCGTCTGTCTCCGTCTGTCTCCGTCTCTCTCCGTCTGTCTCCGTCTGTCTCCGTCTCTCTCCGTCTCTCTCCGTCTCTCTCCGTCTGTCTCCGTCTGTCTCCGTCTGTCTCCGTCTGTCTCCGTCTGTCTCCGTCTCTCTCCGTCTGTCTCCGTCTGTCTCCGTCTCTCTCCGTCTGTCTCCGTCTGTCTCCGTCTGTCTCCGTCTCTCTCCGTCTGTCTCCGTCTGTCTCCGTCTGTCTCCGTCTCTCTCCGTCTCTCTCCGTCTCTCTCCGTCTGTCTCCGTCTGTCTCCGTCTGTCTCCGTCTGTCTCCGTCTGTCTCCGTCTCTCTCCGTCTCTCTCCGTCTGTCTCCGTCTGTCTCCGTCTCTCTCCGTCTGTCTCCGTCTGTCTCCGTCTGTCTCCGTCTGTCTCCGTCTCTCTCCGTCTCTCTCCGTCTGTCTCCGTCTGTCTCCGTCTCTCTCCGTCTCTCTCCGTCTCTCTCCGTCTGTCTCCGTCTGTCTCCGTCTCTCCGTCTGTCTCTCCGTCTGTCTCCGTCTGTCTCCGTCTGTCTCCGTCTGTCTCCGTCTCTCTCCGTCTCTCTCCGTCTCTCTCCGTCTCTCTCCGTCTCTCTCTGTCTGTCTCCGTCTGTCTCCGTCTCTCTCCGTCTCTCTCCGTCTGTCTCCGTCTGTCTCCGTCTGTCTCCGTCTGTCTCCGTCTCTCTCCGTCTGTCTCCGTCTGTCTCCGTCTGTCTCCGTCTGTCTCCGTCTGTCTCCGTCTGTCTCCGTCTCTCTCCGTCTGTCTCCGTCTGTCTCCGTCTGTCTCCGTCTGTCTCCGTCTCTCTCCGTCTCTCTCCGTCTGTCTCCGTCTGTCTCCGTCTCTCTCCGTCTCTCTCCGTCTCTCTCCGTCTGTCTCCGTCTGTCTCCGTCTGTCTCCGTCTGTCTCCGTCTCTCTCCGTCTGTCTCCGTCTGTCTCCGTCTCTCTCCGTCTGTCTCCGTCTGTCTCCGTCTCTCTCCGTCTCTCTCCGTTTCTCTCCGTCTGTCTCCGTTTGTCTCCGTCTGTCTCCGTCTGTCTCCGTCTGTCTCCGTCTGTCTCCGTCTCTCTCCGTCTCTCTCCGTCTCTCTCCGTCTCTCTCCGTCTGTCTCCGTCTGTCTCCGTCTCTCTCCGTCTGTCTCCGTCTGTCTCCGTCTCTCTCCGTCTGTCTCCGTCTGTCTCCGTCTCTCTCCGTCTCTCTCCGTTTCTCTCCGTCTGTCTCCGTTTGTCTCCGTCTGTCTCCGTCTGTCTCCGTCTCTCTCCGTCTCTCTCCGTCTGTCTCCTGTCTCTGTCTCTGTCTCTATCTGTCTCTCCCTCTCCCTCTCCCTCTCCCTCTCTCTCTCTCTCTCTCTCTCTCTCTCTCTCTCTCTCTCTTTCTCTTTCTCTTTCTCTCTCTCTCTCTCCCTTTCTCCCTTCCTCTCTCTCTCTCTACTCCATCTCTCCCTCTCTCTCCCTCCCTCTCCCTCCCTCTCTCTCTACAGCCCCGTTCCCTCCGAGCGAGAGTCGCGGCCGAGGAGCGCAGCGTGAGCGGGCGGAGGACAGGGCGGCGGAGATGGAATGGCCTTTACCTCGAGGCAGTTGCCTTTTCCCTCGCTCTCGCCTTTCTTTTTCTCTCTTTCTTTTCGTATATTTCTGTAAGTAGTCTTTTTTTGTTTGGTTTGGTTAAGGATACTATATCTTTCTATCTATCTATGTGTGTGTGTTGATATATGTATACAACCACAATCTCTTTTCCTTTTTCTACATTTGTATCTCTTCGGTGTCTGTGATAGAGGATTATTAACACGGATGTATACCATTAGGTTTATGATAAAGCGACCGTGTGTGTGTGTATGAATCTCTAAAAGGCGGAGTCAAATGCCAGTCTCGTTTGAAAGACAACAAGCAAAACTGTTGAAAGGATCATTACGAGAACGACAAGGGAAAAGCAGAAAGGAAAAGGCAGGGCGAGGGAGGCAGAGAAGGAAGCGACAGTAAAGGAAAGAACAAGAGAACAGGAATAAGAGAAAAGAAAAAAGGAAGAGAGGAGAAAGAACAGATGAATAAAAAGAAAAAAAAAAGAAAAAAAGGAAGAGAGGAGAAAGAACAGATGAATAAAAAGAAAAAAAAAAGAAAAAAAGGAAGAGAGGAGAAAGAACAGATGAATAAAAAGAAAAAAAAAAAAAAAAAAAAAGGAAGAGAGGAGAAAGAACAGATGAATAGTGATGGAGTTACGTTAGGCCTACATTCCTGCATCTGAATAATAGACCTTTGCTTGGAGGCCTATGTTTCTGCGAGGCGTAGAATAAGGGAATTCATTTAAAGCATCTCACTGTATAAATGAACAGGCTGTGATAGTAAAGATAACAATAATAACTAGCTATATAATGTGACTATGATTAGTTTGTTTTTCTGATACTGGTCACCTGAGTTCGAGGACAAATCAATCAAAATCAATTAAAAGTAATATAAAGGAAAAGCAAATAGATTAGTCTCTTTAGTGTAAGGTCCCTGACTTTTTCCCATTGAAAGGCAATCACACCCACCACGAGGGAGAGATACGGCGTTAATGAACTGAAAAAAAGTAAAGAAAAAATTGTGCGAAGTCATTCACAAGCTCGACCTCAAGCAGGGGGAAGGTTGGCGTCGGGAGCGACTTCGCCCCTCTCGTCGCCTCACTCCTGGAGGGATGCATTCGAACCTCTCTCTCGCCTCCAACTCTCCCTCAGGCGGAGGGTTGCCTCCGAATACAAAATGAGACGCACTTGAGGTGGCAACACGCTCCTGGCGGGTCGCGGCGTGGCGACGTTTTGCCATACGCCGTCGCCAAACCAGATGGAAGCCGCGATGTCGCGTTGCCAGGAACTGCTCGAGACCTCCCCTTACTATGGCAACGTGAGTCTCGATCGCCATCCCGCCCGTGAATTCAGGGCGCGAGCGCTTTTCCCGCCAGGGAGGAGGATGCGCAAGACGGGGTTGCCAAGGGCCGCTGCTTTTTACATTTGTATATTGTTTGAAAATGAATGTATAATGTGTGTGTATATAGATGCCACCAGTCTCAACCGCACATTGAGATGATAAAGAGAATTCCATTTATTTTTACGTTTTAAGATTATTTATTATCTTATTAATTCCAGTTTTAATACCCGGAAAATTGTATTTTAATTATAAAGATGTTATAGTAACTTTCTTTTATATCTTCTTTTATTTATTAAATTTTATTGCATTTTTAAGTATCACGTTTCCCAATGGTTCTTTTACGACAAATTCATTTATTTATTCATTTTACGATAATTATTATTTTAATCATTCTATTATACAAAGTATCCTATGTTTACATTTTACCTTAATTTTAAAGTTAATTTTACTCACCGAAGAACCTAAGAAACCACACTGCCCAGGTTCTCGCGCCTGAAAGCCAATGCAATTTCCTTCGCAAGCCTATATGCAAAGGAAAAAGGGTCAACAGTTCAGTGGCTGAAACAGTTCTTGGTCTCATTAATTACTACTCCCTTGCGTATCCGCACACGCCTCTCCTCGGCTTAATTCACGCTTGCCAACCTTTATACTCCCGCACCCAACACGTACACTACGCGCACACACACACACACACACACACACACACACACACACACACACACACACACACACACACACACACACACACACACACACACACACACACACTGCACTCGCTTTCACAATCTATCGCTCCTTTCCTCACATCTACACTATTCCCCTTCCCACAAACAACACTACGTTCCCAGACGTGAACTAAATGGGCGGTGGCAGTGACGCTACTTTATACACTCTTGCGGGACATAGTTGTATTTGCAGTTCACTACAACTGCACTAACGAGACATTCCTTTCTGGTGCCGAGCGGTGGGACGAACTAAAGCAGTTTAATTAATTTGATACGGTACGAGAGATCATGCCTAATGTCGGTAAAGTAACGAGCGTAACTACAGGTTAAGCTAGTGCCGGGAGAGCAAAGGTCTGTCTGGGTGTTGGTAAGTACGGGTAAAAGTAAACAAGTGGTTGATAAACCGTAACACTTGTGGTGCTTCATTTGGTATTTGCATTCATTTCACTGTTTCTTGCATCACTTATCTCTAACTGTAATATGAAAAAGCGAAGTAGGCGGGTGCTTGAGGAGCAGGGTATTCCCGGGACAGTGACAGCGAGTTTACCGCGATCAGCTGAAGTATCACGTGATATGTCTATGCAGTTGCGAGAAAATATAGACCTCTCCATGTACGAGGAATTGAGCCAGAGATGTCAGCAATTGAGCGATCAGCTCGCTGCCATGCAAGAGCAATATGCTACATTAGCAGAAAGCTATGGTGCTCGTAATAGTAATAGTAATAGTAACAGTAATAGTAACGGCAACGGTAACAGAATCATAGTAATGCTGCTAATTTTAGTCCAGCTTCAGTGGAGTACGTATTAAGAGCCTGTTCCACCTTTCAAGGCTGAAACTCCTGCCTCGCAACCTTTAAAACGTAATCGGGAGGTAGAATCCTGGCTTAGACATCTAGAGAATGGGACGCAGCCACGTACAGACGATTCATATATCAGG
Organism: Penaeus chinensis; assembly: GCF_019202785.1. Taxonomy (NCBI): domain Eukaryota; kingdom Metazoa; phylum Arthropoda; class Malacostraca; order Decapoda; family Penaeidae; genus Penaeus; species Penaeus chinensis. The sequence goes on along the minus strand of NC_061838.1, from coordinate 24,487,188 downwards.
GCCTTCCTCCCTTATCTCTCCTTATTTCCCTCCTTCACTTTCTTACCTCCCTCCCTCCTTTTCTTCCCTCCCGAGTTCTTGCCGTGGTACAGCCGACCTCATAGTGAACTCGCCAATGTTCGATGACATAGTATCATGGGTGGAGTTCAGAGAAAAGATCAGGCTTAAATTCAGGGGTACTTGCTCGTCCACTGACTTTTTTAACCATCTGAGCGAGTATAAACTAGCTCCAGGACAGGCGCCGATTGACTTCTTTGTAACCATAGAATCTGTTGTTTATCAAGGCGCCAGAGATTACCCAAGGTCAATAGGAATGCCAGACGAATTAATCCGTAGGGTATTTCTCCAAGGTTTGCCACAGTGGCTGAGGGAAGCACTCGTTTTGAAAGAGGAAGATTCGCTTCAGATTTTAGTGGACGCTGCACAGAGATGCTGGAGCATTCGCATGAGTAACTCTAAGTGTACAGAAAGGCAGGCAAAACCAAATGAAATGTCACGTGTGCGGAAAACTCTGTCCATAATTCTCGTACGCACAGTGAAAAAGATTGCAGGGGGAGGCAGAATGTTGTGCCAGTTCAAATTCATTGAGGTGTTATACCTGTAATGAGGAAGGTCATATTTCTAGGAACTGTCCCTTTCCCTCCGCCCACGGGCGCGCCCATTCCCAGCTCCCGTGCGGCGAATCCAGAGGGAATCTAAAGAGGTTGGATTTGTTAAAGATTCGAAGATAACGCCCATTAACGACCAGATTAAGATGGGAAGACCTCTTGTATCACTGAAGGTCAATGGGCTGATGTGCACTTGCTTCATAGACACTGGGTCAGAGATAACGTTAATGAAGCAAGAAAGGAAAACCAAGATGACTATCAAATCAGTCAGACCTTCGTCTCGCGCTTTACGAAGGGCATCGGGCCATTCGTTTCGCGCGGTAGAGACGGGAAATTCATCCTTTTTCCTGAGCGAGGAAGTAAAACGTAAACACGAGATACACATCGTCTCGGAAAGGTCCGAATCCCAGGCGATATCTTAATAGGCATGGATCTATTAAGAAGGTTTAACTTTAGAATAGTCTCTTTCCACTCTTACCCCACAGGGAATATCTCCTGACCCTGAGAAGGTGGAAGCCATCTCGAGGATGCAACCTCCGCGGACTGTAAGGCAAGTCCGTCAGTTTTTGGGTGCCACCGGCTTTTTCAGGAAGCACGTAGATAATTATGCTACATTGGCGGCCCTACTAACTAGACTATTGCGGAAGAAAGAGAAATTCCTATGGGGAAATGAGCAACAGAAGGCATTCGACGATTTGAAACACATGTTGGTTACAGCACCTGTCTTGCGTAAACCCAACTTTGATAGGCCATTCGCGGTTCACTCGGATGCTTCAGGGGTAGCTATTGGGTCCTGTTTGATGCAACGAGACCAGAAGGGCGTCCCCCAGGCTGTTGCATATTATTCCCGGAAGTTAAGAGATTCGGAGCGCAATTATCCAGTGAGCGATTTAGAAGCGCTCGCCGTGGTGGAATCGGTACGCCATTACAATGCGTATCTCTATGGTCGACCTTTCACTATCTATACTGATCATAGACCCTTGGTTTATGTATTCAAACAGCCCACTAAATCCGTAAGGATGACGAAATGGTGCCATGAACTCTCCTCCTATCACTATGACGTAAAGTATAAGCCCGGGGCTTCACATCACCTTCCAGACCTTTTGAGTAGGAAGGCAGATTCCATAGATGCCGTGCTTGATCCGCAGCAGGTGACCGGGGCACAGCGGAACGACCCGCTGTGGAATGAAATCGTGTACTATCTCAGGGAAGAAAGGGCACCGAGGAGGAGGATTCCACTCCCGCTCGACGAATTTTAATTAAAAGACGGCCTCTTGTATCATCATCGAGTCTTGCCAGAGGGGGTGATACAACAACTAGTTATCCCTCGATCTTTAAGAGGTAAAGTACTGGATATGGTTCATTCTGATAAATCTGCTGCTCACCCAGGCATCTTTAGAACATATTTCAGGCGTAGAGGTCGGTATTATTTCCCGCAAATGTTGTCGGAGGTTCGGAGGTTCGGAGGTTCGTGCAGTCATGTGTGCAGTGCCAGAGGAGGAAGGGTCTCGCTTCCAGGCAAGCACCCCTCGCTTCTATGCCGGAAGTGACTCCGCCATTTGAGAGAGTCTCGGCTGATCTTATGGAAAAGGTGTCGTCAGCCTGAGGGCACAGGTATGTTTTGGTTATTATAGATCATTTTACACGCTGTTTACAATTGGTGCCATTACTTAGCAAAGAGGCTAGTTCGGCCGATGCTTTTATCGATAACTTTTTTACTTTGTTTGGTCCGCCTCGGACTTTATTAACGGATAATGGTAGAGAATTTTCAAACTGTTAGACAAGTTTGTCAGATTTTGGAGGTAAAAAACATGTATACGACGTGCTCTCACCCGCAGGCAAACGGCATGGCTGAAAGGGTGAACAGGGTTCTAAGGGTTCTTTGGCCACACTGGTAGGTCAGCATCCCCAGGATTGGGACCGGATGCTTCCTTATGCCCGCCTCGCACCTAACACTTCGGTACACAGGAGCGTAAGCCAGACGCCTCTGTATCTCCTTACAGGACGAGAAGGATATTTCCCGGCCAACCTCACTAATTATCAGGAAGCAGACGAGGATGCTGCAAGGATGCTAAGGAATGGTCTTCGTGAAGCTCATGATGCTGCTGTCCAGAGCGCGAGGGATGCCAGAGAGAGATGGGCTCGCGATTATGATGAAAGAGTAAGGACCAGATTTCCTCCACGGGCGGGAGACCTCGTTCTGGTGAAACTCATACGCCCGATACGACCGCGCCGTGTAGCCGCCTTGGCGCCGAGATGGAGTGGGCCTGTGAGGATCGTCAAGCAAATCGGACCAGTAAATTACGTTGTCGAGGATCCTTTTACACCTCAGCAGGAAATAAAGTGCCACATTAACCAGCTGATGAAGTATGTGCCCCGAGAAGACTCTCGCTTTGCTGATCCGCCGCCGAGACCCGAGGAAGAAGTTGATGCTCCCGATCAGCCGGCCGATGAGAGAGATGACCACCTTCGCTTCGAGGAGGAGGAGGAAGATTTAGCAGACCCAGGCATCCCGGGACCGAGTCGGAGAAATGGTGGACCAGACGAGGAAGAGGTATAGGCATTCCAGGCACAGGGGCGTGAGTCGTGAGTCGTACAAGGTTCTATGGGGAGTCAGTCGTGGGTCGTGTGCACCATATGATCACGTCACTTACCCGTAGAAATATCGGCAAATTATTTCACGTAATACCTGTATTAATCATCCTTCTCTGGTTTCAGTCGAGGTCCTGGAAATGCTTTGCCGCAGTACCTTCCTCTTGCCATGCCTCAGTATTCCAGCAACGCTAACCGGGATTCTTAGCACGCCAACCAGGGATTGCCGCGCTTGCAGGGGGAGGAGTTGTAGTGAGCGACTTAGCCCCATCTCGTCGTCGCATTCCAGGAGGTATACATTTCGAACATATATTTCGCCTCCAACTCTCCCACAGGCGAAGGGTTACCTCCAAATACAAAATCAGACGAACTTGAGGTGGCAACACGCTCCTGGCGGGGTCGCGACCTGGCGACGTTTTGCCCTACACCGTCGCCAAACCAAACGGAAGCCGCGATTTCACGTTGCCTGGAACTGCTCGAGACCTCCCCTTACTATGGCAACGTAAATCTCGATCGCCATCCCTCCAGTAAGGTTCAGAGCGAAAGGGAAAGGGGGAGGGGGAAGGGAAAAATGAAGGGACGGAGGAGAGGAGGGGAGAGGGGGGAAAGAAGGGGGGTGGATGGGCTGGGAGAGGGGAAACTGGATAGTAAAGGTGGAGGGAGGGGTTGAGATGAAACGGCAAGGGGGGGGGAGGGGGAGAGGGGGAGAATAGGAGAGAGGAAGAGAGCGGAAGGAATGAGATGGAAGGGGAGTGCAGGGATGGGAGGAGAAAGCATGGATGAAAAGGAAAAAAGGGAGATGGGGGAAGTGGGGAGAGTGACAGAGTTAGGATGTGAAAGGGGGGGGGGGTAAGGGGAGACATTAGGGCCACCTGAACATCAAGTCTGAAGAACAAAGTAAATGACGGGATGAAGAAAGACAGCAGGCGCGGGCAAAGGAACCTCGAAAACACATGAAGGTCGAATTCACTGGAGGTTTAAAACTCTGATTTAGAATCCAAAGAAATAAAACAGAAC
>NC_061838.1:24470471-24477971 GCF_019202785.1 Penaeus chinensis | reverse complement strand
TAATAATTATTATAATAATCAATAACAACAATAACATTAATAATAATAATGATAATAATAAACTGTCACAATGTAAGAATTATCAGCTAAAGTTACATAATTTTCTGTTAAGTTTCACTTCTCTGTCACTCTCATCTCCCGCATTATCCTATATTCGTTTAGTTCCTATACTTTTTTCTATTATTCTTTCATGTTCTCTCATCTCCTCGATTGCTTTTCCACTCATGCTTCTTATCTTTGAATGTATCATTCTCATTCTCTCTCTTTCCTTCCTCCTATATTCGGTCGGTTTTCCGCTCTCTTCAAACTTTCTTTATTTTTCGTGTTTTTTCTTCGTCTTCTTACATCAAATCAATAATAATGATAATTATGTTAATGAAATTAATAATGATACTACTACTAATAATAATAATAACAACAACAATAATAATAAAAACAATGATGATATCATAATAATAATAATGATTGTAAAAATAATAGTAATATTATTATCATAATAATGGTAATAATATTAATGATAATAGTAAGATGATGATAATAATAATAATAATAATAATAGTAACAATAATAATAATAATGATAATGATAATAATGATACTACTACTACTAATAATAATGATGATAATAATCATAATAATGATAATGATAATAATAACAATTATTAATATTATTACAATAATAATAATAATAACAATAATAATGATAATAATAATGATAATAATGATGGTGATAATAACAATACTGATGATAAAGATATTAATAAAACAAGTAATATTCATGATGGTAATTATACTAAAACGTTGACTAATTTGACAATTTACAGAGAAAAATCTAGACTAGGACATTAGACTTTGATAATTTGATAATTCGTTAAGGAAAATCTATATTGGGACATAAAACTTTGATTCACATTTTCTCTAATTTGATCATTCACAAAGGAAACCTACATTTTGACATAAGTTTTGATGAATATTTTCTCGCTTTTTTCATTGGTTAATTGTATCAGCGATTATGCTAATAGAAACAATCTGAATAATAACCAACAATGATAATATTGATAGCGATAAAAACAATGCTAATCATGGGAATATTAATAATAGTGATAATAAGAGCAGTTGATAGTCATAATGATAATTAGTCTTTATTAGATAAATAACAACACTCCCTGACCAGAACTCGAACCCGTTTTTTAATGATATAATCCATTTTATGGTAATGATAATCATTATTATCATCATCATTCTCACAACCATTACTATTACTGATATCATATATATATAGATAGATAGATAGATAGATAGATATGCATGTATATCAGCCCCGATGTTCGCTTCTCCGGCAGAGGGAACGCTGGCGACGAAAGGTTTTTTTTTCAGATACCCTTCCACCCTGAGAGTCGAGAGATCACGGCTTTTACCAGTCCTGCAGGTCTGAATCGGTTCAGGGCACTTCCGCTCGGACCGTCGAACTCGCCAGCTGTATTCAACAGGGCTATGAGGCAAGTGTTGCAAGGCATTAGGGGAGTGGAAGCATTCATTGGTGTAAAGATATTCCAATATAAAGTAATAATATAAACATTTTAGTTGACAATGATAAACTTTGAAACAAAACAAAGGTGAGCGAAATGAGGGAACTATACGCAACTACGCGTATGGCTGGGCCGAGGAGCAAAGAAGTGCTTGAACAATTAGTTCATTTGTATTTTATATACTTATATAAACGGAACAGTTACAGAGGTCGTGGTGGAAAATATATTAATGGGTGATACCACATGTCAATATACTAATATATTAATTAGTATCTTTATTTTGAGAGTGTTTGTGACGTAAGCGAGGTGACGTGTGACGTAAGCGAGGTGAGGTCGGAGAGGTGGCGCATTCCACGCCCTTTCACGCTCCTGCCTTCATGCCGGTGTCACGAGTCACGGCTTCCGCCCGAGTGGAGATCGCCCCGCAACCACCCGAGATACCCGAGTCTGCGGCAACCGCTGAGAGACAGATCTCCGGACTAGTCTAGTGACCGTGAACAACACTAATAAATAAAAGATTAAGTTTCGGCTTTTATCTCCATCCCTGCTAAAATTGCTACAAATCCATGCTTCACACAGTCGTCTCACAATTAAGAGCAAGAACTATTTAACAATTGCCGATGTTCTGGTTCACTCTTCTACGTCGAGGAGCATCTGAGGGTCCTTGAGGGGGTATTTCAGCGGTTAAAGAGCGCAAATATGACCGTTAAGCCAAGTAAGGGAAATTGGATTTAAGGAAGTTCAGTATCTTGGCCATGCTTGGGGTGAGGGCAGGTGCAGCTGTCAGAACGACAAAATTAAAAAGATAAAAGATGCACTGCGACCCACGACTAAGAAGCAAGTACGGTCTTTCTTAGGGCTAACTGGATATTACCGTAGCTTTGTGCCAGACTTCGCAGTGTTAGCTCTCCCACTCTTTGATCTGTTGAAGAAACACGCCCCGAATAAGATTCGCTGGGGAGAGGAACAGGAGGATGCTCTTGATTCACTTAAGAAATGATTATGTAAACAACCCATTCTCCAGTTGCCAAATTTTCAAAAACCTTTTATCCTTCGAACAGATGCATCACAGGAAGGTGTAGGAGCAGTATTCATGCAGGAAACAGATGGGGAGGTTTATCCCGTCGCCTACCACAGCCGCAAGTGGAAGTCCGCCGAGACGAACTACAGCACGGTCGAGAAGGAGCTGCTGGCAGTCGTTGACGGAATCGGGAAGTATTATTTCTACCTCGACGGAGACAAGTTTCTCCTGGAGACCGACCCCATGCCTCTGGCGAGTTGGCGCGCGTCCAAGAACGCGAACGCTCGTCTGATGCGCTGGGCAATGTATCTGCAGCAGTTCAACCTCGCCATCCGCTACATAAGAGGGAGCGAAAATGTTGGGGCCGATTTTCTCTCTCGTCCCGTGGAGAACGACCGGCAGGAGTTGGAGGAATCCCCGCACAGCGATCGGTCGGCGTCAGCGAGGAGCACCTGAGCGACCAAGCGTGCGAGCCTGTGATAAAAGCCGTTGCAAGTGCCGGGGTATTGAAAAAGATACGAATCAATCTAGAAATAGATTTTAACGAGAGCAATTTTATTTCATAAGTTACTTTTGCATAAGTTCGAAATAGTAATTTCTTCTGTACATTTTACTGTACTTGAACATTGAAAATTTCTGAAGTTCCTCTATGTGTTACACGATGAAATATTCACTGAATTTAAATGGGTAAAGTTTTCTTAATTAAGATTTACAGAAACGTTCTCCTTCAGAGTAAAAATTATTTTTCAGCTGTTCATTTTATAGACATAATTAGAAAAAAACAACAACCACCGTTGCCATGGAAACCCAAGCGACATATGACAACTCTTGGGCATTTGTGCGCCTGCGCGTGACACTCGGGCAGGCGGGCAGGAGGCACGGGCATTCCTCCTGACTCGCTCGCGACTCACGAGCAGAAACGAAGCAACCGGAGCAGCGGACTAAGATTTGCTTTTTATGAGTGATTAGAAAATATTGAAATGTGGGCAACGAATTGAATTCATCGAAGGAAAGCAATTTAAGGAAAGTTTAAGGAAAGTTAATCATTGAAGTTAAACTAATTTAAATAACTTGTATATGAAACAAGTTGTCAGATCTTGTCAATAATGAAACCGGGGATACAATTGAATATAGAAAAGAAAATAAATGAATTAAGACTTGGAAACTCTTGATAGATGTATCAGACTTTAACATTAATCTTGATAAAGAACAGACTTTGATAAGAATTTGACATTATTATTATTACTATTATTAATGTCATTATTATTATTGCTATTACCATTATTATGTTGTTATTATTATTATTGTTGTTGTTGTTGTTATTATTATTATTATTAATATTATTATTATTATTATTATTATTATATTATTATTATTAATATTATTATTATTATTATTATTAATATTATTATAATTATTATTATTGTTATTATTGTTATCATCATCATCATCATCATCATCATCATCATATATCATCATCATCATCATCATCATCATCATCATCATCATCATCATCAATCATCATCATCATTACCATTATTATTGTTATTATCATCATCATTATTTTCCCCATTGCCATTATTATCGCCTCGTGTCCTCTGGTCGCGCGGCGGGTCGCTCTGGCCGCTCGGTTTCGACTCCGTTTTCGATGAATTATCAAATATATTTATTGATAATATTCTCGCTTTAGATCATCCATTGATTTACCATTTTCATTCATCTAATTTCCATTATTTAATTATATACGTGTTTGTATATATGTCTGATCTCTATATTTCAAAAAGATGACTGGCTGGACTGCAGCATAGGATTATCATGCTTAATTACTGGATTATCATGCTTAATTACTGCTTAATTACAGGATTATCATGCTTAATTACTGCTTAATTACAGGATTATCATGCTTAATTACTGCTTAATTACTGGATTATCATGCTTAATTACTGCTTAATTACTGGATTATCATGCTTAATTACAATTCATTAAATAATCGTAAGTTACAAAAAATATATTATTATCATCATCATTATTATCATTATTATCACTATCATTATTATTATTGTTATTGTTATTGTTATTACTATTATTATTAATATCATTATTGTTATTATTGTTGTTGTTGTTACCAGAATTATTATTGTTATTATTGTTATGATTGTTATTATTGTTGTTATTATTATTATTGTTGTTATGTATTGTTATTGTTGTTGTTATTATTATTACTGTTATCATTAATTATTTTCTAAATATTGATGTTACTATAATTATTAACTTAAATTCCTTAATATTTTTTTCACTAACCGAACTGATTTTCTTTATTTATAACTAATTTCCTTTTTTACTAATCTCATCAGCTTACTATTATTATTATTATTTTATCCTTTTAGTTGCTATCATTATCGTTATCATCATTATTATTATTATTATTATTATTATTATTATTATTATCATTATATCCTTTTAGTTATCGTCATCATCATTATTGTTGTTGTTGTTATGTATGTATACATCATCGTTATTATTATTATTATTATTATTATTATTTTATCCTTTTAGTTATCATTATCGTTATCATCATCATTATTATTATCATTATTATTATTATTATTATTATTATTATATCCTTTTAGTTGTTATCATCATCATCATCATCATCATCATCATCATCATCATTATTGTCGTTGTTGTTATCATCATTATTATTATTATTATTATTATTGTTATTATTATTTTATCCTATCATCATCATGATTATTATTGTTGTTGTTGTTATGTATCCCACATGAAGGTCGAACTGAAGCCTTTTTTCCTTTGTTTTAACTTTAGTGAATTCCTTTATTCCTAACTAATTTCCTGTTTTGACCTAACATGATTCCTTTTTTTTTTTTTTTTTTTTTTTTTCCTAATCCTTATTTAATCCTTTCCTTATTATGACACAGGACGAGGCTTTTTTTTTTACGTAATTCCTTATTATGACACAGGACGAGGCTTTTTTTTTTTTTTCTCTCTCTCTCTCTAACGTAATTCCTTATGGCACAGGACGAGGCTTTTTTTTTTTTTTTTTTCTAACGTAATTCATTATGACACAGGACGAGGCTTTTTTTTTTTTTTTCTAACGTAATTCCTTATGACACAGGACGAGGCTTTTTTTTTTTTCTAACGTAATTCCTTATGACACAGGACGAGGCTTTTTTTTTCTAACGTAATTCCTTATTATGGCGAGGCTTTTTTTTTTTTTTTGTATACTAACTACTAACGTAACCTAAGTGTCCTTTATTCCTTTTTTTTTTTTTTTTTTTTTTTTTTTTTTTTTTTTTTTTTTACTAACGTAATTCCTTATTCCTTATACCTAAGCTTTTTTTTTTTTTTTTTTTTTTTTTTGCCGTCGTCCTAACTTCTAACTACTAACGTAACTTAAGTTCTTTGTTCCTTTTTTTTTTTTTTTTTTTGTCATCATCATTATCAATGGCAACTGGCAACTCGTTATATCGTAGGTATTATTATTATTATTATTATTATTATAGCTCACTATCTCATGATATCTCACTCGTGGGTCGGACTTTTTTTTTCTTGGGTTACTGCTCACTGCTTCTGCTTGTAATTACTTGATTTCTTGATGCCTATTTTTCTCTTTTCTTTCTGTTAGTTTTCTTTTAGTAGCCTCACTTAATTCCTTTATTATTAGTATTTTTTTTTTTTTTTTTTAGTAACCTAACGTAATTCCTTAATTCCTTTATTATTAGTTTTTTTTTTTTTTTTTTTTTTTGCCGTCGTCCTGTGTCGGGTTACTAACTACTAACTACTAACGTAACTTAATTTTTTTTTTTTTTTTTTTTTTTTTTTTTTTTTTTTTTTTTTTTTTTTATTAACCCAACCCAACCCAACCTAACTTAATCTAACCCTTACCCTAACCCTAACCCTAACCCTAACCCAACCCCACCCACACACATACCCATACCCATACACGCACAAGCATACCCACACACGCACACACATACCCAGTGGGGCAATTGAAGTAAAGCTCCTTGCCCAAGGAAACACTGCGCCGGCCGGGGCTCGAACGCTCGACCTCAGGTTGCAGCCACACCCGAGGCCGATGCTCTAACCACTCGGCCACCGCATCTCCAGCAAATTTTTTTTTCGGGGTCCTTAAATATTGCAGAAAACTCCTCTCCGCTCTCCTCGGTTCTAACCAAAGGGAATCACGAAATGTTGTTGCTATTCTTCTTATTATTATTGTTGTTCTTGTTGTTATTATTTTAATTATTATTATTATTATTATTGTTGTTTTTATTATTATTATCATTATTGTAGTGTGACCTCCGTGAACTCAGGGGTCCCGTCCCAGGTCATCAAGTCGTCTGCCCTCCCTTGATGCTGGCGAGGGATACAGGTGCAAAGGACCTGGTTAACCCGTGTTCATTCGAATTCCCTTAAACGGTAGCGTGGGGAGGAATTCAAATAGTTTATATGGGTTTGCTCCAGCGTGACACTCTCTTTCTGGTGTTCAGCCTAATCATAAAATACTAAAATTGACCAAGAAAAAGAAATCCTAAAATGCACGATAAGTAAAAGAATATGCTGAAGGCATGTCAAATATCTAAAACTGCCGCATACGAAAACTAAAGGAAAAGACTTTAGTGGACAGTCTGGCTGAGGGCCTTACCAATAAAACAAAGACAAACCAGCAAATCTGGCGCCACTGCTGATGGCTTAAAAAGAAATCCCCAAGCCTAAAAATGAAACACGGCAATAACCCGAGTCTGGTGAAGCCAAAGCAAGAACAGTAAAACTAAAAGATCACTCAGACTCCCTACTATGAGAGATTAAAAGTTATAAGTAAAAAAGGAAAGAATACCAGCCAAGTTCATTATAAAAAAAATGACAGTGAAATTATTCAATAAAAATGTTCTTAAGGTCACGTCCAGCTCCTAAGCAAAGAATGTCAGGT
>NC_061838.1:24450471-24462971 GCF_019202785.1 Penaeus chinensis | reverse complement strand
GTCGTTCACGTGATAGTGCCTTCGTGTGTCTACGACATTACCCCCCCCCCCCCCCCTTTGATGAGGCTGCGTCCCTGCCGCCTGAAGGGTCGAGTGGGAGGGTTCTTGAGAAGCAGCAGGAGAAGGGAGGAGGTCCACGGCTTCGTCCCTTGGAGCAGGCGTCTGAGCAGGTGTGGAGGGATCGACGCCATGTCGCCAGTGACGGCAAACTACTCCCACCACACAGCCCAGGTGAGCGAGAACGAAAGAGACGAGTCCTCCCATAACTGCAATGGCCAGTAGGTGTGTAGTGGACAGGTCGTCCTCTAGAGGCTGGATGCGGTGGCGAAGCTCGTAGTCACGAAGAAGGGCCACCACATCGCTTTCACGCCGAGCTTTGCACACGAAGGATGTCCAGTTGCGGTGTGGGCGGGGCGGATGCCAAGAAGGATGTAACTGCATCAGGAAGAGTAGAGTTGAGCACGGCTGCATTGTAGGTAACAGCAGCCCCCTGGGTTGTACTCTGGGCAGGAACTACAAAGGTATCAACATAGCAAAATAGGACCAATGTATGTACATACATATAAGTGGTTGTTTTACACAGTTAAACATATCAAGGTCAGAGACCTCTAATTCTTTGTAATAATCTCCAGTGTGGCTAATGGCAAATAAAGGCTTAACATTAGAAAGGAGAGTGAAAAATCCCTCTCCGATGGGAATAGGAATCGGAGTAGCTTTAAACAAGTCAAATATCATCTCTGGATCCCCTGCCAGTGGAATCTGAATATACAGAATGACACCATCCTCAACTGACCTAGGAGTCACCTTCATCACATCATGCCACAAGGACAGATGGTCAGTGGTGGCTGGATAAAGATAGATAGATAGAGAGAGAGAGAGAGAGAGAGAGAGAGAGAGAGAGAGAGAGAGAGAGAGAGAGAGAGAGAGAGAGAGAGAGAGAGAGAGAGAAAGAGAAAGAGAGAGAGAAAGAGAAAGAGAAAGAGAAAGAGAGAGAGAGAGAGAAAGAGAGAGAAAGAGAGAGAGAGAGAGAGAGAGAGAGAGAGAGAGAGAGAGAGAGAGAGAGAGAGAGAGAGAGAGAGAGAGAGAGAGAGAGAGAGATAGTCCTTATAAGAGAGAAGTGCCCTCTTTAAGTTGGAAACATGAGTGGACATAGACACAGATGCTGTATGGACCAAGGACGTAAAATGCACTGTTGCAACTGACTGTCTGAGACTAAAATTATCTTCCTGAATATCTCTCAAAATAATCTTTGCATGATTTAATGCAACTTCCAAATTACTTATACTCTCTTTTATAATGGAGATATCTTGTGAGTGAGAATTTAATATCTGATTATGGACATTCACTAACATAGCCAGTTCTATATAACCATGGCGGAGTTTCTCAATCTGTGAGTGAATACGACCAATACGATGCTGGGTTAAGAGAGAATTAACAAAAGATATAGCAGAACCCAACACTAAAACTTGTCTTTTTGATCGTGACCTTGAGGAATCTTCTTGAGGTATCAAAGAGTCAGCAAAATTCAGAATGTCCTTCTCGTGATATTCCATTTCGTCTCGGTAATGAAATAGAATGTGCCTGAGAGAGTTGATATATTTATAGAGTTCATATATTTATATAAAAAAAAAAAAAAAAAAAAAAAAAAAAAAAAAATATTATAAATAACCCAAATTAGCATTATTATTAAGACTTTTATGGTATTATTAATTTTGATGACCACCAGTTTGATATATTTTTTCTTACTGTCATCATTATAATTACGTATTTTTATATCATTGGTTTGTTGTAAAGACAACCCCCCTCCCCCCCTCTCTCTCTCTCTTTTATATTACACTCCATATAGTGTAATTTGATAGAGATTTATTGCATACAGTTCCTATAGGATAAAAAAAAAAAAATCACTGTACATCCAGACAAGGAGAAGTCACCAGGGAAATTATATATATTTACAAAAAAACAAAAAAACACAATAGTCAACCTTCAACTAGATATCTATATTTGTATTATTATCTATCACACATTGACATCATCCATATTGTTTCGTTCTAGAGAGAGAGCAATATAACATGAAGACAGAAAACCTTTTCACTCCTTGCAAGTGGATAAGAGTTGGTACGCAAAGTCATTAGTGATATTACTACTATTAGTAATAGATTGCTCTTCGGGAATGCTATTTATTCACTTGTTTTTTTTCTATGTATTCGTCACTAAATGTTTAGTTTGTGCGTGTGATTAGTACATGCTTTATTTTGATAAGTCTCTGTCATATGTAATTTAGCATTTCATCTTACTCCGTACTTGAATTTCCGTTAGAATCTAAAATACATTCAGCTTCATCATTTTTTTTTTTTTTTTTTTTTTTTTTATAATAGTAATACTCTTTCTATTATCATTTAAAAAAAAATGTTATTAGTCATGAGGCGAGCGATTATAAATCGTCATTTTGAACACTCATTATCATCGTCTTTGGGAATGATAACCCGCAGGCTAGGTCACTCTTGTTATGTTTTCATCTTTCAAATATGGTTAGTTTGCATGTGCGATTCTGATTGTTGCATGCATTATTTTCTATAGATTATTGACTCTCTTTCCCTCTCTGATATTTATAATAATTACTATTTTTATTATGGAATGTTGATAACAATGATCGTAATAGCATGATGACGGAGGATAATAATTCTTATGCAAATGATAATAAAATCAGCGTAATAACAACTCTAAAAATACATAAAACTGATGTTCATCAAAGTTTTGTTAATCATGGTAAGTTAATAATCATAACACCATTTACAAATCCGATACAGGTTTTATTCCGTATTAGAATTGAACAACTCATATACACCACCCCCCTTCCCCCCCATAAAAAAAAAGGCCTACGTGCGATTCCACACTTGGCATGGGGCAGTTTCGAACGTGGGTCTTGGGAATTTGCAGGCCACTCCACGAACCACTCCTTCAGACGATCTCTCTATCGATTGAAAATTCAAACTAAACATTGGCAGCAACCAGGGGCGTCATTTGGGGGGGGGAGGGCTGGAGGGGGCAACCCAAGACTACCAAGATTACCCCCCCCCCCCCCTCAAGGTATTGCTTCCCTCTTCCCTCCCAAGGATGATGACTTTTTGCTAAAATTACACCTTTATAGCTTTGGTCGCAGCTCAAGAATGCTCCTAGAACAGTTCCTCTTTCAAAAAAGTTTCCGATTCTGCTCACTTCGCTCGCCAACCTATCACGAACCCAACCCCCCCCACACACCAAAACAAGGGGAAATGAAGCCCTTGGTACAAAAACCATCTGGAAAAATATCTATGTTCATCCATGTGTATGACAGATTTTGACGCAACCATGCTGAGTTTAGAAAGTGCAACGTTTCAAAATTTTAGATTTGTGCCGAAGAACGAACCAATGTGATTTGCAATTTGTTTCAAAGAAATGTAAAACTTTGATTATCTTAATTGTTGAGTGGATGAGAGATTGTGGGAGAACAGGAGAGAGAGAGAGAGAGAGAGAGAGAGAGAGAGAGAGAGAGAGAGAGAGAGAGAGAGAGAGAGAGAGAGAGAGAGAGAGAGAGAGAGAGAGAGACGAACAGAGAGGCAGACAGAAAGAAAGATTGAGACAAAATGTTATTATCATTATCAATATCGTCTTATATCTCAGAGTCGAACTATCAATTTCTTTATCCATATTTTCATCATTAATATGATTTTTATGAAGATCATTAGCAACACTAGTTTTTTTTTTTTTTTTTTTTTTTTTTTTAATCTTTACTTTAGTGCTTTAGTACCACTTTCATGATAACGAGGATGCACATAGATATTATTTTTTTCAAATAATTTTGGTACCAATGGCGTCAATTCTCCTTTTTTCCCGAAGAGGGAGATGATAGGTTGGCAAGCGGTGAGCAAAAACTAGAAACTTGTTTGAAAAATGAATTTTTTTAGGAGCCTTTTGAAGCTACGACCGGAGCCATAAAGTTGTAATTTAGGCAAAAAAAAATCGTGAGTCGTCCTTGGTGTTGCCCCCCCCCCCCCCACCCATCCGACGTCCCTAGTTAGTACCAATGTTTATTTTAAATATACCATTAACTTTCAATTTCTAAAGGGATGGAGGAGTGGCTTGCAATGCTCGAGACCCACGCTCGAAACTGCCCCTTGCCAAGCGTGGAATCGCATGGAGGCCCATTCTTTTATTTGTCATATTTGATTCTTTTATCAGTTCTACTAAGAAATAAAAGCTGTGTCGAATATGTAAATGCTTTTGTGACGATTAAATTAGCATTATTAACAAGACTTTGATGACCATCAGTTTCATGTATTTTTATTGTATAACCGTTGTTATCACTGTTATCATTTTGATTAATGCTATTGCAGTTTTTAATATCATTTGCATAAGAATTATTCTCCCTCATCATGCTATTATTATCATTGTTAATCTCACCATTACCATACTAATAAGATCAATTATCATCAATATCAGATAGGGAGAGAGAGACAATAATCTATCAAAATAAAGCATGCAACAATCACAATCACACATACAAATTAATAATATTTGAAATTGAAAACATAACAAAACAAAAGTGACATACCCTAATATTCCTAAATGAGTATTCAAAATTTATAAGCGCTCATTACATGACTAATAACGTTTTTTTTTTTTGTTTTTGTAAATAATAACAATAATATTATCAACAATAATAAAGATGAAGCTGACGATAACAGTGAAGATGCAAATTATATACTGCGTATAAAGCGATATAATCGTAATGCTGACAGTAGTAAAGCATTGTAAAAGTAAAAATACATAAAACTGATCAAAATCCTGTTGATAATGTTATATGGTCACCGCACGTCTTTAATAATGCTAACTTGGGTTATATATAATACAGATATTTTGTAAATGTATAAATATTTGACATTACTATAAAAATATTACCTCTAGCATATCATTGTTTCACCTTTTGTTATAGGTATCATCCAACAATTGTTTCATAAATTAAAATACTTTCTTTCGTATTCTGTATTTTCTGTGACGAGTGGGAGGCAGAGAGACAAAGAACGAGAGCACTAAGATGGGCTTGATTATCTTTCTGTTTTATCTACCATCTATATGCTATGTATGTACATAGTGGTGGAAAGGGTAAAGGGTGGGACTAGGTGATGATTAAACGCGCTACATGCCAAAAGTCAAAGAGCAGTTCGGGAGAGTATGGCATTGGAAGGGGCAACGAGGAATGAGTGAATGGCCTAAGGTAGGGATTAACAAGGGTGAAAGTTGTCAAAGCAAGAAGTGGGGGATTCTGCAAGGATGTCCGTAGGGTAAGGTAGGATTAGGGAAAGGGGAAAGGGGGTTTAGGGGCGAGAAATGGTTAATGGTTAATGGTTAAAAGCAAAATAAATGTGCTAGACATCTAAGGTCATATAGCACTATAGTTAATGTTAGTGAAGGATGGTTGGGTTAGTGATTAGTTGTTAAAGCTGGGTTAAGGAATTAGTGAGTGAATGGGTTTGGGTCGGATGAGGTAATGTAAAGGGGTTAGATCAAGTGAAGGATATATGCGTTTGAGGAAGGAAAACAGGTTGTCAAAGCAGAAAGTGTGAGATTCTGTAAGGATGTCTGATAAGTTGGGATGTCTATGTAGGGAGGACGTGGGCATGACAATAGAATATGTGGGACTGAAAGAGGAACATTCGGAAATCGCGAATGTTCCAATGAAGGATAGTTATACTTTCGTTGATTTACTGGCAAAGATTGCAGTGCGTGTTGGAGAATTTGAAGGGGAAGGTGCTAGAGGGTGCGATAAAGAATGAGGTTGGGGAGGTGGTGTTGTATCAGGAGGGGTGTCGGGAGGTAGAGGGTCTGGGGAAGAGGGTACTTGACATGAGGGTTTCACGTGTGTATCCAGGAGGGAGTGGAAGGGATAGAGGGGATAGTGGGAGGGTTAATATAGGTGGGGCTGGAGTCAGGGGGAATGGGTTTTGTTGGGATGGGGTAGGAGGATTGGGTGTAGGGAGAATATGAGTAGGAGGAGGATGGATATCGGCAGTCACTTTGAGTGTGGAGGGAGCGGGAGTTGTAGAATTTGAAGGTGGATGAGTATTAGTTTGGGACTCGATTATGTAGTTCTGGAAATCTTCAAGAGTTTCTGTAGTGGAGTTGGTTGGGGAGTTTTGTGAGATAAAGGTTTTCTTGTGAGGGGGGGAAGAGAAGTCTGGTGTCTGAAAAATAGGGGCAAAGGAAGGTGGAGGTGATTGTGAGGTAGGGGAAGAGGGGGTGGAACGTTTATTCTGTCTGCTGCGGGTAGTGAGGGGAGGGAGAGGGGAAGGTGTTGGGGCTGTAGTAGAGATTGGGGTGTCTGGATTTAAGATAGCAAAAGAATTTGATTGGGTAGAGATTGGAGTGTCTGGGTTTAGGATGGCAAAATAATTTGGCTGGGGAAGGTAGGAGGTAGAAGAGGGGAAGTTAGATGGAAGGGGGTTGGGTTTAGGAGAGGGTGTAGGAGTTTGGGAGGTAGGGGGATTGGCAGAGTGAGCGACATTACTGGAGTAGGGGGTAAGAGAAAAGCCTCGTCGACGTGCTTCCTGTCTGGCTTCACATAGAGTGAGTCCAAGTCTGAATCTGAGAGTTGCTACCTCAGACTCAAATTTGTAGGTGGGGCAGCCTTTATAAAATACATTATGGGGGCCGCCACAGTTTGAACATGTGCGTGATTGTGCAGAGCAATTTGATCGAGTATGGCCAGGTTGGGCACATAGCGGGCATCTGGCTGTGGAACGGCAATGTTTGGCAGGATGTCCTAAATGCCAACAATTTTGGCACTGACGAGGTGGAGGTTGGTATGGTCGGACAGGTAGGGATCCCCCCCCCCCCCCTATGTAAACATTTCGGGGAAGGTCATGTCTACGGAAAGTAATTTTGGCAATGTTGATGGATTTCTTACGATTTCCTCTGGGAGGAATGGAGTAGCATTGTACATATGTTGCATCATAGTCTGTGAGACAAGCGAGTAAGTCCTCTCCACAATCTTTCTTTGTCATGGATTGGGCAATATGTTGGGGAGATAGAGACAGTTCCAGTGCAAGTATTGAGGGTTGGATGAGGTTCTGTAGGGATGGGATTACCACATAGATCAGTTAGTTTTGTTAATGCTATAGCTTCGTTTTCAGTTGTTACTGTGACGAGACGGGAGAGGTCGCGTCGGCTACGGAAAGAGACTTTGCCTACTTGTTTTTGGAGGCATTGTTGGAAGAGGAGGGTGTTTTGAGAGTAAGGAGCTGTGGGAGGGATCACGAAAAATCGGTCCCATTTGGCTGGGCTAAATAGAGTATTTAGGATTCTTGTAGAGGTGGGGGTAGTAGAAGTGCGGGGACATGTGGAGGAGGGAGTAGTGTTGAGGGGGGTAGTGTTACAGGGAGGTGGGCAATAAGGTTGTAAGGTAGTAATAAGGGGAGATGGGATGGTTGATGAAGAAGGTTGTGGGAGTAAAGGTGTTGAAGTTGAGCATGTTGGGAGAGTAGAAATGTCTCCTTGGGGTTGATTGTTGATTAGGGTTGATACTGTTCTAGTATGCATTGATGATGGGGGAGTTGTTGCAGTGTTTGGAGCCGTGGTCAAAGGAGAGCTGGGATTGGGGCTATTTGATAAAGCGGCAAGCCTCATTGCCCCTAAGATTGGGGTTATGTCTTCACTATTGGCCATGATAAGCCTGGAGTATGTTGGGGAAAAAAAATAGTCCACCCCTATGGGTCCCCTTGAGGGATAAGGCCCAGGTATGGCAGGGGAATACTGTGTCCATGGTTCCCTCAGGCCGTTCAGGACTGACATAAAGTCAGCCTTTCATCCTTTCAGCACGGCTCTCACACCTTAGGAGGTGGATAGTAGAAGGGATTGGTGAAGAAACTGAAACGAAAAGTATGAGTGGGAAAAAAGACTATGCAAAATTAGTTGAGTCGATGGCTGAGTCCCAAGGTTGAGGAGTTCCTCATCATTGGGTCTCAGTCTTCGTCTCCTAAGCCCCCCCACGACAACAACGGGCAAAGGATTGGGGGGTAGGGGCGAGTAGATCACAGCGGTAGGAGAAATGACCAAAGAGTCGCTACAAACAATACGCTTGAACGGAACGGTCTGTAACGCTACGGTGACGTACCCACTAAGTTTCAAATGATCTTAAAAGTTCATATGACAGAATCCATACCGAAAAATATTTCTTGGCATTCTACATAAGCTGTGTTTGTAGACAATGTACGCGTGGTCTGCTAGGCGTACCACCTTTCGGGAGTGTAGCATTTGTGCGCTACACAAAAAATACAGTATCGCGTTACAGGCCGTTCCGTTGAAATTGTGCACTTTGTAGCGCTGCGAAGTGCCCAACGGAACGCAGGGCAGGGGGAGTGGAATGGATAGTTGGGATGCAGCTACGGCAAGGGAAATAGGATATGTTGGGAGGGAATGGGAGGAAGAGGTGTAGGATGAGGATGGATGCCAGCAGATACTTTGAGTGCAGATCGAAAAAGCAGAGATTTGAGGCTTGTTATCTTGGGTCATAACTAGATAGTTTTATATGTCTTCGGGAGTTTTTGAAGTGGAGTTGGTTAGGGAGGTCTGAGAAGTAAGGTTTTCTTATGAGGAGGAGAAGAGGAGGGAAAGGTTGATGTAGGGGAGGATGTCTTGTGCGATGTGTGATGAGGAAGAGGGGTAGGTGTTGGGAAAGTAGAGATTGGAGTGTCTGGGTTTTGGATAACAAAGGAATTTGACTGGGAGAGGGAGGAGGTAGAAGTGGGATGAGGAAGAGAAGAGAAATGAGAAAACCTCGTCTGCGTGCTTCCTGTTTGAAACTGAAATTTGCCGCCTCAGACTCAAAGTTGTAGATACATTATGGTGATTGTGCAGAACAGTTTGATCTATCATAACCAGGTTGTGCATATAGAGGGTATCAGGCTGAGGAGCGGCACTGTTTGGCAGGATGGCCTAGACACCAACAGTTCTGACTTTGACGGGGGGGAGGTTGATATGGTTGGGTAGTGAGGGACTCTCCCCTAATCTAAACACCAAGGGGGAGGTCATGCGTATGAAAAGTATTCTTGGAAATGTTGGTGGAGGATTTACGGCGGCCTGTAGGGGGAATGGTGTAGCATTGTACTGATACAGCATCATAGTCCACAAGGCGAGTAGGTCCTTATCCTAGACAGGGCAGTTGTTGGGGAGATGGAGATAGTTCCGGTACAAGTGCTAAGGGAGGAATGAGGCTGGGCAGGAATGCCAGCCAGTGAATTGGATAATGCTGTAACGTGGGATTCGGATGTAACTGTGACAAGGCGGGAACGATCAGGACAGCTGTGGAAGGAAATTTGCCTACTTATTTTTGGAGGCATTGCTGGAATAGGAGGCTGCAGAGATCAGTGAGGTGGTAAAAGGACAGGGACGTGCTGATGAGGTAGTACTGTAGAGGTAGACAATGAGGGTGTGGAGCTGTAATAATGAGGAGGGGGTAGATGAAGATGGCTGTGGGGGTGGAGGATGGTGGGAGAGGAATGTTTTCTGGATGTTGAGTAATGACCTGGGTGGATGATTTGGAATGGACCCAGGTAGTATTAGGCTTTGAGGAGGGGGTAGTAGTAGCAGTGTTCAGTATTGTGGTCAGAGGAGAACCTGGGGCGAGAAGAATTGAAATCAGTAAGGGTCTTTGATAAAGGGGCAAGCCTCATTGCCCTTAATAAGGATCATCATCATTACTGGCCATGGAATACCTGGAGTACTGCTCAGGTTCCCTTTAAGGGGTAACTGCTAAACAAATAAAGGGGAATACCGTGCCCATGGCTCCCCCAGGCCGTTCATGATTGGCACAAAGTCAGCCTTTCAACACAGCTCTCACATCTTAGGAAGTGAATGGTAGGAGTCAGAGAAGAGAAAGAAATGGAAAGGGGAAGAAAAAGGCCGTATAAAATTAGTCGAGTCAAGGTCTGAGGCCCAAGGTAGGGACGTTGCCAGCAAATCCATCTCCTAAGTCCCCCACTGCAACAACGGGCATGGGATTGGGGGGCAGGGGATATTAATGATAAAATAGTGATAAGAATAATGATAAGAACAGTGGTACCAACAATATTTATATGTTAATGGTATAATACTAATGCTCAATAATGATAACAAATGAATGACGTGACTACTGATTTCTGCAACAGTTGTTCTAAGAAGTTTTGTTCTAATAGTTCCAACAATAATGCTCATAATAATGAGACTGCTACTTGTACGGTAATATTGATGATGATGATGATGATGATAATGATAACAAAAACAGTTATTAGGGAGAGCAGAAGGAAAATACTGCTAGTAATGATAACTGCAATGGTTATAATATTAATAATAATGCTAGTAATAACTACAATGCTGATAATGATAATAACAATAATGATAATAATGTCAATGGTTTCAATGTCGACATCTTAAGCTATAACCTTGATAATAGCAATAACTAAACATAAAAAAATACTGACATAGAGTAAGGGATAAGGTAAAAAGAAGAAATAAGGGGGGGGGGGGGGGAAAGTGAAATAAAAGAACAAGAAAATTCCTACAGTGACCCCATCAGACCTCCCTTCGCTTACTGCCCATTTGTACTTCTTTTACTATAGTCCTTTATTTCCCATCCTGGTTAACTGCACTTGCTTGGGAAAGCTTTGATACACTTGATGCATGGTCGTAGCATTGTTTAAATAGCAGTACATTGAAAATTTAGGATACACCATTATTAAAATCTGCATTTAATCAGTCAAAAGGAAAGTTTATGTATGTGAAATAAGGCACTATGATTTCTTAGACTTCATATTTACATTGTAGTCAACCTCTAGGGTCAGTTGCCTTTTTAGTTTAATTTGACAACATAGCGAGTTAGCTGTGGATTCGCAGTCAATTTCCAAACTGAGAGTAATTGCATGAATATACTGACAAAGCAAAACAAATATATATGGCAAAGAGTATATAACATGAACATGGACATTGTGAAATATTAATGTCAAAAAAAAAAAAAAAAAAAGGGGTCTAGTACAATAGAATAAATGTTATGGTAAGATCATTTTGGGTGAAGGGAGAGAGACAGAAAGAAAGAGGGCACCCCCCCCTCATTCCTCCCTCCCTCCCTCCCTCCCTCCCTTCCTTCCTTCCTTCCTTCCTTCCTTCCTTCCCTCCCTTCCTCCCTTCCTTCCTTCCTTCCTCCTTCCCTCCCTTCCTCCCTTCCTTCCCTCCCTTCCTTCCTTCCTCCCTCCCTCCCTTCCTTCCTTCCTTCCTTCCTTCCTTCCTTCCTTCCTTCCTTCCTTCCTTCCTTCCTTCCTTCCTTCCTTCCTTCCTTCCTTCCTTCCTTCCTTCCTTCCTTCCTTCCTTCCTTCCTTCCTTCCTCCTTCCTCCTTCCTCCTTCCTCCTTCCTCCTTCCTCCTTCCTCCTTCCTCCTTCCTTCCTTCCTTCCTTCCTTCCTTCCTTCCTTCCTTCCTTCCTTCCTTCCTCCCTTCCTCCCTTCCTCCCTTCCTCCCTTCCTCCCTTCCTCCCTCCCTTCCTCCCTTCCTCCCTTCCTCCCTTCCTCCCTCCCTCCCTCCCTCCGTCCCTTCCTCCCTTCCTCTCATATACACATACTGCATTTGCCTGAAAAAGTACCCATACTGCTATATGGAGTGAAGATTGAAAAAGAGGAAAATACATTTTTTCTATAATTTATTTACTTCATACAAAAAGACTGGTTTTAATATTAACAACAAGAAATAAGTAAACTAACAACATAAAAGTTACACTACAACCACAACTGTTTTAAACAACTAGTATATCAAGAAAGTATAGAAAAATAGTGTCATCACGTTGTTTCAAAAGAAATTGCTCTAATCCTTCTTTCAAGTCGGTGAGATTGAGAACATCAAGTTTTCATCCTCTTGCTCGTCCCTCTCTTTGAGGACTTTGTCTTCTTCCTTCTCCGTTTGCGTCCTCTCTTACTCGCCCCCGGGCCAACCGCCCCGGGAACTAACGGCCTTTGGATTCTCTTGTTGAACTGGTTGTGGTAATCGATGAGGGAGTCCATCTGTTCGCTAATGGGGGTGAAATTCCTGCTTGGCGATGTTGGGATCTCGTACTCTTCTTCGGATTCTGGAAATAGCGTAGGGCCATTTTGAAATTCAGGTTCCTTAGGTACGACATGGCTAGCACAGAACCACATATTTAAAAACATGAAAATATGTACAGCAGATTGATAGAAGTGATCATTTACTTAGCTGTGAAGAGAATCTTGGCATTTCTTATTCATTATTACTTTTTTCTTTTTCTTTTCTTTTTATTTTCTTTTTATAGATATTTCCACATTCTGGTGACCTTTGCTTACTGAACATATTCTGTTTACATTAAGTTTTTCTCTATTCTCAACAACAGATTCTAAAGACATTCTGAGATATAACTCCAACAACTAAGTCTAAACAAATAAGCAAAGTTACATACAAACCTTCAGAGCTGCTTGAAACCGACGAATT